>NW_024423897.1:22458383-22563855 GCF_017311325.1 Ursus maritimus
CACACACACACACACACACACACACTCATCCGGGCAACATGCACACACACAGACTCAAACATTCGCGCACACCCTTCTTGACATGCTCTCATTTGTATAGATGCAAATGCCCCCAAGCCTTCTGACCCCACCACCCACCCTGGGCACACAGCGGGGCCAGCCTGCCTCCTCCCTGCCCCCCACACCCCACCCCCCAGTCCCCAGCCCCAGGCTTGGCGGCGTCTCTGTCCCGCTGCCTGGGAGACACATGTGGTTCCAGTTAGCAGCAGAGCGGGCATTTCCGTCCCAGACGGCCGGGCCCTGCCAGGGCCTCGGCCCCACAGGCGCCCACAGGAAGGGCCACCTTGACCCCCGCTCCTCCACGGGCCATCCCGGGGACCCCAGAGGGCCCTCTCCCCTGGAGGACCCCGCTCTCCTCTCCCACGGTCTCCCCCTCACCTGGAGCCAGAATCCGCACCGACTCGTGCAGGCACCAGCTATGCCCGGGGCTCCGGCCACGACTGCCCGCCTGCGTCCTCGCTCTCGCTCTGTCTCGGAGCAGGCTGAGCGGGATGGAAGGAGGGCAGGGTGTCAGGGGGGCGGGCGGGAGGGAGGGGAGGGGGCGTGTGGAAATGAAACTTTAATAACAGAGCCCCTTTTGTTTCCGAGCATATGGGATATTTCATACATGCTGAAGACATTAGCCGTCTATATTTTTAAGGGCTCCGGCTAAAGGAAGAATAAATACAGTCCATATTCCACTCGGCAAACACGCACACGCAGAGTGCTGACTTCTGAAACATTTCAAAACCCAAAGAGAAAGCCCCCGGTGACACCGGACACTTAAAAATAAATATGTTTCCAAAACCTCAGGCTCTCCTAGTCCCTCTTACAGCCGCCTGGAGGCCTTGGGGCTCCTTTTCTCCCACCACCCTCCCTGGAACCCCTCTACCTTCCACCTCAGAGCAGCGATGCAAGCCCCTGGAATCCAGCCTCCACCCCAGTTCTCTTTCCCAGGACCCCCCTCCCCCCAACTCCCAGCAAGATCCCAGAGTGTCAGAGTTCCAAAAAAGCTTAGAAATCTTTGCCTTGTCATTTCTGAGAAAGGGCACCAAGGCCCAGAAAGGGGCAGGGACTTGCCTGAGGTCACACAGCAAATCAGGATCTTGAGCCAAGGGGCAGTGCCTTCTTCTTTCAATAGAAGGGATCCCCCACTTCCCTATCTTGGGTTGGGGGTGGGGAGACCCCAGGGCCCCAGAAGGAGGGACAAGGTATGGGCTGGGAGAGTCCCTGCCTGCCTTTCCCACTGGAGTGCTGCTCTGGGCAACCCCCCTCAACTCTGGGCACGCATCCAGCGGAGACGGAGACGTCAGCAGGGCTGGGAACTGGGCCGGCCCCAGGAAATCCCCTTCAGGTCGGCAGATCCCAACAGGCCTTGAGGCCTCAGGTGAGGGAGACTCCCTCCCTGACAGCTCAGTTCCCAGTCCCTTGTGCCCTCCATCTGTTCTCCCCGAGGAAAAACGGAGGCCTAGAGAGGGCTGGGCCTTGGCCAGAGTCACATGGTAAGATGACAGCCGAGTGGGAAATTGAACGGGGTTTTCAGACCCTGTGCTTGTTGGCATGCTTTGCTGGTGAGCTATTCCCCAGCTCCCCCCAAGTCAGGGCCCCTTCCTCCTGTTCTACAGTGCCCCCTCCAACTGATGTTTATTCACCCCCAGCAGTGGCCTCTGCTCCCCACGCCTGTTAGAGTTCAGTCCCTTCTCACCAACGGTCTCACCATCCATTTAGTTGAGTACTTTACGCGGCGCTTGACACAGAGGAAGTGCCCATAATAAAACGAACGATTAATTGCGATGACATTGACTGAGTTTCTATGGTCCTCTGAGCCCCGTGCCAGGTGTGGGGGCTGTGACATTTACTGTGAGACAAGCCTACTCCCTCCCAGGGCTCCTGAAAGAGAAAGAGCATCCCCTGAGGCGGATAGCTCCACATTGAGGGGAAACTGAGGCCCAGAGAGGTTCAGATGCTTCTCCAGGCCACACTGCTGGTAAGTAATGGGGCTGAGCCTCCAACCAGGATTCCCTGGCTCCAGAGTCAGTGCTTGTAACCCCCTAGGGGCTCACTCATCACCTGGCCCCCACCCTGGTCTCAAGACTACAGAGCTCTGCTGTTCTCGAATGCCTCTACACTTAATAAGCGTAGGCAGGCAGAGGCCCCTCAAACCCTTCACAGCGAGGGGGCATTGATGCAGGAGCTAGAGGCCTGGGCTCTTGGCCTCATTGTGCCACTAACCGTGAGGGGAGTTCCCTTTTTTAGGGACTCGACTTTCCTTGCAAGGTGGAGGTAACCATTTCGCTGAATTATGAAGATCATGTGATATGAAGGATGTGAAGCGGGGCTTTACCAAGTACATGGTGATTTTCCTGTCTGGAATTTCACGCTGTGGATGGATCCTGGCATTAAATCCTGTCTGGGTTCCAACGGGCCCTGACTGGCCTCCTTGCCAGCCGGTGTCGCTCACCGGAACCTGCGTTAGCCCTCCCGAGTCAGCTTCCTGAAGGAGGCCTTGCATCTTGCCACCCCCCACAGTGACCCCACTGCCCTTCCCACTGCCCCAGGGCAGCCAATGAGTTAGACTCCTGGGAACCCGGTCCCCACCTCAGCCTCCCGACTCTTTCCCAATCCAGACTCTCTACCTATGTCAGCCCGGCACCCTCAGGCCTCAGGAAGCCTTCCCGTCCCCCAGCCATCTAAACTGGCATCACCCTCACCTCTGTCATCAGCTTACTGAGGAGAAAGCCCCCTGAGCTTTGGTGCACGGACTTGCTACTCCATGGGTGACAGCTCCGAGACCTTTTTAAATTTTTCCAAAAAGATTTTATTTATTTATTTGAGACAGAGAGAAAAAGAAAGAGCACTAACAGGGGGAGGGGCAGAGGGAGAAGCAGACTCCCCACTGAGCAGGGAGCCCCGTCACATCACGGGACTCCATCCCGGGACCCCAGGATCACGACCTGAGCCGAAGGCAGACGCTTAACCGACTGAGCCACCCGTGCCCTTCAGAGGACTTTTTAGAAGGGCAGCTTCATATGAGTTCTTGGCTGGGTTCTGCAAGGTAGGAGGGGTTCCAGGGAAGTGAGAGGTTATTGTCGTAATGCTAATTATTTTATAGGACATAATAAAGCAGCCGTTCGTGGAGCACTTGACTCTGTGCCAGGTACCACGCTGGCGTGTAGCACGCATGGCCTGCTTGCTCTGAGGCTGGTCGGGAGGCTGAGCGGTTTGCCCGAAGCCCCCGCGTGTCCGCGGCAGAGCTGGTATTCAAGCCTGGCCTGCCTGCCTGGCTCCACTCATGCTCGTAACTGGCTCTCTGGTCAGTGTTTTCTATCCCCATCGACAGTGGGAGCCCCTGGGGGAGCGACATTTGGCCTCAGACGCTTCATTCCCCGCACAGCAGAGCGCAGTGCTTTGTTCTGAATCGGCAGTAGTGAGTATTTGCTGTCTTGAACGCTGGAGCAGTCCTGCTGAGATTCGGTGATGCCAGGAGGGGGGCGTGGGTGTGTGCGCATGTGCGCACTACTCCCCCAGCCTGGCAAGCCCAGCCCAGCTCACGTGGAGCCCATGACCATGGGGGGTCACCTGGAGGGCAGTAGGCGCGCATAGGCATGATTCCGCTACGGATAAGCGTGACTCGCTCTGTTTCCTATCCTTCGGGCAATCTGGTGGCCCCTGACTCCGGGCAGTCACTAAACTGATGGGCACAGCTCACTCCAGCCCGGACCTCTTGGGCTCAGTGACCCTCCTGTGTATGTGGACGGTGAGGGGTGGGGTGGCTTGATGTCCAGGAACACAGTTCTTTAGCAATGGGCTCAGCATGAGATTTTTTCAATGCAGACTTGAAGAAACAGGAAACCCCAAAGCCCATTGCTCCCCACTCGCCAACTTCGCAGAAGCCACAGGAAGACAGCAGGGATCACTTGAATTTCCCAAGGGGGGCATCCGATGCCACAGCACTCCATGCCTGACCCTTGCTACTGCAGCCCTGCAAGTCAGCACCAGCATTTACCATCCAGGCTCCCTGCTGGGGAGCGGGATGTAAGGAGGAGTCATAAGGGCTACCATCCTTGCAGATTCCATGGCTGAGCACCGAGCCAGACCAGTTGGTCTAAAACTCGAACACCATCTTGCTCCACCTTCCAGCCTCTCTGTGCTGATTCAGGTCTTAAATGGACAGGGGGCCTGAGACAGAGCAAGAGGTGGTATTTCCTTCCGCATCCCCAACCCCCTGCTCAGCAAGACACTGCTCACCAGGCCCTGTCCTCCCTGAGGCCCCAGGAGGGCACCCCAGGCTGTGAGAAGGGTGGGCCACATATCCAGGAACCCTCATCTCGGGCAGAGCAACCTTCACCAGGGCCCCCTCTGACACATGAGCCGTCCTGATCAGATCACCGGTAATTGAGTTGCTTTGGGGGGTAAATTCCATCCAGATGTGGAGGGCGGGGCAGACTTCCTGAGCAGAACAGGGGCGGGGTACTGATACATGGGGGCCATGCAGCCAACTTGCCAAGCATCCGGAAGGCCTGGGCTAGAACATCGTCTTGTGAAAGAGCCAGAAGTAGAATTTCAGTGCCAGGATATGAATCTAAACCCCTCCCTTAGTGGGTAGATAGGAAACTGAGGCGTGGAGAGCCTATAGAGGAGAAGACTCTGGTCCAGCAGTGGCTGGTTGGTCCCAGATCTCCTGTCTGGCCAGATTTCTTAAGTCTGGGAGTTTTTAGATGGATGGAAGGAAGCAAAGTAGCCTCTTCCCCAGAGTTTCCCATCAGCCCTTGGATCAGGAGGTCAGGAACTGGGGTCATGAAGTGGGGAATCTGCAGGTGGGGAAACCTGTAGTCGCCTCCATCTTAAACCCCCAACCAGAGAGTTCTGTGTTTCATTGCAGGGACTGGGGGACAGGGAGGGAGAAGGCTCCAGGGACAAGCCCGTAAACAACATGCCCCCTGCACCCCGCCTGGCCCTTGCTGGTGGTGGGAGAGTCTGTGGCCTGCACCTCTTCTCCCAGGGGAAGCCCCTCCATACTTCTCTCCTTTGACCTCCTCAGGGCCGCATACCTTCCTGGCTCCTTTGGGCTGGCTTACTGGAAAGCAGGAAGAGGCCAGCCAGCCGGGTGGGTTGGTTGGGGGGGGGCATGAGAACTTGCAGAGAATGAAAGGAAATGAGGGGGGTGTAGTGGGCTGGGGGGGGCAGATTAAGAAGGGAATTTTTTTCCTCCTGCCTCATGTTTTGGCTGCCTTAGTGTGAACATGTCTAGGCGCCTTATCGCAAAGGCCAGCCTAGTCTGCGCGAGAAAGAAACTCGTGTACAGTGGGAAAAATGACATCTTGATAAAATATCCCTTTGGAATGGCATTGTAGGTCTCTTATCAGCAAGCGGCTGGACCCCACATACCTCTTGTCTGACTGTCCCCAGGCCCCTAGCCCCCTCTTCTCCTTCCCCTCCCCAGAGTGGCTTGTGGTGAAACTGTGGGGAAAGTCAGGAGACCCAAGTTCTAGTCCTGTCTCTGCCACTGAGGCAGGGTGACCTGGGCCAAATACCTTCCTCTTTCTGGACCTCAGTGTCCCTTCAGTAAAGGGCAGGGAGGCATGGATGGACCAGATGGTTTCTAAAGATCCTTCCATCGTGAATATTTGGTGATACTAACATCTTCATACTTTGCAGTTCTACGCGTTGTGAAAATTTCTAACCTCCACCCAAACACCATCACATGTTAAATGTCTCTGATAACACAGCAACAACAGCAACAACAAAAACGTGCAGGGAGGCGGGTGGGGGAATGGGGTCACTGGGTGATGAGCATTAAGGAGGACACTTGAGGGAATGAGCACCGGGTGTTATATGCATCCGATGAATCTCTAAATTCTACCTCCGAAACTAATAATACACTATATGTTTATTTAATTAAATGTAAATAAAACTTTCTTTTAAAAAAACATACAAATCCCCTTCATTTCCATTAGACACGTGACGCTCTTGCCTGAACCCCAGGTGAAGCTATGCAACCGAGAGCTCGTGCAGCTGGGAAGGGGTCCTTCTCAGATCACACCTGAGGAACCCAAGGAGCGCACGAGGTTTTCATTCCTCTTTAGATACAGATATTGTTCCCACGGAGTACTTCCTACACAGAAACCCACGTGGAAAACAGGCAAGGGAAGCGATCGCGCCTGCTCTGGCCCATGCCCCCCGCCCCCCACCGCATTCCAGGAGTGTGCAAAACACCAGGGCAGTGGATGGAGGTCTGGACGCGGCCACGAGAGCCTGGCTTAGCCACTACCTCACAGTTTGAACTTGGAGGACCCCTTCCTCTCTCTGAGCCTCCGTTTTGGCATCTGAAAAAAATTGGAGGGGTGGTGCCCACCACGCCCACCTCACTCACCACCAGGCTGTTGGGAGGTAAACTTAGCGGGACATAGGAAAGTGCTCTGTAAACTGTAAGAGCTTCTTATTGTTGACAACTCGGGAGGCTGCAAATGTGGGGCCTGGAGGGCTCAGCGAGACCATCTCTCCTGGTCCTTCCTCGCGCGGCTGGGGAAACTGAGGCCCAGAGAGATGGGCAGGGACAAAGTCACACAGCGAGATAGAAACAGGGGCCAAAGGAGAGAGCTGGGGAAGCGGCAGGACCCCCTTCTCTGGACATGTGCCGTCTGTGAGGACAGCCCGTCCGAAGGCCAGGGGGCAGACGTGTTGGTTTTTGGAGACCCTGCCCAGCTGGAGGACTATGAGCCGTCTGAGCTTTCCCTCACTCAGCCTGCCGGCCCTGAAGGGCAGGGACAGGGAGAAAGCCCCTTTGTGTTGCCGCCAGGCCCCAGCTCTGACTTGTGTTTTTGTTTCCTAAAGACCTTCCCCCTGGCAGAGAAGCCCCATCTGCACCCCCAGCCCCGCCCAGCCAGCCTCCCCCCCCACCCCCCTACCCCCACCCCTCCCCACCCCTCCTTCTACACCAGCCTCAGGCCGTGAGTCTTGGCCTGCTCACAGGACTCCACAGAGCACCTCTGTCCTCCAGCCGTCTGGGTGGCAGGGTGTGGGCTAACACACGTGCAAATCTGCGGCCTGGAGTAACGCAGGGGCCAGCTTACCCACGCAGGGTGCCTCCTGGCTCCCAGCAGGGACCGCCCCGCCCCCATAGCTGACTTCACGATCACCTTGTTCTGTCCTGCTTTATCCTTCCAGAGCCAGCAGGGCCAGAGCCTGCGGGCCCCCTGGAGGCGCAGCTCCCAGACTGCCACTGTGTGGTCCAGGCCCTGCCCGTTTCCCCACTGAACCTGGCACTGCCTAAAACCCTTCCCTCACGGAACCCCAGGGGGCAGAGCACCGATCAATCAGAACAGGCACAGCCTTTTTACCTGTAAGAACAGATCAAGTGCTCCTGGTGTATAAAGCAGAGCGAAGGCCCAGAAAGGAGAGGGGGCTCGCCTGAAGCCACATAGCGAATTAGGGGCTGAGCAGGGACAGACCACAGGGGTCCAGGGCTCTTCCTGCAATTCCTGCAAGCTGAGCCTCTACAAGAAGGACACTTCCCTCCCATCCCGGTTCTATCCTCACCTCTGCTCCCAGTGTGTGCACCCCCGCCCCCCCGCAACCTCTTCCCTGCTCCCTGACTAAGAATAGTACACAAGCCAGGGCCACCCCAAGCAGTGTCCCCATCCCCGGCCCTAACCCGCTTCCCTGCCAATGAGGAAGTCAGAAATTAAGCTGTCAGAGGTAGAGTTCAAAGAAATGGGTCTAGCCTCATGACTGATCGATCTCTGAAGGACTGTCCTGGGCCGGAGGGGACCACTTTGTTCAGAGGGCCGAAGTGAATCTGCAGAGACTCTGCGGGAAGGCAGGTTTCTGTTCAAGGCTAAGGAAGGGCTTTCTCACTGTCAACACTGCCTAACAACAGAAAGAGCTGTCTTAGGAGGTAGTGAGCACCCCGTCACTGGAGAAATGCAAGTCAGTTTCAGATTCCCATCTGGGGCAAGGCAAGGGGCTGGGGGAGGTGTTGGAGACTCCCTCAAAAGCCCTTTTGTGTCCTGAGAGGGTGTGATTTGAGCAAACACACAGTCACTCATGCTCCCAAGCCACAGCTACTGAAACACATGCCCCTCTGTCGTCTGCGAGCAGGGTTAAGACTGCACCCCTGCAGAGTGTCCTCTGTCCCTCCAGCCCCGGGGGTCAGTGAGGGAAGGGTGTGCAGAACGGCATCCACTGGTCCCTGACTAGGACCCAGACCCCACAGCTCCCTCTCCCTCATGGAGCCTCTCAGAATTTCCCCCAAGGGCAGTGCTCTTCCCCACCTCCAAATCCCCAAGCTGGTGTGCTTGTGGCTTGCTCTCATTCCACCTGGAATCAGAACAGCTTTTCTCAAGATTATTTTCGGTGGCACAGGGATCCTGCATAGAAACATCTAATCTCCTAGCAGGGAGAAAGTTATTCCTTTAAAAGCTGTCTTTCATTCATCAAGGAAAGAGTTGCCAAATTTAGTGAATAAAAATACAGGATTCCCAGTTAAATTTGAATTTCAGATAAACAACAAATTTCTTTCAGTATAAGTAAAACCTATGCAACATGTAGGATATACTTATATGAAAATAGTATTCATTGTTTATCTGAAATTTAAATTTAACCGGGCATCCTGTATTTTGTCTGACAGCTCTGATCAAGGAGGCGGTCTTAGTTGGGTGCCAGCCTGTCTTTCTCTCACATCGGCTAATCTCGTTTGTTTTTATCAAAGAGAGAGCACGTCTCAGACTAGCTAGAACTGAACAACATTGTTTTGCTTTTATTTGATTTAATATGGTTACTCTGCATGGCAAGGGATAGAAGTCTTGCATTGACAATAGCAACAGAAAGTTCCTTTCTAAAGAAATGTATTCAAGTTTTAAAAAGGAGTTAATTTAAAGAAAAATGTTAGATAAGTGAAGTCACAGGCTAAACAAAAGACCAGGAAGGTAGAGCCCAAGGGACTAGCCGAGAAGGTGCTTACCCCCTTCCCCACCTGTGAGCTCCTAGGGCAGGGTCCCTTACTTCCTGTCCCCTGTCTCCTAGAAGTCTCCAGAACCCCAGGGAGGCTCAGTAGAGGGGGCATGTGTCACAATTCTTGGGGAGAAGCTTCAGCCTGTCCTCTATCACTGAGGTCCCCCGAGCCCCTTTATACGAACCAGCCTCCCCAGCCTGGGCTCAACTTCAGAGAGGCTGTTTCTGAGGAGGGAGCCGCCAGGGACTTCTCAATGTGTTTCCAAGTCAAATCCAAAGCTTTTCAGCTTTGCCAGGAAACCAACCCCCCCTTTCCCACCCTGGCTGCCTCCAGGAGCGAGGACTGCAGGGCCACATCCTCCCAGACGCCCCTCCCCTGCCTCTTGAGCCTCCTGGCCCAGGCCCCATCGGTGCCCCACCCCACGCCTGGCACGGTGTTTCCATCCACCCCCACACCCTTCAGCTGAGGCTCAGATGAGGAGGCTCGAAATCAGAGGTGGGGAGTGAGGGGAGAAGCGTAGAAGGATCTCAGTCCCTAGAGGCAGGGATGGCCCCAGCCCAGGCTTTGAGCCCGACTGGACAGGAGTGGGGCCCTATATCAGCAGGGCTACTCCACACAAGCCCCCTTTGCTTAGAAACCCCTTCCCCTCGCCTTGTTCATCCCCATCACCAACAACAACCATGGTAGGAGCTATTCTTCTCAAGACTCTTAAACGCTATGCTAAGTACTTGCAGGAATCTTCTCAGTTCCCCTCACAAGGACCCTCTGAGGTGGGAATGTCATCACCCTGTTTTACAGAGGAGAAAGTTGAAGCTCAGAGGAGTTAAGTAACTTAAAATAGGTCACACAGCTCCCAGGGTCTGAGCCCAGGATTTGAACCCTCCCAGGGGAACTGCCCCTCCCGCCTCAGCTGTAGCCTGTTGGCACCAGGAGGGTTCTAGGAAACGAGGTGGGGGAGCTGAGAGATCAAAAAGGCTGCCAGGTTCACTCAATCACAGGAGAAATCCCCTTCACGGCCTCCCCCCAACCCCGAGTCTGGACAGCATCGGAGAGGGGGCACTTCGCCAATTCACTGTGCGGCCTGGGGTCGCCCCTTGCCCCCTCTGGGCCTCTGGTTCCCTCCTGGGCTCTATCACAGGGACCTGGGCCAGGCAGGATGGCTTCTCCACTCCCCCTCCAGGAGCCTGTGGTCCCAGCAGGACTGGAGCCGGGGGAGCACGTCAGGTGGGGAAGGCCTGGGGACCGTCTCAGCTTGACTCCCCTCTTGATCCTCAGCAAAGACGCTTCTCCCCCAAGGCGGAGGCAGGCTCGGCCCAGACATCAAAGGGCCCACACGGCTGGCGCTTTGATGGGAGTCTTGTAAAGTAATAGGAAACATGAGGATGACACTGTGCCCCAGCCCAAAGCACAAGACTTGGAGAAATGAAAAGAAGAGACTCTTGGCCGCCCTCTGCACGGGTTTTGGCTGAACTCAGGCCCCTCACAGCTGCCGACAGCCTGTCCTCCCTCCACCAGGCTGCTCGCGGCCCCCATGGGGGATGCGAGTCCCGGACCTGGCCATGGGCCTGGGGGCCTCCCCCACAGCAAAGGAACACGTCCACCAGGGCCCCCTCCTCCCAGGTTCCATGAGGCATTGCAGGGAGCCTCAGGGCCCGGAGTTCGCAGGGGCTCCCAAGAAACCCTCACTTAAGGATCCTTTAGCACCCCCTCGACCTTGAGACTGCGAGTCTCATAATCACATAGCCTGCTCTTTCCGCCCCCTCCCTCGGAAACAACCAGACCTTGGAAGCCTGTTAACTCCTGGTCAAAACTCGCGGGGGGCAGCTTGGTGCTGTGGACGGAGTGCCGAGGGCTGCTTCCCTTCCACCCTGCACGACCACTTCTAGGACTGTGCCAGCCCGAGAGCTCAAAGGCGGACGCCCAAGGGTCTATTCATCCCAGGATTGTCTGCGGCACCAAAGGCCCTGAAAAAATGTCACTGTTCATCAGTAGGGACGGGGTCATGAAGTGCAGAGTGTCCACACACTGCTCTGCAGTGAACTCCGCGCTCAGAAACGACCTGCAACGCATACATTGTAACAAAACGGTGTGTGCCATAGGCTTCCGCTGGGTCAAAAGGAGGGATGGATACATTGAATAAATGTAGCGTGGACTATCTCTCGGAGGATATAAAAGACCTAGCAAAAAGGGTCACTTCTAGGGAGGGAACTTGGGGGAGGGGGAAGGGAAATGTAGATTTTACTGAGCATTGAGTTGTACCATTTGATTTTTTTTTTTTGCAATGAACATGCAACATGAATTTTTTTAGTGTCCAAAAAAATGTGAAAGCCTTAACAAACAAAAAAAAAAGTTTCCCTACTTTCTAGGGGATAAAGTCCAAAGGCCTCACTTAGCCTGACTTTATGGCCCCAGGAGTCCCTGTGACTGCCACCCCAGCCTCCTCTTCTGTCCTTTGCCCCCTTCCCGCACCCCACCCCATACCTCGGCCATGGGGCCGTTGCCTGTCTCTAGCTCTGTCTCTGATACACACACACACACACACACACACACACACACACACCAGAATCCCCTCCTCTCTGACTCCCACAGTCTTGTGTCTGGGACCTCTGGGTACACTTAACCTCTACTTTCTTCCAGGGCCACCACAAAGCTCCCTCCCTTCCTTGCCAACACGTAACACCCCTTTTCCTCGAGGCTGGGAACAAACAGCCCAAGGCTGCCCCCGAAGGGGTTCTCCCGACTAAACACACCCCTCCCCAGGTTCAGGCGCTGGGATTACAGGTGTCCAGGCAGGTGAAGGAGTTCCAGCCAAGGGATGTGGAGCCAGAAACTCACTGAGGGCCCTGGAGCCGCCTCCCTGGGGCACACCCGAGAGTGCAGAACCAGGCCCAGAGACACAGCTGAGGGCCAGGCTGGCTCACGAGGGAGATGGAGGCTGGCCTTCGCACTCGAGATCTGAAGCCTCACCGGCCCTCCACCCCAGGGGCCTGGCATCCACTCTGACAGCTCCACTAGCCTTTGAGAAAGGTGTGCGAGGGTATCTGTACCCACATCTGGCAAAGTCCAGTGAGGCTGGCCTTCCCAAGAATGCAAAGAAAACCCTAGATTTTGTAACCTCTTCTTCTAAAGAAGAAATGGAGGCCTAATGACTTGTCCCGGGTCACACAGAAACCATGGGAGAGACAGGACTGGACCACAAGACTTTGAGCGCCCCCCTTCCCCAGAAGCTGCTTTGCACAATGGTTAGGAAGCAGGGTCTGGGGGTCACCTAATTTGCTGCGTGGTCTCGGATGAATCTACATCACTTTTCTGAGTGTCTGCTCATCTCTTATAAGAGGGAGCTGAGCTCTGTAACTGCCCCTTCTAACTAGGATGTCGAGCCGTTCTATTCGAACAGGATAATGCAATTTTTAAAAGTAGGACTTCAGCAACCTAGAGTTTCATGATTATTAATATTCTTACAGTCTAACACTCCAAAGCTCTACCCAGCCATCCTTTCACTCGCGCTTCTGTCCCCCCCCACCCTCCACCTACTTACCCACCCAACATGCATTCGTGAACACCTCCGTCCATACACTCAACCTTCCACTCACCTACCCATCTGTCCATCCACACACACGCACCCGCACACACACCCCTCCCCGCGCACTCACTCATGCGTTCAACAAATGGCTCTTGGATTTTACTCTACTCCGGGGCCTGCGGACACCAGTGACCGTGAATGACTCATCCCCGCCCTCTCGGCGCTCACAGCTAGAAGGGGCCCAATAGCCATCAAATAATCCCACAAATGAGAACATAATTACAAACTATGCTAGGCAAAGCCCCGGTTCTAGAAGGGCCATTCCAAAGGAGTTTGACTGCACCTCTGGTGTGTGGTAGGAGCTGGAGGGTAGATATCGGGGTGGCTTCCCTCAGGAGGGGTCACCTGAGCTGAGGGCGGCAGGAGGAGGTGGCGGTGAACCAGAAAGCGGAATGGAAAGGGGAGGGTTGTGTGTTCGGAGGTTCCTGACATAATCATTCCCTGCTCCTGCTACAGTGCGCTGGATTCTAACTCCTATGGTTTGGGGACATGACTGAACATGTCATAAAGCTGGTCTCAGCTGCCTTTCCTACCCTAGACAGAGACAGAGTGGGGCCCCCCGTCTCCCTCCTCCCTTTGCCAGCCTCTGCCCGGGACTCACCTGCCTGCCCGGTGCACCGGCCTGCAGTTGCCCCATTCGCCGGGGAGCTCGATGCCCATGGTCCCGAGGATGGTCGGGGTCTGGTTCCTGCAACTGCCCTGCCGGTGTCCCTCTCCTGGGATGGCACAGTCACTAGGGACCTCTTGGCTCCTCCTTCCATGGCACCTGGTTAATGACGCCAAGGAGAACTTTGCCCGGCTCAAGGTTTCCTGTGGCTTCTCTGGGGCCAACCCCGCACAGTCCTCGAGAGCATTCTGGACCAGAGCTGTGGGGCCACATCCACCCATTAGTCCCTCCTTCCAGAAAGGACCAGAGGGGTTTCAAGAGCTTACCTGGCTCCCCTCAGAGTGGTCTGTCCTCTTGTTGGTGCTGGGGCTCACAGGTTTAAGCTGCACCCAACTCCCAGGATGCTCCCCTCTTTCCTCCCATCCTTTTACAAGCCCAGCTTGCCAAAGCCTTCCCGTGTGGGGTGCTTTAGTCCCTTCTTCATCCAAGGCAGTGTGGCCTCACAGGAGAGCTCGGGTTTTGGAGAAACAGGCCTGGGTTTGAGTTTTTTTTTTTTTTTTTTAAGATTTTAAAGAAGCAGGCTCCCAGTGGAAGAGCCTGATGTGGGGCTCGATCCCAGAATGCCGGGATCACGCCCTGAGCCAAAGGCAGACACTTAACAACTGAGCCACCCGGGCGCCCCTGAGTTTGAGTTCTGACTAGCTGTGAGTCTTGGTTTCCTTACCTGCAAACTGGGGGAAGGTGATAATAATAGTACCTACCTGATTGGGTTATCAAGAGGAGTAAAGAAGAGAAGGCGTATAAAATGCCTGGTGCCCACGGCACGAACTGTAGCCAATGGCGCTACGGTTATGTTCACGCTGCTCCGTAGAATTCCACGTCCTGTAGGGTTCCACGTCCGAGCCACGCACACAGAGTACAGAACAGCCATTACTCGCGTGGAGGACCTGAGCTTGTCTCCCCAAGAAAAGCCCTGGCCTTGGCGTAGGAGATTGGGCTGTTAGGCCTGGCTCTGCCAGCCACTCCTCGGGTCACCTTGAGCAAGCCGGCCCTCTGGGCCTCACAGGACGGCTTAGCTGTTGCTCCCTCGAGCGTGGGAGCCTGGGCTACTCTCCCCGCCGAGGCCCAGTGTTAACCTCGGTGCTAGGCCCAAGGAAGTAGGTCCTCAAGGTTGGCTTGAGAGGGCAAAGGGGGAGAAAGAGGGGGATGAAGGGGTGGAGAGGGGCGATCGAGGAAGGGAGGGTGCCACCCCTTCCAGTTCAGAAACACGGGTCTGGGGAAAGCTCCGGTTGTCCGTGAGAAACCAAGACGGTGGTTTACAGCCTGGCCTCACTGTGTCTCCAGCCGCCTGAGTCTGGACAAGCCTGGTCTGTCCAACTGTGTACCAAGGGCTGGGTGAGGTTGGAGGGACGCAGGCGGCAAGCGCTCCCTCAGTGGCCGCCGCAACCAGGGCAGGAACGCAGTGGCCGGGAGCCCGAGTGGGCCTGGGTGTGTCTGCAGGCGAGCACGAGTGCGGGAGAGGGGCCCCTTTGTGCCCAGGGCAGGCCTCTCTGCTCACCACCTCTGTGACCTTAGGCAAGTGACCTCACCTCCTCTGGGCCCCAGAGCTCATGATCGGCCCTGCTCCTGGGGGCCTTAAATGGTGCGTGGGAAGGGCCCAGCACCTAGGAAAGGCTCAATAAATGTGCTCTTACAATTATTGTGATCCTGTTATTAGTACTGCGTATCCGACTGTGACCAAGTGTGTATGAGGCCGAGGGCAGGCTTCAGTTTGGGGCGGGGGCAGTGTGAAAGGGAAGAGAATGCTGGAATGTTGTCGGGAGTAGCTGACGTGTGGGTTTGCATGGGAAGTTGAACAGGTGTGTACGTGTGAATGCCAAGAAAGGTGCTGGTTCCATGCAGTTCATGGGATTCTCGGGTGCCGGAAACCCTTGAAGGGTCACCTCCAAGCCCAGTCCCCTCCCCCAACACTTCTCCCACAGGTCACAACTCAGTGGGCTGCATGGTCACACATCCTTCTCCCCAGGGACCCAAGGAGGCGGGGGCTCTGTGGCTCCGAGGCTGTGCCACTCACCCAAGCCAGGTCTTCCGGCGGCTGCCCAGTGGTAAGCAGGCCTGTCCCCACACAGATTAGTGCCCGCCACAGTCCCCACGCCAGTCACGGAAGTTCCTGCCCACTCGATGGGATTTTAGAAGAGGCACTATCGGACGGTCATGGTCCCTATGAACTGGAGAGAACCGTGATGCCGGCTCCCCCAGTTTGTAGATGGGCAAAGTGAGGACCAGACGGGATTTATCCAAGGTCTCCTCAGTTCCAGTCCAGGACTTCCCCACTCCTTGGAGTCCTCTAGAAAATATCGGGGAAAGATGTGTCCCCGGGTGCCTGCAGTCCCAGCCAGGTGTCCCTGTGGGGTACCAACCACCTTCCTCCAAAGGTGGGGCCAGGGCAGGGTGGCCACGGCAGGCAGGCTCCAGGGTGAAGCGCATGAGCGGAGCTGGGGGAGGGAGGGCTCCCGTGTGCGAGTCAAATTGGTTCAGGCTCAGTTTGGTCATATGTCCCTCAAAGCCCCCATACGACATTCTTCAACCCCACTGATTTTACTTCCTGGGATGTATCATACGGGAATCATCTACATGTGAACAAAGGTGGAGGCACAGAGAGATTCAGTGCTGCGTTGTCCATTTTAGGGAAAGTCTGAAAATTGTCCCAAAAGGTAATGACACGGGGCAGCTGTATAATGAAAAGGAGCAACAAGGTTGACGTGGGATCTACATCTCTGAATGTGGGCAGATGTTCGCAGCGTGCTGCGCGGAGAAGAAGGCAGGTTACAAGGCTAGACGTGTATGGTGAGCCCGCTTATTTGAAAAAAAAGCATACATGAATATTTATATCCACAGATTCAGAATATTTAAATACAGATGCATTTACACCCTGTTAGCAGTTAACCCATCATACACGGTGAATCTTGGGGTAGTGTTTAGTTCTCTTTGTTGTTGTTGTTGTTCCTTACATATGTATTTTTTTCTTGTTTTCTTTTAATTATTAAGTATTTAATGCTAAAAGCAACGAAGGCCAGAGACGACGCTGTGCTCTCTGTTCCGATCATGGTTCTTGAGAGGGGCCTGTGAGGCAATAGACTTTGGGTGGATCTTAGCACCTGCTGGTGGAACACCGCCTCCTCACCCAGATTCTGCCTTCAGATCTACTCCCCAGACCACAAATCCAGGGGCCCCTCTTGGACCTTGGCTCTGACCAGAAGAACACAGGAGCCTTAGGCAGGTCAGACATCTTCCTCTCTGGAGCCGAAAGCTCTTTTCTGGGCAGCGACGTGCCCCACCCAGCAGGACAGGGTGGGTGAGGCCCACCACCCCCAGCTCCGAGCAGAGTCAAGGCCCAGGGAGACACGGCCACAGCCAAAGGTCAACAGCAGAGCCGAAGCCACCTGAGCCCAGCTGCGGAGGAAAAGGAGGTAGAGGCTCAAGGTCTGGGCGGCTGCCCCCCGCCTGCTGCCGGGCTTCCCCGCCCCCATCGCAGCTCCCCAAAGGCCACGAACATCTGGCTGCTGGCCTCCTTCCAGGAGGGGTGAGTGGCGGCGGAGGGGCCTCCTTCCGCCAGGCCCTGCTGCTGTGGTGCGAGGCACATCCATCAAGGCTGCGGGGCTGGCTGGTGCTAGGAGGGGGGCCGATGCCTTCCCCGCCCCCTCCCCAGACATTCCTGTGTAATGGAATCTCCTTTCCTGTCTATTTATTACCAACCCACAGAGCTCCGCCAAGCTCAGTCTGCAGATGGAAACCCCACCAGCCCTGACTTTTCCTGGGGAAAGGGGTTCCCCAGGGGGTCCTGGGAGGAACACCAGACCCTGACCCTCACCGGTATGTCCCACCCTACACTTCCATCTGCCTGTGGGTTTGCACAAGGGGCCAGATCCTAGTTAAGCACTTCACGTAGGGGTTTTGTGTGTCCAGATCTGGGAAATGAACGATTTCTCATTATCCTCATGTGAACAAATGAAAAAACACAGGCTCAGAGAGGTCAACTCACTTGCGCAGAATCACACAGCAAGGCCGAGTCTGCCTGATCTCCAAACCCAAGCTCTTTCCCGGGTCTTCTCTTCCTGCTGAAAGTACTATTCTTTCTCCATTAGATGGCCTTGGCACCCTTGTTGAAAATCAGTTGGCCACAGAGATGTGGATTGAATTCTGGACTCCCCATTCTATTCCACTGATGTAGATGTCCAGCCTTGCGCTGGTACCACACTGTCTTGCTCACTGTTGTTCTATGGTGAGCTTTGAAATTGGGAAATGTGAGTCCTCCTACTTTATTCTTCTTTTTCAGGGTTGTTTTGTCTCTTCTGGATCCCTTAAAATTCCATATGAACTTTGGAATCAGCTTGTCATTTGTACAAAGAAGTCAGCTGGGGCTTTGATAGAGATTGTGTTGGTCCGTAGATTAGTTTGGGGAGTGTTGCCATCTTGATAATATTAATGGAGCCTTCCAATTCACGAATATATATATTTCCATTTATTTAGATCTTCCCCAGTCTATTTCGACAATGTTTTGTAGTTTTCAGAGATAAGTTTTGCACTTCTTTTGATAAATTGATTTGTATGTATTTTATTTATTTTGGTACTATTGTGAAAGTGTTGTTTTCTCAAATTCATTTTTGGATTGCTCGTTGCAGATGTATAGAAACACAACTGATTTTTGTATATTGCTCTTGTGTCCTGTACCTTGATGAAAAATTTATTAGGTCTAATAGCTTTTTGGTGGGTTCCTTAGGGTTTTCTACGTACAAGGTCTTATCCTCCATAAATAAAGATTAGTTTTACTTCCCTCTTTCCAATCTGGATGCCCTTTTTTTGAAGGTAAGTGGCAAAAATTAAATGAGAAAGAAGGAAGTCGACATATTGGTTATCTGAAAGCTCAAGGAGTACATCATGATCCCCACTACAGAACTGAGACCCAGAAAAAAGATGTAACAATGAGCATCTATTAAGCACCTACTATGTACCAGATACCCAGGATATATAGATGGATCAGATACTGAAGGGTTATAGCTGGAACTCAAACTGAGATCAAAGCTCAAGGAGACCCACACTGTCATCTTATAACTGGGGGGAATCGTAAAACATACTGTCACACCAAAACGTCTTTCAGTTTCTAGAAGCGGCAGGCTCAGAGCTGTCATAAAAGCAGCAGGATACAGAGTCTGATTCAGGTTGGGCCCCCGTTCCTTTGCTTCCCAGCTGTGGGATCTTGGGTGCACAATGAGCTTCCCTGTGACTTAGTTTACCCTTCCATAGAATGGGAAGAATTCTACTAGCCCCTGGAGTGGGCTGTTGTGAGAATCAAAGTAGTTAATATGTGAAGTGTTTAGTGGAGGTGTGTGTTAGAGCTATGTGACTGGTTCCTCTTCGGTGGGTTTGGCACCCATAGATGCCAGCCTGGTTGTCTGGGAAGCTGGGAGGTGGGGGGCGATGAAGCTGCCCATGCTGGGGTCTTGGGAAGGGACTTGTCCTTGCTCCTTGGATCTCTTAGAAGTCATGGAAGAAACTGGGATGACTTCTGCTCCCATAGTGTTTGCCAAGGGCTTACTTTGTTTAGGCCCACTGCTGGGGACTTCTCAGAGAGAATGACAATAATAATGATCATTATTCTTATTTCAGCTTACTATATGTATCGGTCAGGGTTCAGCCAGAGAAACAGAATCAGTAAGGAACACATTAAGAGATTTATTGCAAGGAACTGACTTGTACAATTGTAGGGACTGGCTAGGCAAGAAATCTGTATGTGATGGTTCATTTTATGTCAATTTATCTGGGCCATGGGGTGTCCAGATATCTGGTGGAACGTTATTCCAGGTATTTCCCTGAGAATGTTTTTGAATGAGATTAACATTTCAATCAGGAGACTGAGGAAAGCAGATTCCCTTCCCTGATGTGGGTGGGCCTCATCCTAGCAGTTGAAGGGCTAATAGAACATAAAGGCTGACCCTCCTGGGTGTAAGGGGGAATTCTTTCTGCCTGACTGCCTTTGAACAGACACATTGGCTTTTTCCGGCCCTTGGATGTGAACTGAAACATCAGCTGTCCTGGATCTCAGGCCTTGGGACTCGAACTGGAACTACACCAGCAGCTTACCAACTCACCTCGAGGGTATGTACCCGTACCTGACCAGTAGAACGTATACATACACGGACACACATACGTTCTATTGGTTGTGTTTCTCTGGAGCACCCTGCCGCATACAGTGGGACAGACTGTCAGGAAGGACACACGGAAACGGTAGGTGGAATCTCTTCTTCAGGGACCCGTGGGCTCTGCTCTGAAGACCTCCAACCTGATTCGATGAGGCCCATGGAGATTACCCAGGGTAACCGCCCTCACTAGAAGCCAGCTGATTATGGGCTACAGCCACATCTGTAAGATACCCTCCCTGTAACACCCAGATTAGCGCTGGCCCATAAAACTGACCGACACAGCATGGGCCAAATGGGATGTCAAGCCCATGGCTACGTGTCCGTGCATTCGTTTCTCCAACAGTCCCACGAGGAAGATTTTTTTAAAACTCTTTTTTCTAGAAGAAAGTGACTTGGGGCGCCTAGCTGGGACAGCTGGTTGAGCATCTGACTCTTGGTTTCGGCTCAGGTCAGGTTCCCAGAGTCGTGAGATCGAACGCCACGTCGGGCTTTGCTTGAGATTCTCTCTCCCTCTCCCGCCGCCCCTCCCAGTCATGCTCTCTCTCTCTTGTTCTCTAAAATAGTAAATAAATAAATCCCTCCCCCCCAAAAAAAGAAAGGAAAGAAAGCAAGCAACTTGTCCGAGGTCACGCGGCAGAGAGGGAAGGAGCTGGGGCTTGAAGACAGGTGGCTCCCAGCTCAGGCTCTTCCCCACCCCCGGTTCCGCCCCACTACCGGCTCGTCCTCAGCCCGCACAGCGCTCTGGAGGCTCCTTCTCTCTGCTTTAGAAGCAGGTGGAGGCTCACGGAGGCAGGTGGCCGCCCTGGTCGCTCAGCCAGGAAGTGGAGGGCTGTTCCACACCCGTTCAGACTCCCCTCCTCTCCACAGCCACCTTCTCACCGCCCTTACCTCAGCTGTCCACCACCAAGGAGAATGCTGACCTTCTGCACCTGAATGCTCTCTGTGTCACGGGCACCCTCTTCCTCCTGGTTTCAGCATTGTCCTGTGTAAGGAGGGACGAGGCTCTTTTGGGTTGGACATTGGAGGGTCTGGATGCCTTGGAGCACAGGGTGGATCCCAGCCAGGGACGCCTGTCTCCAGGGAGCTCCTATTCTGGGGCTAGTCCCACCCCTGGGGATGTCCCAAGTTCGTCCAGTGGGAGACACCCAGCCAGGACCAAATGCCCTCAAAGTGTCTCGGTCATCAGCCTCGGGCTGGACAAGGCCTGAGTTGCCCAGTAGAAAGCACATTCCTTGGGAAACCAGAGCGTCTTCTGGGACACCAGGCCCCTGAAGGGTCCTGGCTCAGCCAAGACTGTGGTCAGTGCTGGCCACAGCCTGGCCTGCACACCCCTTCCTGTGGGGGCCTCAGTGCCAGGGAGGCGGCCCCGTGAACAATGTCCTGCTCTGTTCTTGGCCTGGGAGGGGGCGGTTAGTTCGGCCGCACCTCACACCAGCTGGGGATCCAACGCTCCCCGGCTCACCTCTACTAACTGGAGCCTTCAGGCCTCGGAGGAAACACAGACACCCCACACTTAGCACGCTCCCAACTCCCAGACAGGCCGCAGCTCAGAAGTCAGGAGTTAGGGCCAGAATGACTTTGGGAACCTAGAGATGGCGCCTCAGCAGAAACAGCCACGAACACCCAAAACCCCACCGCAACCACTGTCTTTGCTCAGACCCTCTGACCAGGCCTTAGTCCTCATTTGGTGAATGAGAAGGGCTAGAGAGGTTAAGCAACTTGCCTTTGGTCGCACAGCTAGGAAGCAGGAGAAGTGGAACTCAAACCCAGGTCTGTGAGGCTCCAGAGCCTACGGTCTTCATCACTGCACCAGACTGCCCTGCAGAAATCCCCGAGTGACAATGAGTCCCGGGGCTCAGGGTGCCCTGCGTAGATTTCAGCGCACAGAAACACACTTACACATGGTCACATGCGTGCACACACACATGTGCAAACACACACACACACATGCACCTTCCTTAGTAGCCGACCCTGCCAAGGACAGCCTTGGAAAGGGCCCCGAGACGATCCAGGCGCAGGACCCCCCCTCACCTGGAAGGGGCCTCTCTGCCTCCGAGGTCCCCAGTATGGGCCGAGGGGTCAGGGTCCCCCTGGTGTGTGCACCGGTGGGGGCGGAGGTCAGTCCTGCACTGGAGCTCCCCTCCGCCGGGCAGGCCTGTCGGTCGGCTGGACCTCCTCCCCCAGTCCTCGCAGGGCCCGCAGGCCCCAGGCCAGGCCCGGCTTCCGGAGCTGCCGCCACCTTGGCCGGCTCCGCCACACATGGTTTCAATCAGCAGCCTGCGGGATGAATGGTGCCTTGTGAGAGCTCCGCAGGGCTCAGCTCGCGCGGGACAGCCAGGTGGGACAGCCTCGGGGAGGCGGGATTGCGGGGGGGACCTCGGGTAGGGTTTGAGCTGGGGTCTGGGACAGCACAGCCCTCAGGAGCCAGGGCCTGTGGTCAGACAGGGAAGAGTGGGGTCCTGGCCCCGCCACCCACAACTCACCAGACATCTCCAGGCCTGGGCTCCAGGGGAAGGGGAGGAATGAGCCCCCTTCGAGGGGTGTGAGGATTCCGTGAGATGATGCCCAGCGCCCCCAGCGGGCACTTTGTTACCTAGAGTCCAGCCCGACCTGTCAGGGGACGCGGGGGCAGGAGGCTCACAAACTCCATTTAATGGGGAAGGAAGAGGACCCTGCTTAGAGCAGGCAACTTCGTTTGTCAAGGGGGAAGGCGGCAATCAACGGCTTCCACCAGCTCCCTCCACACTTTGGAGGGGCCTTCCAAAGGGAGCTTTAGAAGCAGGCCTCGGCTCCATGAGGGGGGCAGAGCCGGCGCCCCACCTCTCTTGCCAGGAGCGCTTCAGGGTAGCCAGCCCAGCCAGAGCTCGTGTCTACTGAGCACTTCCTGGGCGCTGCGCTCCGCGGGTCCCGTGCATTGTCTCATTTCATCCTCTGCCTCCTTCTATTAATGTTTCCACTTCACACATAAGAAAACTATGACTCAGAAAGGGAAAGCAACCAGGCTGCAGCCACACAGCTGGGGCGTGAGGCCCCGCGATGCTGCCCCAGAGCCCAGGCTCTTGCCTTCTGCCCCACGGCTGCCTGGGTGGCTGGCACCGGGCCCCCATCTGCGGAGCTGAGAGCTCTTTTTCTGCCGGTCTCCAGTGGACAGGGCTGGCTGGTGGCGGCAGCGCTCCCTGGCCACCCTGCTCAGCTTCTTTCCTCACCCACAGAGCTTCCACAGACCCAGTCCCAAGGACCCATGTCCTCCTCCCCACCTCTCTCCCACCAGCAGGCTGAGCCCGGCACAGAGAAGAGGCCTCTGGGGCTTTTGAGAAAAGAGGGGATGGAGGGAGGGAGGAAGTGTCAGGGAGAGGCAAAAAACTCATCATGTTTCTTTGTACTGAACCAGGATGCGGGTCCTGCCACCAGACAGTCACGTGCAGACTCCTTACCCCTTGGACAAAGGCCCATGGACCCTGCAAAAGGCTCCAGCTTCATCAGCCCCCCTTCCTCAACCCCGCCCCCCTCATTCTCCGCTCTCCAGGCTAAGGTCCCTCAGGTACTCGGCAGCCCTTGGCTCTCAGTCTCTCACCTCCAGGCTATGCCCATGATTTCACCTGCCTGGGACCCTGTCCTCCCCGGCCCTGGCTAGCTAGCCCTCCAAAACCCAGCCAAGCACTCGGTGCACCAGGATGCCCAATCTGCCCCGCTGGGCTCCAGAGCATCCTCCCACGTGTTTCTGGGTGCAGAGCCCTAGGGCCTCATGGACTGTCTCTGGAATTGACCCCAAATCACAGAATCTAATCTGTCTCTGCGGAGGAAGGAGATGCTCCCTGTCCTGTCCGTTGGAGATGGGACGCCACTTTTTCAGACTGGTTTTCTCTTGTTCCTTTTCTGATTCAACTGTCTATGGATTCAAGGGAAACGCACTAGCGTGGCTACGTGTGGGTCATTCACTAAGCGGTTCATGTCTAGCTCTTAGCCTTTTAGTGGTTCCACTGAGAAGCCATCTCTGGAGCGCAGGTTAAAGAACAAGGCTTCCCCGCTGTCTTCTGTACAGACAGAACGTCCCTCTCAAGCAGCACCAGCTAAGCCGGGAGCTGGGTGCGCACATCTCCCTGCGCGCTCCCCAGCCACCCCGACCGCCTTGCCCTTTGGTGTGATGGGTCAGGGAGGGCCCTTAGGGAAAGCAGCCCTGCGGAAATCACCGTGGACATCGTCAAGAGTCAAGTGGCAAAAATGTTCGGTGTGGCTTTGTTTAGGAGACTAAAAATCTAAAATAATGCACGTTTTCAACTATTAAATGAAGTGTGGTACGTTCACAGACTCAAGCCCATGGAGAAGAATTGCTAATGACACCAGAAGATGGTCATCACTTATCACTAGGAGGAAAAAAGCAGATTATGAAACATAATGTTGAAAGAGAAAAACAGCCTCCAGGCAGATATGTAAACAAAGCAGGGTTGTAGGGTAAGACGCAGACTCGGAGACTAGAAGGCCTGGGTCCAGGGGCACCTGGGTAGTGCAGTCGTTGGGCGTTTGCCTTTGGCTCAGGGCGTGATCCCGGCGTTCTGGGATCGAGCCCCACATCAGGCTCCTCCGCTAGGAGCCTGCTTCTTCCTCTCCCACTGCACCTGCTTGTGTTCCCTCTCTCTCGCTGGCTGTCTCTGTCAAATAAATAAATAAAATCTTTAAAAAAAAAAAAAAGAAAGAAAGAAGGCCCGGGTCCAAAGGCAAGCTTTGGCCCCCCGTAGCCAGGAGACAACGGACAAGTCTGCAAACCTAAATGCTGGACTTGAGTCGTCTGTCAGGTGGGGAGGACGCTGGCCCTCTGATACGTGCTAGGCCTGAGCGCGGTGAGACCGGCACAGAGCAAGCGTCCGGTAAACAGGAGCGCCTACGGTTCCTCACAGCAGTGCGGACTGCTGTGTTGAGTGATGTTCATTTTCTTAGGTTGGCTTTTTTGTATTGTTAAAAATTTCTGCAGCAAATGTGAATTCCTTGTATCAATTAAAAAAATACATAAACAAACATGACCGCACAAGGAAGCAGCCCCATGGAACTCATTTCTGAGTTTTCCAGCATGTTCCTGAGGACGTCAGGAACGGACGCACTGAGGAGATTCCCTGGGAGAAGCTGATCTGCTTCTGGTATCAGGAGGTTTCCCGGAAACGCACTGGCCGCCTGGGCTTCCAGCCACAGCGGGGTGCCTAACCTCCATGTCCACGGCGAGGGGATCACTTACCTAAACTTGGATCAGCCTCCACGGCGCGCATAGGCCCGTGTGTGGAGGAGTCCCACCGAGGGGCTGGAAGGGTCACCCCAGGGACCAGACCAAGAGGGACACTTACACCTCGGCGTTTGTGCACTTCTCTCGTGATTCCGATTCTTTCACAACAATCTTGCCTCACAATAAAAGTGGAAATGACATCATTCGATGTAGTAGAGAAAGGTTTAATAACACGCAAAAACGTTGACAACTTTTAGGATTAAAGAGAGGTTTGCAAAACAGAATGTCAGTATATTCTCATTTCTACAAAAACAACCTCCCACATCAGACGGAAGGGCAAAGTCCTAAAATATGAGCGGTGGTGGGACACATTTTTAAAAATTTTCTCCTCATGTGTCTGTATGTTCTCAATTTTCCACGATGGACATCCATCATTTTGTGATTTTTTTAAAAAGGTATATTTTCTTAAAAGGAAGGATTTGGCCCCAAATTTTGCCTGCATTTCTTAGCCTTTGTCTTGCCTCCACTTTGTCCCCCCCCAAACCAGCCTGTTCTCTCACCTGATTTTAATTGATGCCATCTTGCTGTCTCTTCTGTGTCCTTGAAAAAGGCCTGAAATCCTTGTTGGAGTGAGGCAAGGCAGAAGCCAGGGCACAGGTCCAGCCCGCCGCTCCCCGTCAGTGGTCCCCCACCACCCCGCGCCGCCTCCTGGAGTATTGTTCTAATTAGTGGGGATGCAACACAGACCCAAAGGCGGAACTATAAACACCAGAGGCAAAGACCCATAAACAGCTGGGGAACTGACTCCGGCTTGTGCAGATGGCCCTGGCCCTCCTTCACACGAGGGCCTGGATGGGGGCTGGGCTGGCCACTGACGACTTCCCTCTGCCTCCCCTCCTTAGACCACAAGCTGCTACGAGCCAGGTAGTTAGAGAGTTGGGGGGTCAGTCTTGGGTGAGCTTATAGCCACATGAAGAGGCAGTATGGGGACCAAGGATCTTCAAAGTCACCAGAGTCCCATTACCTGCCCCTCGGCCTCAATTTACCTATCTGTAAAATGGGGAAGAGAAGAACCAAGAGACTAATTGGGCCTTCTCTTTTTAAAAAATTTAATTAATTAATTTATTTGAGAGAGAGAAGAGCGTGAGCAGAGGAGGAGCAGAGGGAGAGGGAAAGCAGACTGCACGCTATGAAGCCCAACATGGGGCTCAACGTGGAGCTTGACATGGGGCTCAATCTCACCACCCTGAGATCATGACCTGAGCCAAAATGAAGAGTCGGATGCTCAACCGACTGAGCCACCCAGGAGCCCCCTAAATGGGCCTTCTTAGCTCTACCATGTCAGGCCTGAATGTATACACTGGGACTAAACGCCTATAATATACGCTTAATATAGTATAATAACAATACATACCATTTAATAACATAAACATATGCTATAATAAAATTATCTACAATATAACCAATACATCATGTTATGTGTTCTTGTATGCTAATTTTTAATATTATATATATATTTTTAGTGACCATCTACAGATACCTGTGATCAGAGAGTATGTAGAGGCAAACCAGGAAGACTTCCTGTACGAAGAGAGATTTAAGGGCTGTGGATTTGACAGGCAGAGGAAATAAGCCTCCAAAAATGCCATAATGGAGGAGAAGGGAGAGTCCTGAAGGAGAGGGAATTTACAGTGTTTCTTGGGAAGTTGTCTGGGGGGGATCCGTGTGTGTTCTGCCCCGGAAGCACACTGCCTGGCGCTGTAGAGGGCAGGAAGAAAACACGCTGCACTGAAGTGACCGAGGCTCGGCCGCCTCTAGTTACAGAACAGAACACCTGGGGAACTTGTAAAACAGACTCCTGGGCCCTTCCCAGAGTTCCTGCAGCAGAATCTGGAGCAACATGGCCAGGTATCTGCTTTAAAAACCTGCTCAGTTGATTCTGAGGCAAGAAGTGGCCATGTCGGGCTCAGACGGGTGTTCGGGAACCCGAGGTCCAGAGCCGCCAGGGGCTGGAGACAGAATGTGGGGGAGGGTAGATTCTCCCATCCTGCTCCATGCCCGATCACCTGCACAGTACAGCCCAGGGGGCTTCGGGCTGTGGAGTCTCCCAGGCCAAGGACTCCCAGTTGTGTGATCCTGGCGGAGTTACTTAACCTTTCCGAACCCCAGATCCCTCCTCTATATAATGGGAATGATACTAATACTTAACCTCAGAGAGTTCGTTGTAAGGATTAAAAGAGGTAGTCTTTGACAAGCAGAGGGCCTGCCTGACAGTGAGACATGCTTTTTAGTATTCATATAATTTAATTGATTGATAGTACTATTTGTAATATTACTACCCCCCCCCCCCCCCCACCATTAACCACCAGCCCAGTTTTCTGTGGAGAGGGTCACAGGGACTCTAGCTGCGAGAAGCTGGGGGCACACTGCCCCTTGCTGGACAAGTTCTAGACTGCACTGGGTAAGTTCAAATTCAAGCTCCATTTCCTCCCTTTCACCCCATAGATATCTAGCATGAACTTCTTAAGAAAAGTTCTACATTCTTAAATAATAGTACAATTATTAAAATGAGGAAATTTAACACTGATACAACACTATTCAATCCACACAGTCCTTACCCGCATTTTGCCAGCGGTCCCTCCGGTGTCCTTTAGAGTTGACCGTTTCCTGGTCCAGGACCCCTTCCAGAGTCACACATGACATGTGATTGCCAGATGTCTTCACTTTCCTTTAATTTGGAACCATTTCTCAGCCTTTATCTTTCACGACTGTGACATTTTTAGAGTTCGGGCCAGTTATTTTGCAAACTGTCTCTCAACGGAGATGTATCTGCCGGCTGGATTCATGTGACGCTTTTGTCAGAAACCTCACAGGCGCTCCGCTGGGTCCGCCTCATACCACGTCAGGTTGTCCCATTCTGACGATGTAGGCTCTAAGTCCCCCAACTGTCAGCATGTGGGAGCTGGGCTCTGCGGGCCAGAGAGGGAGGGGAGACTTGCCTACGATCTCACAAGACAGTCAGCTCGGGACCTTGACGAGTGCTTAGGACAGCTGTGGCAAGGCGAGAATTCTTCCCCCTGCCCCCTGCCAACGGCCCCAAGCTCTGATGGGAGCCCGGGAGCTGGGTCAAGGACACCTGTGCCGCCTTCATGGCGTCATCCCTACACCAGTCCGGTGTCTAGAGCTCCCTTTCTGCATCACCCATTTCTAGTTGTTTTTTATTAAGACTTTCATTCCACAAGACTTTCATTCCTTTGTTTTTTTTAAAAGTGTTGCAACCAAAGCTGAAGTCCCCTTTGAACCTTTGTCCTCTTCCCGGTCTCTTCTTCCTCCTCTAGAAGTAACCAGTTATCAGTTTGGTGTGAGAGGTATGTATCTACACTCCCGGGAAAAATACACCCTACGTAGCATTCCTTCCAATAATGGTCGCACTGTAGGTCAGTCTCAGAGAGATCGCCCTGGCAGGACGCGAAGACTGAGCTCATTCTTTTCGACTGCATCCTCATGTACCAGCGTGTGGCTACACTGGCGGCTATGGAGCCGATCCCCCGTGGATGGACATCTAGGTTGTTCCCAGCAGTTTGCTGTTATGGAACACACTGCCCCATGCACACGATCCATGGCTTCTCTGCCGGAGGCCTACTTCTGGAGCCTGGACTGTTCCTGCAGTACCGGGTTCCTTGAGTGGGCTCCTCTCAATTAGGGAATGAGGACAGTCTCATGGGCCTTTATTCACTCAACCTATTAGAAATGCAGACTCTTGGGACACCTGGGTGGCTCAGTCGGTTAAGCATCTGCCTTCAGCTCAGGTCATGATCCCAGGACCCTGGGATCAAGTCCCATATCGGGCTCCCTGCTCAGTGGGGAGTCTGTGTCTCCCTCTGCCTTTCCTCTTGGCTTATGCTCTCTCTCGCTCTCTCTCATAAATAAATAAGCAAACAAATAAATAAATAAAATCTTAAAAAAAAAAAAGGAAATGCAGACTCTTGGGACCTCTGAGAGCAGCTGGGATGGATTTTCACACTGTGTTTCAAGGAGTTTTAGGGTTCCAAGATAATATGGAGGACAGAGAGGAGGAATTGGCTGGTGAGAGTCCAGACCTTGACCCCACTCCAACCAGAATACCCCTGCCTGCCTTTACCTGGTTTCCAATTTTCTCTTTTAAAAACAAATACCAGCTATTTTAAAATTCAAAAATCTCTGATGTGGCCGGACCCCCTAACTGGCACAGGAACCCTTCTGTATCACGCCTTCCGGAACTGCTCCCATGACTGCAGCGTCCAGCCACGTAGCGTCGGTGATACCACAGGACCCGCCCCAGGCTCCCAGCTGACGCACCGTGAAGGTCTCTGCAAGCACTCCCCGTGCATTGGGGGGGGGGGGGTGCTGGCGCACTGGTGTTCCCAGCTGTGTCCTCGCACGGCCCTCAGCCGCGGTCCACGTTCCTGCGCACCTTCTCTGGCTCGCACTCCGTGGCCCGGTTCAGTGTTCCGGAATCTTCCTGTGTATCAGGGAGTTTGTTAAAGTGCACTTTGCTGGGTCCCGCTCCCAGAGGTTCTGAAAGACTGCATTTCGGGGAGCCCAGGGCCGTACATTGTTTTAAAGCTTCACAGGGGGTCCTGAGGGTGCAGGTCCGGAGGCCTGTGTTGCAGACAGCGGACCGGGGCCTCTCTGCTCTGCCCCTCCCTGGCAAATCTCAAGCTCAGCCCTCAATCAGGCTGGGAGGGCTGGAGAGTCACGTGTTTTAACCAAAGTTGTGGTTCCTCGGACAGTGGGACTCTCTGAATTAATGAGAACCCACAGGACTCGTCAAGCAAAGCCAGGGTTTCCCAAAGCGTGGGGCCTCAGCGTGGAGAGGCTGAAATGCGGATGGCTGGGCCCCTACCCCACACCTGCCGGAGCTGGCTCTGCACGTGCAGCCTGGGGAGCTGCAAACTCTCCAGGAACGGCCACTGAACGGAGTCCAACTTCCTCCGTACCCCTCCGATGAGGGAAACTGAGGATCAAAGAGCAAGATGACTTTCCCAC
Organism: Ursus maritimus; assembly: GCF_017311325.1. Lineage (NCBI taxonomy): Eukaryota > Metazoa > Chordata > Mammalia > Carnivora > Ursidae > Ursus > Ursus maritimus. The sequence continues at coordinate 22,488,006 of NW_024423897.1, forward strand.
CTTACGCAGTGGTGGCCTCACCGGCTGTGGTGCGAACCTCCCCATCTCCACCCTCCCCTGCGGGCCTTTCTTAAAGTTCAGAGACAGACAGACATGACCAGTGCGTACAAATAGAACCCCACTTTATTAGCAGTTAGTTCGAGATTGTACATTAATGGAGGAAGGTTCCCACTTTTAACACAACCCAAAACGGCTGGTTCGAGAGCCCTGATCAGGTGAGCTGGGTAGCACCCCCTTTCCCCCCTCTCCCCACCCCCACAAGGGAAGGAAACCTGTCTGCTCCCCTAGCGTGCCCCCCACCCTCTGCAGTCAGCCCTCTCCTCTCCCCAGGAAATGACATGAATTTCATGCACAAATTACAAAAGGAGCCCTCTTGCTGATATTAACAGCTAGCACGGTCAGAGAAAACCCTCTCCTCCTTCATTCTCCTCAAGGGCCAGAGAGAGGAAGGAGGGAGGGAGGGATGAACTTATTAGGATAAAACACAGCCAGAGTCTCCCCAGGCCCTTGACACTGACCCCTCACAAAGCCCATGCCCCCCCCCAATCTCTGGCTGTCTGAGCTGGCAAGGGTGAGCCCTGGGGGGCAGCTGGCCCAGGGCTGCAAACCAGGCACCCAGCATTGCCCTGAGGGCAGGGGTCTGGGCCCCCCATTCTCACTTTGACTAGACCCGCTTTCTTCTTTGACATTTGAAAACCCCTGCTATAACAGCCCCATCTGCTCATCCCATAAATGGGGAAGTTGAGGCCCTGGGGGGGAAACCGTCACGTAGCTACTAAATGTACCCAGTTGGGATGAAATTTCACATCTCCTGCCTCCAGCCCAGGGCTCTTCTCCTCACACCACAGCTTGGGGGAGGCAGTTCCCCAGTTAGGCCCTTCCCTGGTGCATCCCAGGGGCCTGGCTCTGTTCCAGTGCACACAGACCATGGGCCTCCAGGAAGTAAAAACCAGGAGGCCACAGAACAGAGAGAGAGAGAGAGAGAGAGAGAGAGAGAGAGAAATGCTATTCGGTGCCCTGTGGTCCATCGCCAGGATCAGAGGGGACGGCACAGGCTCTTCTGAGCCAGAGGCATCTCCTTCCCAGCAGGCCCAGCATGGACGGGCCCAGCCTCCTCCTTCCAAAGGGGCCCAGGCCCAGCTGCAATGCTGCCTCCTTTGCCCTCCCCTGAGCTCCTGGAGCTCCACCTAGCCCTTCTGCTGGTTTGGCACTTGGTACAGGGAACGGGAGAGGGGCATCTCAGGCTGCAGCGAAGTTGTCAAGTCAGCACAAAAGGCAGAAATCCACACAGCCGAAATCAGCCTTGACAGGACAGGGGCTAGAAGAACACATTCTGTGACACCATGAGGAAATGGTCACACAGATCCAGAATGTGGGACTTCGACAGGACAGCAGGCCTGCTCTCATCAACATCATTTAACAGCCAAAGCGACCAGAGAGAGGGCTTCTCGGCATTGAAGAGACTGAACAAAAACCGCAGATACAAGATGTCATGTATACGCCTTGACCGGATCCTGATTCCAAAACCAGGCGTAAAAGTTATCTGGGGGGAAAGCGAACATGGATTGTAAAGCAGATGTTCTTGGGAAATCACTGTTGTCTCAGGTGTGATACAGGCCAATACGTAGGACAACGTCCTAACTCTCAGGGGAGGCGGGGGAGGCATTTGGTCAAGTCTCATGATATTTGCGACTTACGTTTAAACTAATTTGGAAAAAATATATACGTACAGAGAGAACGAGTGAGAAATCAAATGCGGCAAAGTGTTCGTTTTAACCCTAGAGGGAGGGCAGGAGGCGTTTGTGACAAAATGATCAGTACGACAGGTCTTCACCTGCTCTTTCGCTCACGAACCAGTGGGGCCTGCTCCTGACGGCGACCGCCAGCGTCTGTGGGTCAGCCTACTTGTCCCCCATCGGGAGCAGACGGCTGCTCCTCCTCACAGGCTCCAAAGAGGCCCCTCTCTGAACTTCAGACTCATCCTCCAAGAGCCACACGCCTGCGCTATGGCAGCTCCAGAACCCGAGGGGCTGAGGCCCTGCAGGCGACCGGCCCACCTGCACCGCCCCAGGCAAAGGTCAGGGGAGGGATGGGAGAACAGAGGGCGGAGTCCCCTACAGGAGTTAAGCTGTTTCTCTTTCTGTTTCTCTCTCTCTGGCCAAACACAATGAGCGAACGCCGAGATGCAGGGATGCTGTACCCACTGCCCTCTCATTTGCCCTCTCAGGATCTGTGCACTCGGCAGCTGAGAGCCCCTCGCAGGATCTGTCTGTCCCCCGCCCCAATGTCTACACGTCCTGGCAGCAGGTCCTCCAGCAAGATTCATCAGTGGGAAGGGAAGCAGCAGCAGGGACCAGACAGACTCAGAACACGTGGCAGGTCAAGTTCCCAGCCTTCCAGAGGGGCCTGGACAACATTTCCCACTATTTTTCTTGCTCCCACAGGGTCCCACGGGGTCTTGAACCTGCCTGAGGCAGAGAGAAACGGAGCTGCCCGCCCACGGGTCCTTCTGAGCTCCCAGAGATGGGGGCAGGCGTCCAGACACAGAGAGCGGATCTCCGCACGTGGGGGCTGTAAAGGTCGGCCCAGGCCACGGAGCCCAAGCCCCCTGCCGCAAAGTGGGAGGCCCGGGGCTTGCACTATGGAAGTCACTGCCCCTTTCTGCGAGCTGGCTCACGGCACTGGCAAGTCTGCAGGAGCACACAAGCAGGCACGCCACCCCGTCCCCAGACACTCTGTTCCTCGCCCCGTGGGCCTGACACTGGGTTCCCAGGCTCAAAGGCCCCAATGAGAAGCATGACTGGAAGGCTTCTCTCGGAAGACAGTGAACCCACACGCAGCTATCACGCTGAGTATCCGCCTTTCTTCTCACTGCCAGTGAAGAACTTGAGAAAAGGGGTCGGGGTGAGAGGTCAGACAGACCTGCCCCCCCCCCCAGACAGGGGGAGGACCTCTCAGGGAGAGCAAGGCAGGACTGCACGTGCAGACCAGGAACGGAGAAGGCTCAAAGGCACCCTGGCTGGGAAGGAGTGGTTTGTCCCCTATCCTGGAATGACCACGGGTGTGAATGAGGGAGGGACAGGAAGCTGGCACAGAGTAGGGTCCCCAGGATGGGCTCAGAGGCAGTGTGGCATTGGAAGAAGAGCACTGGACTCGGAATCAGGAGCCTCAGGTTTAATTCTCGGCCCTGCTCGCGCCCAGTTCTGAGACATCGGCCAAGGAGGCCGCCTCGCCTTTCTGGACCTGTTTCCGTACCCATCAAAGGACCCTTCCAGCCCCAAGATGCTAGAGTCTTCCAAACAAGACAAGGCTCTCCAGAAAGGGTTTTCTGGATGTCGGTTGGAAGCTGAACTGGCAGTGGGAGGGGCTGGGGAGAGACACCCAGCCTTAGTCACTTCACATTGTTAAAGAAGGGGGTAGGAGCAGACCCTAACCAGAAAACAGCCCCGAGATCCCGTGGTCTGCAGGGGGCCTGGAGACAGTTCTGTGGGTCCCGGCGGGCAGCCCGGCTCCCAGGGCAGCTCCCAACCTAGCACCATGTGAGGGGGAGGGGACAGGCCAGCCTTCAGCCCCCTGGCCTCCCACCCCAGCCCTGCTGTTTCCTTTGGCCAAAATTCCTCCAGGGTCACTGCGCTTCCTGAAGCCAGGTTTCCTGGAGAGAGTAGGTCTTCCCTGTGCATCTCACCACCTCTGTTCAGCTGCAGGAGGCCCCAGGGAGGCCGCGACACTTGGGGAGGGAACACAGACCTCTCCAAGGGGCACCTCCACACTGTCTCCCTGAGGCCCAGACACACAAAGACACGCCCTCCCCTCCCTTCCATCTCATTCTCTAGCACTGAGATAGGACACTGGGGCTTGCCACCATTTTGTACGACTGAATTAAAAACAAACCCAACCAAAAAAAATATAATATATATATATATACACATTATATATATATATAACACAGTGCGACCCCAGCACCCAGGGTATAAACTCTGGCACCAAGAAAAAAAACAAAATATTAAAATACTTTAGCTTCTTAGTATTTGGGGGGGCGGTTAAGGGGGTCTCTAGGAGCCCTTGGCCACAGGTAGCTGGGGCAAAGCCATGGATGGCAGTCTCACCCACTCTGCCCAGTGTCTGCCAGGGGCCAAGGTTGGGGCTGGGCGTGGGGACAACGTATGTACATTGGGACACGTATACTGGCAGACTCCTGAACCGCCTCAGTCTTTTACCACAGGAAATACCACACGTCATATCCCAGGGTGAGGAACGGGTAGGGAGGCCCGGGTCTCTGGGTCCAAATGGCATAGCAGTGCCCCAGGGTCCTGAAGGAGGCCCCGAGGACTGGGTGGATACTGTAGGAATCAGCAATTCTTTCCCCAAAAGGGAAAGTGAGATGTGAAGGTATTACCCAGAATGTGTGTAGAGGTTCAGCGTTCTCTTGAGGTGGCCACCCCCACATCCAGCCCAGTGACTCTGGGTACCCAGCTGACCCTCTGAAGTGCCTGGCTCAAAACAGTCAGGGAAGCATCCAGTCTCTCTCCCCTGTTTGGCAAAAGGCCCAGCTGGGCTCCTCTCCCTCTTGTCTGGAGGACAGGGAAAATATGGCAGCTAATACTGAGGGGATACCCTGCCAGGGCAGGGCGTGATGGGATGAAGGGCAGGGCATGGTTGGTAGAACACAGTGAGGGACAGAAAAGGGAGTCTCACGGACTCCCTCTCACCAGGAAGTGGCCTTCCACCAACAGGGAGTGGCCTCCCCACGGAAGGCCGTGAACGGAATGGACCTCTGGTGGCTAGGGAGGTCCTGTAGGCCACAGACCCAGCGCTGGATGCTCTGAGGCGTTTGTGGACCTGCCTGGGCTCTTCTCTTGGCCCTGCCTGGGCCTCAGCTGAGTATTGCTCGAAGTGCTTGGCCAGCCCAGGCCCAGCTCCCCACTCTGCAGGTCAGTCTGGCTCAGCACGCGGCAGGCCGTCCAGGCCGTCACAAACGTTCAGTCTGGCTGCGGTGGCCGCGGCTACCTGGTGTTCTGGAGGTCCTCCCGCAGCCAGGTGGGCAGTGTCTGGCCCATCTTGTACAGCAGCTTGGAAAGCTCGATGTTGTGGTCCCGATAATAGTCCTTCAGGAAGGCGCGGGACTGCAACAGGAAGGAGAGTTCAGATCTTGGGGATGTGCCGATTCAAGAGGGACCCTCCCCTCTGTAACCCCACCGCTCTGTCAGCGTCAACCCACACACCCATCGTTTATTCACCATCTTCGTTGGTAGCCTCCAAAGAAAGCTAGATGGCAGGACACCAAAACAGAGTACACAAGGTCAAAATTCTTGTGATAGGGAGAAAAGGAGGAACGAATTAAAATCAGGACGACGGAAAGTCATGCGTGTGACCTTTGCCCTCTGTCCTTTGGACAAGCCATTCCCTCCCGCCAGGGCTCCTATCCGTCCACACCTTGGGCCAAATGCTGCCCTGTCCTCGCAGGCCCAGCCCCAGAGTCCTTCCCCTCCAGGGCCCCTCCCGGCTCCAAGTAGCATCTCTGGTTCTGAGACCCCCTGGCACTCCTGTGCAGCTCTCTTACTCCATGAAGCGTGTCCTGCCTTGTATTCTTCCTGGTGTGTGTGACTCATTCCCCTCCCAGACTAGGAGTCCCCTGAAGGCAAAGAACACGTCTCATCCAGCCTCAAAGCCCGCAGCACGCAACGTTAGGCAGAAGGTAATAAAGACTCACTGGACTAAATCGCTTCGAACCCACCACGTCCCAGCTTCTATTTCCTCCTTGTAAGAACACCATCTAAGAATGGCCAAGGCCGTTAAGGTGCGGAGTGCAGGGTAAAGGGGAGAGACGATCCCCGCCAGTCAGGGACCCCTGCGGTGATCAGCTGCCACGGGCAGCGTGTCCACTTACGTCCAGGTCCATCTCTGGGTATTTCCGGCCCTTGCTTTTGCCCAGACACTTGGTTTTCCCTCCTTCGAGCAGTTGGCACCAAAATCCTTTCTTTGGGTCAAACCTGTGGAGGTGGGGAAAGCCTCTGGATGGGAGCTGGCCCAGCCCGTGCCCTCCCCACCTTAAGGTTCACAAACCCCAGGAGTGGCAGAGCCTAGCCCGTGAAACCCACTCCCCTAGGCACACTCTGGAACCCACAGACAGACGTGCGGGGCTGGGATTTGCTTCTGCCGGCCCTGGGCTACACTAAACACACCTGCCCCCTTCCTCCTGGCAGAGAGCAGCTCGCGTGCTCGGAGTCTCTTGTCCCAGCAGGGCAGCCCGAGCCCTCCAGCAACCCAGAACAGGAACGCGTGCCACCCTTCAGGGTTCAGGGAAGCCTTTCCTGAGCACGCTCCTCCTCAGGGCCGAGCAACTTTTTCTACCCAAGAACCCAAACAGGGAAGAAAAAGCTTAGTGGCATTTTTTGGGTGTGTGTTTTAATGAACTGCCTGTTTTTCCAGAAACGCAGTGTCTGCAGCTGTCCTTCAGCATGTCCACCACTGGGAAGTTATGGCTTTTGGAGTAAACTTCAGAAACGACAGAGCAAGACTGCCTTCAGGATTTGAAGTCATGCTGGGCCTTCAGAGGGTTTTGGGGTGGGGGGCAGATGAGCTCTGAAGCTGCCGAGGGGAGGGGAGGCACAGTGGCATCAGAATCCCACCCCTAATCAGGAACCATCAGAGCTTCTCGGGCGTGAGGACAGCCAGAAACAGAATTCCCATTCGGCAGGTGTGGGACCGGATTTCTGAATGGGTCCCAGGGCGGGTAGGAAGGAGGAAGATGATGATGATGAAGGTGATTTCTGAGCAGTAGTACGTGCCAGGCGCTGAGCTAAGAGCCCCGCATGCACGCTGCATGCAACACAGTGACCCTCGGGAGGTAGGAGTCAAAACCTTTATCCCCAATGTACAGATGAGGAAAGGGAGGTTTGAAGGCGCTAAGACACTTGTCCAAGGTCACACAGCTAAAGAAGTAATGGGTCTCCTAACCCAGGCATCTCTGCTGCCAAGAGCCCAACACCTTCAGTGGCTGCTCCTATTGGCCTCAAGGCACAAACTGCAAAACTGACTGCTTCTCTTCACCTTTAACCTCCCGACAGTGAGAAGGGAACATTCTTGCTGCATGACTTTCCCAAGAGGGTAACCAGGAAAGGTGTCTTTATTCCTACCTCTCTTGAGAACCCCCTCCCACCCCATCCAGCTGCATGAGTCACTTGTCTGTAACATGGCGCTAGGAGACGCCACTCCCCAGCCCTGAGCTCCTGCCACACAGGCTGGCCTCTACGCGTCTTGGGAGGGCGTTCTCAGTGCATTTGTACCAGATTCTGAGTGAGTGGGATTATTAGCCATGACAATATTTGTAGTTTCCTTTTCCTGAAATTATACTTAAATCGTGATCTAATGCTAAGAAACCCTTATGGGAACTAGGGCTGCTTAATGTTAGTCTAACTTACTTCGGTTTTTATTGATTCTGAAAATGTTCAGCACAGACTGAAAAGAAAACCCCAGGGATGGGACTGACCAGAGTAGAACATATTCACCACCTCCTTTTTCCTTGAGTTGATACCTTTATTAATATGACTCAAATCATATTAATATTAGCTTTTCTGCTAAACAGCCATCAGGAATATGCACACTTTCTAACTCTAATTTATCTGAATCTCTTCCATAATCATTCAAGCCTTTGGCTTTTTGGTCCAGGTACCTGCTCAGAATATCACCTTTTTGAAAAGCCAAGGCAACACTCACGCCAAGGTTTTGTGGTAGTCAATAGTGTTGGTCACCCCAAGGAACTTTTGCACTGTGTCCATCACTTTGGCAGGTTCTGTTCGCAGCAATTTGCCATCTAAGACCAGAATCTGGAGAAAAGAGAAAAGGGAGAAGGATGATATGAACCTGTGTGTACTCCAGGGTCAAACAGGTTCCCCGTCTTCTAGTCAGCAGCCATGGTTACAAATTGGGGACTCTTCACTCTATAGTCTCTGTCTCTTCTTCCACTTCTGAGCGGCAGGTATCCCCATACCTCAGGCTTCTGCAGTCTAACTCCCTGCTCTCTGCCAGCCTCCTTGTCCTAGAGATGAAGCTATCACTCCACTCCTGCTGCCCCTCATAACCCCACCGTACCCCTCTCTGCCTCTCTCCAAGCCTCTGGCCCAACATTACTCTCCTGCCTCAACCCTCCAAGGATTTCCCTAAATGCCTCATGTGATCTGGCCCTTTCTGACCTCTCTGACCAGGCTCTCCCTACGTCACCACACCACTCCCAGGAAGATAGCCTACCCCAGGGCTTTTGGGGGTCTCCTTAGGGACCTCGAGCTTGGTGACAGGACGAGAGCTTAGGGAATTTTCACACATCAGCCTTGGGATAAACAAGAATGAAACTTTCAAGGACCCCAAAGGTCTAGCTCGCCAGTGAGGACATTTCTGGCCCCAGGGCTGACAAAAGAAGATTTGAGGCTCTCTACTAGCTGCCACAAGCCAGAACTGTGAGTGCCCTCCCAAGGGTCAGGGACAGGCAGCTACCTGGTTGGCATGAAAGGCGCTGAGCCAGCGCTCAATGTGGGTGGCGTACCAGCCGGGGACCAGGCAGCGGTGCTGGAGGGCCCGCAGCTTCAAGGACGCGTCAGGCCCAGCCGTGATCACCTCGTGGAAGGTGTGCTTCAGGGCCACTGGGTCATCGTGGGCTCGCTGGTGCTGCAGGCAAGGGGGCAGGGTCAGTGGGCACAAAGGAAGAGGCTCTCTTCAGCAGCTGTGAAGTGGCCCAAGCCCTGGCTGCAACCAGCAGCCGTGGGTTCAAGTCCTGGCTCTGCCTCTCACTGCTCTTTGACTCTGGGAAGTCATGGCCTCTCAGAGCCCTAGTTTTCCCATCTCTGCAAGACAGGAGTTGGACTAGATCAGAGTTTCCAAATGTTGGTCATCTGCCTGGCACTTCTCTGATGTCTCCCGTATCCAGAAGCCTCCTATACACATAGGAGGTCCACACACTTTGATTTACACTGACTCATCTTCCTTATTCACATAAAGCTATTTCAAAATAAAACTCACTACGGCTTCCATAAATACATACCAGAATCAGCTGTCCCATAAAGAAGGTAATCACTCATAAATACAATAAAAATAAAGCAATGTTCTCAAATGCCGGCCAAGAACAAACGTCTGTTACAGGTCCTGAGCCCAGGGCTTGCACTCTGTTGAAAACAGAGCTTAGCAACGTTAGAGAGGACTTAAGAGCCATTTACACTAAACTAGGAATTTGTCCTTCATAGAAATAGAAGGTGTTATGGACTGAATGTGTGTGTCCCCTCCCCAAAGTTCATATGTTGAAGCCTTAACCCAGAATACAATGGCATTTGGAGGTGAGGCCTTGGGGAGGTAATTAGCGGTAGATGAGGTCATGAGGGTGGGGCCACCACGATGAGGTTAGTGCCCTTAGAAGAAGTGACACCAGACAGAGCGGGTACTCCCACTCTCTCACGCACTCTCTCTCTCCCACTCTCCCTCTCTGCCTTGTGAGGACACAGTGAGAAAGCAACTGTTGAAAAGCCAGGAGGAGTGATCTCATCAGGAACCGAATCTGCTGGCATCTTGATCCTGTACTTCTGGCCCCCAGCACTAAGAAATAAGCTCCTGTTGTTTAAGCCCCAGTCCGCGATACTGTGTTATGGCTGCTCGAGCAGACTAAGGCAGCAGGAAAAGAGTCAGAAAGGGGGAAATGCCATGTCTGAGCCACCTGCGACAAGGCCATGGGCCATCAGCATCCAGAGACCGGGAGCCTGCCCACCAGGGCTCACTCTCTCGAGCCTCCACAGCTGCACGGAGCCTCACACACAGCTCGGGGTGGGCAGTGAGAGACAGGGCAGTCTGTGGGGACCGGAGAGCAAGCAGCGTCTGTACCCGGCCCCCTGCCGGCACTGCCGATGCAGCGACGCCCCAGAGAGGAAGGGACAGGCTCAGACGGTGGCAGGACCTGCTGAACGTGGCCTGGCCCGAGGAGGTCTTCCTGGACCAGCTGGTAGACGAGCTCCCTTCATACTCTGGCACTGGATCAGAATCCCAGGAAGACTGGCAGGCAGGGGAAGAAACTGCCCAGAAGGCCTGAGCCCAGGCTTTCCTGTAAGCCTAGTGGAACGGTGCTCAGAAGAAATTAAGTCAGGTCATTGACGTTAAAGAAAGTTCTAGTTCTTACATAGTCGAGTGGGGATTAGGAGTCCTACCTTCTCTGGCACAGACAACAACAGTCAGGTAACTTCTTTACCTGATCAGGGGTCTGTATACTCTCCTATGAATGGGGAGTCCTACGCCTTATCCTTCTCTGAATCCCCACCCCCACCCCACCCAGTGTGTGTCCAGTGAGGAGGCCAGTTAGTATTCACCAAATCTCACTTTCATCCAGGTGGAACCGGCCTCCACCTCTTGTTGGTGTCAGAATCAGAGGCGGGACCCTCAGTGAAACTACAGGGTGGGCAGGTAACCGTTGGCTGGGATGCAACGTCGATTTCTGCCTGTCTCTTCCACTAGGCTAGAAGCCCTGTGGAGGCAGGACTCTATTCTCACTCACTACTCTATTCCAGAAGCCTAGCCTAGGGCTGGCACATAGTAGGTGCTCAGGAAATATCTGTTGAATGAACGTACGAGTAGCTGAGCGATGGACAGAGCCCCATGTCCCTACCCAGGGCTCCACCCCAGCCCCGGCTCACCTGGTACCAGGAATAGGCCCGGTCCGCTGGGTTGATGAGGATGGTCAGGACCTTGGCCTTGGGTAACAGAGCAGCTGCCCGCCGGGGCGCCACTTCCGAATCAAAGTAGTTGGCGCTTTTCTCAAAGTAAAAGTCAGAGGTGGTGTTGGAGGGGATAGGGAAGAACTCCATGTACCTGCAGGAAGCCCAGAGAGAAGAGCTCACAGGCAAGACTCCTGACAAGGGGGCCTGGGGAGTGCAGCATGAGAGGGTGAGGGTCGCTGGGGGTAGAACTTCAGAAAGCAAGCAGGCACACTGATCCCAAGGACCTGCTTCTGGCAGGGATTCTAGATGGCCTGGCAGTAAACCTTCGTCAAATTCATTCCTTTTCAGGGGGGACCTTGGGGTCAGGAGGATAGGAAGACTTACGGAAATGATACAGGTTGTAAAGCATGGGATGGGGGGGTGTCTTTGGATCTTAAACAAGATGCTCCCAGTTAAAGTGATGGGGCCCTAACTCACCGCCTCTGGGGGTAGGGGGGACTGGGACACCCTGGACCCTGGGAAGAGACAGCATGGACCCGAGGGACGCCCTCTCCTGCCTCCCAAGTACAGGGTTTCTTTCCTGACTTCGGATGGCCGTTTCTAGCCTGTCACTGCGGACCAGGAGACAAAGAGAGGGGGAGTGTGTCACCTTCTGCCAGCCACACCCCTCCCTGGCCTCACCTGCGTCAGCCAGACAGCTTTCCAGAATAACCTCCCCTATCCCACCCAGAAGGATGCCCACACTAGCCCTTTGGGACCAGCTCTGGATGAAGGACACCTCAGGAAGCTAAACGAACACTCCAGAGCCTCCCAGGGGCACCTACTCATACAAAATAGACGTACAACTTCAGGGGTTCGTGGGAAACAAAACTCACAGGCCCACCTTAGGTAAGGGTGTAGGATCCCTACTGTATCCTGGGAGACAGGGTTCCTCCAGGGAGGTCCCACAAACCCCTTTATCCGAACCACCCTGGGGCTTCTGAGATTCCTCACCCCACCCTACACCTACCTACAAAATCAAAATCTTGGGAATGGGGCTGAGGAATTGCTAGCTCCCTCCTATTTCTGAATTTTATTTATTTTTTCTTATTTATTATTTTTTAAAATTCTGGTTAGTCGACATATAGCGTTATCAGTTTCAAGTGTATTTCTGAATTTCCCTTATGAAATAGCATCTGTACACCCACAGTCCAATGTTTGTAACACCTAAGTTGAGAAAGCTCTGGAAACAGAAGCTTTGCCCCTCAAATGTCCCCTCAAGCAAAGCCATTTGGCAGCAAAACCTGACGTACTCATCTTAGTGTAAATGCTCGCATACTTTGCTCTAGACATATTAATGTGTGTCTCTGCTGCTGGGGTACTTGTAATGGGGTGCCGCCCCAGACCCCGCTGGGAGTGTTGCTAAGTGTATGGTGCCACACCTTATTACCTCCCTAAAACCCAAGAGAAGGCGACTTCCAGTGACACAGCTGGCTACACTGGGTGAGAGTACACATACCAGAGATAGACAGGCAGGCAGCTAGGTAGGCAGACGACAGACAGACAAAAGAGAGAAAAAGTACAGAAAGAAACAAACAGAAGAAGGGCCATAATCTCTCCACCCAGGTAAACCACTGGCATGAAAATCATAAGAGTAATACATGTATAGGGTAAGAAAAGGCCAATAGTACAGAAAGTTGCAAACTGCAATAACTGGAGTGTAAAACTATCCCCACGCGGCTCTGGTGATAGGTTCTGGAAGGAAGCTACAATTCCCACCCCCTCCCCAGGCAACTCCCCAGGGGCTACCAAGCCCCCTCTGAAGGGCTCACAAGAACACCTTCTGCTCCTGGGTCAGGCAAGCAGAGTTCAGCCAGCTCCCAGGGTCAGAACACTTGGATTTTAGCCCCTGCCCTGTCCCCAACTCTTGGGACCTTGGGCAAGTCCCTATCCTTCTCTGGGACTCGGGTTGTTTTCCTGTAAGCGAGGGAGGGGCTGGCTCCCACTTCAGCAGTCTCTGACCCCAGGCGGTGACGAAAAGGGGCAAAGGGCTTCCTCATCAAATGGCCCGCCTGTGCAAGGCTCCAACATCATGACTCAAGGGTCACCGAGCTTTGTCCCTGTTTACAGAACTTCAGCTGCCTGTGAGCAAGTGCCCGCCGCTTCCTGCCGGGAGCACAGCAGACCTCCCCTGGGACAGACTACACGACAGCCTTTCCCCTCCAGCTCTGGACACCAAGGGCCACTCACCAGTCGATGCCTTTGTGATAGTTGTGGCCATTAAAAAACTGGATCTCCTCGAAGGTCTCTGAGCTGGGGTAGTTGCTGCTGAGGTCGGGGTGCATGCCCAGGAACAGGTAGAGGGCGGTGGTGCCTGCAGGGATGGAAGGTGGCTGAGACCAGGGCCCAGCCCCGAACACAGAGACGGGGTCTGGGATCCTGGGTTCTGACTCCAGCTCTCCGTGACTCACTGAGAGATCCTGGGAAAGTCCCTTGCCTTGTCTGGGGCTTGGTTTCTACAAAAGAATTTTACCAAAGCCAGGACAGCAAATACAGGGCATGCGTATGGGCACCCCAACTCCTGCATCCATTGCAGACATCACTAATCTATCACGGCATTCTAAACACTAAACAAAAACTTGGCCTCAGAAGCCTTCCCACCCTTATACTCCAGCAGCCATGCCCAGTTCATTAGCGTCTTCTCATAATCCCAGAACTAGATGGTTTCCAGGTTTGGGCCTCTGTCCTCCGACACGTGGGACGAGCTCCAGACCCTGCTGTCTGTTGATGTGAAATTCATGAGGGGCTAAGAGATTTGCCTCAAATGCTTTCTCCTTCTGGGTGCCCTTCCCTCACACTCTCTGTCCTACTTGACGGTACAGGACGTACCCCCTCCTTTAGAGAGTTCATTCCTTTCCTGCGTGTAAGTCTATGGTTTGTATGCTATAATGAGACATCTTGGAAGAGAAGGAGACTATAGAGTTGAGTTTCCTAAAGAGTATAAACCTTGCGGGTCGGAGAGATAAGGGTTCAAGACCTGGACCTATCATTTCCTAACTGAATGTGTCAGAGGAGGTCACTTCACTTCTCTGAGCCTCAAGTTTTTTATCTGAAAAATGGGAGTATGCTTAACAGTGTGTGTGGATGTCAATTACTTAGCAAGCACATCACCGCTCCTCCCTCTTGTACCTCTGGCAGACATGACTAATAGATTGCTGTCCTCTTTGCACTAAACCAGTTTTGCCTGGCACTGCTCAAATGTGCAGAACAGCTGATCTGGGCTTCTCTGCCTAGACTCAGAGACTCCCAGGAAGAGAGCTCCCCGAGGCTGTGGTTCAGGACAGACAGGAAAATTTTAGGCCTACCCCCCACTCCCTCCCCACTTCCATACTGACAGGCAGTTCATGTCCATCCCAACTTCACTCTCACTTCCTGGGAAAGAGGGGGCAGATTACTGAGGAATGGAACTGGGGCAAGGTGGTCTCCAGAATTTTGGGGCTGAGACAGCAGGCAGTGGGGCACGCTGGCCAAGAGCAGAGAGACCTGCCTGTTTTCTGGGGGCCAATGATGAGGAGCTTTGGGAAGCGGTCACACGTCTTCTCCTTGGACCAGATGTCTTTGTGGCGTTTGTCCTCACAGGGGTCCTAAAACAACAGTGGAAGGAATGTTAGGGGAGGCCCCAAACCCAATGAACGGACTCTCGTTGCACATGGATACGTGGTTCTTACAGCACTGCCAGGTAGAGTCACTGTGTGTGTCCTTGTCACATCCCCACCTCAGGACACTGAGCTGCTAGCAGGCAGGGACCACTTCTGGTTGGTTCTAGCAAAACGCTCAGCTCAGAGCTTGGCGCGCGACAGCAGCTCACGAGCACTTGCTGCATTTACCTGGACGAGCTGACCAGGGGTCAGCAAACTCGGTCTGTAGAGGTCAGTAAATCTTTGGTAAGTGCTGAGGAACTACTTTAGGCTTGAGTACCACCTGGTCCCTGTCTCAACTACTCAACTCTGTTGCTGCAGCATGAAAGCAGCCATAAACAGTACATACAAGAATGAGTGGGGATGGGTTTCAATAAAACTTTATTTACAAAAACAGATAGCAGGCCAGATTTGGCTCACGAGCCATGGCTTGTGGGCCCCTGGTCTGAACTATGAGACTTCTTCCGTTCCAGCTTCGCTCTGTTTCCAGATTTTGGTAACCCCCGGGGAAGACTTCCCCAAGAACTGCCCCCACAAACCCTCCCATCAGTCCCCTCTCCCATGGTACAGACCCTGCTAGCGTGAGAAGGGGCGTATGGGACTGTCTGCAAGTCTACCCAGGCCAGGCACTTGCCTTGATCTGCACGCGAGCCACACTCTGCTGACAGTTTTGTAATGCTTCTTCAGAAGGTGCGTGCGAGTGCGCATGCGTGCACATCTGCACGTCTGCGTGGGCGGTGTGTACATACACGCCTGTGAGAACCACCGAGCGTGCCCATGCTGGGGAGCAAGTGTGCACCTGAGTCTGTACTCAAGAGAGACTGAGAGGGTGTGAGGGCCGAGCCCAGGTCTGGCATGTGTGCCTCGAGTGGCGGGGTTCCACCTTTGCGACAAGACACCCAGGCCACCACCCCACCCGTCCAGCCACCTGCCAGAGCGGGTCCTTCTCGTCGGAGAAGATCTGGAAGTACTTCTGCGCCAGCTGCACGGGCGGCAGCGTCTGCAGCCGGAGGCTGGTCCAGGAGTGCAGGAAGCGCACCAGGTGCTTGAACGTGTACAGGCCCAGGCGGTCGTTCCCGTAGTTGGACAGGTGCGTCATGAAGATGCTGATCTGCTCCAGGGCAAGGGAGGTGGGGGGCAGGGCTGGTCAGCAGCTGAGCCCCCCGCCACCCCACTTCTGACTCTTCCGGTCTTGCCGCAGCCTGCGGAGTCACTCTGTGACCAGTCCAAGGTTCACCGGGGCCGTAAACCGACTCGCTGTGTGACCTTGGCCTAGGCACAGCCCGGTGAACCCAGGTCTGACTGGCCACCAACTATCACAGCCCTGAAATGGGAAGCTGACCCACTGCGCAGTCGCTTGGGTGTTCTTCTGTATTTTCTTGGTGGGGTGTCATGGACAAGGAGTGCTCGGTTATCCCGTAAAGCTGAATGACACCACCACTTGGTGTCTACTCGATAGTATTAAAGCGTGGATGATTATTTCCATTTTACAGATAAGGAAAGAGAGGGTCAGAAAGCTCAGATGAATAGCTTAAAATACATGTAGTTTAAAATAGCTATCCATGTATGGTTTATAGATTAGTGACTTACTCTGTATGTTAGCACATACCATCCACATATTTACACACACACACAAAGACTGGAAAGAATCCAGACGAAAATGCTCACACTATTGCACTAAGTACAAGATTCTCAAAGGAAAAAAGAAAGACAACTCGGATTCCCTTCCCAAGGTCACACAGTAGAGCAGGGCCGGGGCCAGGGGTGCAGAGCGGGTTTCCCCACTGCAGGCCCTCCGACCGGCTGCCACCCTCTCCTCCCCAGGCCCAGGAAAGCCAGCCCTGACAGCAGACAGGCTGTCCGGCAGCGGCCCCCACCCCCAGCCAAAGGCCATGGAGCACTCACAGGGTTGAGGAGCACGGTGAGGAAGAGCTCGCCCCCGTTGATAATCTTGTCCAGCTCGCTGGAGCCACCAGGGTACTCGTTGTAGAAGATGGTGTGCGTGAAGAGGCCGCAGGTCTGCCGCGGCAGGACCTGGGGAAGGGGCAGGGGGGAGCAATGGCATCTGCAGGCACAGACGGCGGCAGAAGACCCTTCCTCAGGAGAAGGGCCAGGGTGTCTCCTCAGAAAGGCAGCCTCTTGTGTGACTACACAGCCCCCACTCTTGGGGATCTTCTCCCCCAGGGACCTCCTGCAGCCGGCAACACTCCCTCAAGGGAGCTCACGGGGCCTTCCTTTGCCATTTTACAAGCTTCGCCACTATCCTCTGTAACAAAATGAGCAGGCCCCAGAATAACAGAGATAGGCAATGAGAATGTTTGCCCAGCGAGGGTCCCTGATCTGCAAAGCAGTCCTCCCGGTCACCCTCGCAACCCCCTCACAGCGTTAGAACCTGCCTGGGAGGGCTCCCAGTCACATACTGGTTTAACTGTTGATTCTGGGTCTCCTCTCATAAAACTGCACTCCGAGAGAGCAGGGAACTTGCTTGTCTGGTCACCACCTCATCCCCGGAGAGAATATGAATGGCTGGTATTGAGGAGGCCAGTGGAGGGAGGGAGGGAGAAGAGGGAGGGAGGAAGGGAGGGACGGACAGATGGACGGATGGACAGAGGAAAGCATAAATCTGGCCTTCCCACACAAATCCCATCTGGATTGTCGACAGTTCACCCTTCCAGTGGCTCAGGCCAAAAACCCTGGAGTCATCCTGACTCATCTCTCTCCCCCACACCCTGCCTCCAACTCATCGGCAGATCCTGCCGGCTCGACCTCTAAGTAGGTCCAGAACCTGATCACATCGCAACGTCGCACCCCGATGGAACCACCACTCTCTCGTCTGAAGACTGAAGTGGCCTCCCAACTGTCTCCCAGCTTCCCACTTTGTCCCCTGCAGTCTCCGAAACTCACGGCAGCCAGAACAAGGGAAATCTTTTAAAAAATGAGTCTGATCACAACAGCACTCCATGCAAAAACTTCCCATCTCAGAAAAAAAGCTAACGTCCATCCAATGACCTTCTGTGGACCTACAGGATCTGGCCCACCACCCCTCCGACCTCATCTCCCCCTCACTTGCTCCCCTCCAGCCATATTGGCCTCCTAGTTGGTCCTCAAACACACCTAGCACAAGCCCACCTCAGGGCCTTTGCACTTGTTTTCTCTGCCTTGAATGCTTTTCCTCACATAGCAGCATGGCTCATTCCTAGGAAGGCCCTTCCTAATCTTAGCCTTATTTAAAATAGCTTCTCCTCTCTTCTGGCACTCCCAATCTCCCTTCCCCGCTTGACTCTTCTCCATGGCCCCATCACCATCTGACCACATGTTACACATGTCACACATTTGTGAGTGCACTGTCTCCTGCCACTAGAACGTCACATCTACAAGGGCAGGGACTTTCATTCGTTCTATAAACTCCTGTATCCCCGGTGCCTAGAACAGAGTCAGACACACAGTAGAAGCTCACTGAAAATGTTTAAATAAGCAAATGAATAAGACAGAGGCCTGTTCCCAGTCCTCACCAGAGGCCCCTTTAAAAATTCTTCAGCCCCTGATCCCGTCACAAAAGCTGAAAAGGGGCTCAGGAAAGGGCCAGACCAGCAGGCCACCTTCCCTGGGATGATGAGCCTTGGATGCCAGAGGGGGCAGGCGAGCCTGGCCCGCAACCCCTAACCCGATCACGCAGGCCACGCTGCCCCAGTGCATGCACACGCGCCTCACGGGCCGCGGGGTCTGCTCACCATGATGCCGTTGTGGATAAAGCCGCGGCGGTAGCGGGCCGGCTTCAGGTGGGGGTACTCCTCCGTGCTGGTGACGCGGATGCTCCACACCTGCTTCCAGGCCTCATACAGCTGCACATGCACGGGGTACACGCCCGAGTGGTGGGGGGCCACCGCATAGCCCATGTCCGTGGGGATGCCGTGCTCCTGGGGAGAGGAGGGCCGGGCCAGGGTGAGCACGGGTTCCTTCCCCACTGGGTCTCATTTCCCCTTTGCAGAATGGGAGAGAGAAATCAGAGGCTAGAAGGGCAGGGCAGTGGGTCCACGCCCTCATGGTATAGATGGGAAAACTGAGGCCCAGGGAGGGAAAGGGATGGACCCTGAGTCTCGAAGTGAGGGAGTGACCAAGCTGGGGGACTCTTAACTCTCAGCCCGGGGTTCATGCCCTCCGGCACCCCGGAGTGAGGAGCAAGGACGGGGGCTCTTCCTGCCTGTGTTGGCCTCTGATTGGCTGGTGGGCCCAGGCTGAGCCCGTACCTGGGCCTCATTCCCTCTTCCCGAGGACCAGCTCCAGCTTTCCTGAGCCTCCCACTCTGGCCTGAGCATAGAGTCTGGGCTCAGGAAATAAACTGGCCTGGATTTAAGTCCTGGCTGGCCCTCCTCCTAGCTGGTGTGGGCTCCCTGCGCTTCCGTGTCTTATCTAAAAGGGAGAGTATCGATAACCACCTCTCGGGGTCTCTGCGAGGCTTCAGAGAGACAGTGGCTGTAAAGATACTAGCAAAATGCCGTCAGACGGAACTGCGAAACCGCAGCGAGAGGCCAGCCATCCGGACCCCCCGCCCCTGGCCCACCCAGCTCTGCCCTGTAGGGAATCTTACTCACGACAGCGAACTTCTTGTTCAGAGCCATCTGCTCGGCCAACACCGACTGGTTGTGGAAAAGGTGGGGCTGCATGTGGCTCCACATGTGGGGGAACCACCAGAACTCCTTCACATACGACAGCAGCAGATCGTCCCCAGCGTCCTCAGCATCTGTACCTGCAGCCAAAGCACGGGCCGCTGAGCCCCACCCAGCCCCGCCCAGCCCCGCCACCATGGGGCTCTCCAAGCTGGGCTGGTGCCCGGGGATGGGCGTGTGCAGACACAGCCCACCCAGGAGCTGCTCGTGAGAGTTACCCAACCACCGCATGGGAGCAGACAGCGCCCCATCCAGGGCCCCGAGTTCTAGTCCAGAGTGTGGCCTTCGCTCAAGGGGTGACTTTGGACAAGTCCTCCTCCTCTCTGGGCCCTCGGGCCCCATGTGTGCAATCCATGTTCAAAGGCAATGATCCCAACGGCTTCTCCCAGCTCTGACAGGCCTGCTCTGATCCGCTTTCTATCTTCCTATTGGGCCATTTGTCACCTGTCTTTTACTTAACCATCTCAGAAGCTCTTTGTATATATACAGGACATCTAACCCTGTCTCATACTATAACTCAAACTACCTCTGATATGCGGAGCGCCGAGAATATGAAAAATGCACATAGACAACCCAGTATTGCTCCTAGTTGGCTTTGGGACCATGCTGCAGAATCTCCCCCCAGAATTGCAGAGTATTAGGGTTTTTCCTAGAATTCAAGAGCGGCTCTCCACGCAGTGGCCCAAGCAGAAGGCAGCTACAGGGAACTGTAACTACAGATGACAGCTCGGGGGCCTATCCCTCTTGCTCGGCCCAGAAGGGCAGCATCTGAGGAACTTGGGAGAGCCCAAACGAGGAGGGAAGGTATGAACCATGCAACCTACACCCTCAACCTGGACACTTAAGACTTGAACATGAAATGGCAATGGCCACCTCCGGGCAGGAACAATTATAGGGCATTCTCACTTTCTATGCTATATTTTCCTGCAGTATTCTTAAAATTCAACCAATTACTTTTTTAAGCAGACATAGGACAAATAATTTCAAAAGAGAGAGGAAAGGGGGAGACAAGAGGGAGAAGATGCCCCCAAAGACAGCACAGCCTGAAGGACAAGGAGAGACCCGTTGTCTCATTGCTGTCCCCACATGCCCTCTGCCGGGGGCTGTAACTGCTCTGTGGGCTGCTGGATCAGGGGGAGGACACCAGGGTCAAATGTGGCCCTCATGTGGGCCCGTCAGCCCACCTGCTGCCCCAGCGGCACAGCACTGCACAGATCCAGAGCCAAGGGCCCCTGGAAGTTGCTCGTGGGGGCAGAGCCAGGCCCACTTACCTGTGTGGAAGAATTTCCCTGAGTAGCCCAGGTTGAAGGTGAAGTTTGGGATATGTGTGCGTAGTTCATTTTGCGT
This sequence comes from Ursus maritimus, assembly GCF_017311325.1. Lineage (NCBI taxonomy): Eukaryota > Metazoa > Chordata > Mammalia > Carnivora > Ursidae > Ursus > Ursus maritimus. The sequence continues at coordinate 22,508,385 of NW_024423897.1, forward strand.
ATCAAACAGGGCCTAGGACAGGCAGAGGAGGAAGAAGCGGGTGAGGGGGAAGCTGGGAGCTCCCTGCTCTTCCCAGTGAGGACCCAGAAAAATCCTACTGTTGCAGGGCCAGCTACGAAGTTTGTAGGGTGCAGCAAAAAATAAAAATGTGGGACCCTTGTTCCAAAATCATTTAAATTATCAAGAAGGCCACGGCACAGCACTAACCTTGTACAGGCCCCTTCTAAGTGTGGGGTCTCACACCCATGAAGCCAGCCCTGAGCTGCCACCTGCACTGGGCCTCTGGCCAGAGAAGACCCGACGCTAGCCCGGCTCTGCTATGCGCCCTTGAGAAAGCTTTGTGACTGCCCTAGGCCTCCGTTTCCCAAAGTGTGAAATGGAGATAATTTCTCTTGGGGTGACTGAATGAGACCTCGCATGTCGAAACACCAGACACTTTGGTAAGTACTGTAAAATGGTGGCATGTCTGTGTCCATGGTCACTGCCACTGTGAGCCTCGGCTCTTCGCCTGTCAAATGTGGAGGGTCTCTCCCAGTGAGCGCAAGGCTGGTGTCACAGGATCGTGACTTTTCCAAAGACATACTGCATCCCCCGGCCATGCAATGTCCCCAGCCATGCACACCCCATAGTGGGCAAGCCAACGAAGGGAGGCTGACGCTGATAGAACACACACACACTTGTACTCTGGAGTCAGGACTCCAAAAGCCCCCGCCCTACACACAGAGCACAAGGCCTCGAAGACACCTGCAAGAAGAGCCTGCTGTCAGACTCCTTTGCAAACAGACAGTGCTGGCCCTCCTGGGGCCACCACCAGCATCTCACCAAGGCCAGACCCTATCTGACAGACACGCACGCTCTAGCCATGTGGCCTTGGGCAAGTTACGTCACCTCTCTGAGCCTTAGTGGCCTCCTCTGCGAAATGGGACTTATGATGATCCCCCCCCTCACAGGGCTGCTATGAGGATCCGCTGAGGCCATACACAGAAAGGGCTAAGCACAGAGCTGGGACGTGCCAAGCCCTGAAAAGGCAGCTGCTGTCCGTGTGATTTAAAGGGCACTCTGCAGCCAGCGCTGTACACGGTAACGAGGCAACGTTCGTGTCTCTGAAAGAAAGGCTTAGCTGCAGCCTGTGCCTGGGATTAAGGAACGGGGGAGGGAGAAAACTTCTGCCCTCTCAGACTCACAAGGATGTTTAAGGCAAATGGGACCCTGGCCGGCGAAGCACTTGGCAGGCTGCACGGAGCTGAGCGCGCGGAAGAGGGTGTCGCGATTAGTACTCTTCGACAGAAATAGCTCCCGACTGCTCTCATCCCTCTCACTGTAAAAGTGGGGAAAACAAGAAGCAAGGAGGGCAACCTCAGGGCTCGTGGGGGACACAGTGAGCCTGGCAGCCTGGTTTCCTTGTAGGATCAACCCTGCACCAGTCTCAAGGACTCACCTGGACAGGCAGCAAGCACTAAGGTTAATGCAGTAGAGAGCGCCCTAAGTAGAAACAGCCGTCTACTCTGTTAGAGGTCGGTTATGGCATCGCACGAAGCCTCAGAGCTGGAAAGCCTCAACGGGGATCATCCTAACCCTTGCTTTCAACGGGACAGCCCTTCAGGAGGTGAGCTCTCAGGAGCAAACACAACGTGTAAAGCAGATCAAAGCAACACGGCCCTGTCCCAGGAGATGCGAGCTGGGACGGCTCAAAGCGTGGCCCGTCTGCACAGGCCCCTCTGCAAACCCCCGGGGGTGGGGGAGCAGCCTGAAAACTTCCCATCTGCTCCTCTGTCAGTTCACCACCGAGGCTCAGACATGGGAAGGGACTCGCCCTCGAGTTCCAGTCAATGTAGGGCCAAACGGGTCCTGACTCCCCACACGGTGCCTGCCCCCAACACCATCTGCTGGCTCTTCTCCTCTGGAGGTGTAAGGAAGAGCAGAGCGTTCACTCCTGACCCACAGCCTCCCTCCCAGGCCCCAGGGCCAACCCCAACAGTGACCTCAGGAGGACAGGGAACACAGCGCCCACTAAGGGGACTCACTTGGGAGGAAAGCACTCCTCTTAGAAGTCTCTTTTGCCATCCGGAACATCAAAGCGAGGTCTGGATTTGGTGCTAATAGGTTCTAACGCTTGCTAATCTCCTAAGGGAGGACGGGGTCATCAGGCAGCAGTCTCTCTGCAGAATTTAATCCCCTGGTTTTGTTTTCCCTGGATCTACTGTTGCGCCTGCTCTCTATTTATGGCAACCGGCACTGATTTCCCCACTTACTCTAGTGATGTCGTTTTCTTTGCAAAGAACCTTGAGTCAAATAGAGACTAGATGAAAAGTACATTTGAAAGCTTGCTTAATGGCCTTCAATTGTAGGCTTTTCTTCAGTAGGGATGCATGAGTGTAAAATTTCAGTGGTCTGCAAAACGCTTTTACATGCAGTTTAGTTTGGTAAACACTTTTTGAAATAAACACATGCATTCCACTATTTATACAGACCCCAGTTAAAATATGCCTGTGTAGGATTCAAGCTCTAATTCTTGTTTTAAAAGTTTCGTGGGAGCTCTGGTACTGACATAAACATTTCTGAGAGTGAAAAATCGCGTCTGGATTAAAAGGCAGATACGTAACCCTGCACAGCTCCCATCCCTGGGCTTCAATGACACAGTCTCTCTCTCCCCACAGATACATTTCTGAATTCCACACTCCAAAATTCTTCTATCTTCAACGCTTCAATGTAATCTCCAGTGCCGCTTTTATCTAGTAAGACAATTACTAAAACCACCTGGCTGTGGGGGGGGGGGGCAGGCACAGCACTGGGGAGAGGCAGACAGCGAAGTCACCATGGGGCACCCCAAGGTTCGAAGGTGGCGAGGCCCCGCCCGGCCTGCCGGGCACCCCCCCCCCCGGGCCATACCTTCACGTCCTCCACTTTCATGCGTGTGCCCTCCTTGCCCACGAAGATGTCATCGATGTCCACCAGGATGTAGCGGTCCAGAGGCAGCGAGAGGCGCTTGCCCGTGAGGAAGGCCACGGCGTCGACGAAGACGAGCTTGTGCAGCCAGAAGTTGAGGTTGTTGCCGAACAGCACTCGCTGAATGCCGTCGTGGAGGCCCAGGTCCTGGACCACTGTGGCGTGCAGCGCCGCGTGCAGGCCGGCGTCCGCCCCCAGGTGCGGGATGGACTCGGAGGAGCGCGTCTTGGCCAGCAACACAGGTTCGTAGGTGGAGTGGTTGGACTGGAACACGGTCCAGTCCTCGCCGGGCAGCACGCCCTTCTCTACCTCGCTGGGCCGTGTCACGTAGAGCAGCGGGGACTTGGGGTTGATGCTGCAGTCCTTCAGGCCCAGGTTTGAGTGCAGGAACAGGGGGAAACCCTTGAGCTGCGCGCTCAGCAGGCTGTTCTCGTTGGCCTGTAGCCGGGGCGGGGCGGGCGGGGAGAAGGGAGAAGAGCTGTCAGATCCAGAAGCCCCAGGGGAACGGGCACAATCTCAGGTGGGGACTGATAACAGGAGTGTCAACAGGATTCTCTAATGTTCCCGGAGGCCTTATCACATCCCTGGTCCTGTGCAAACCCAGTTGCGCTGGTCCCAACAATATTCCAGCAAACACGCACCATGCGCACCACGCTATTACCAAAGCCAGGAACCCAGGTCAAGCACTTGGCACGCAGGGATGCTGTTAATCCTCACAGCGACCCCACGACAGAGGCATCACTGTCATGCCCATCTTACAGATGAGGAAACTAAGGCCCAGAGAGGCTATGTAATGCCCAAAATCAGAGAAAAGTCTAGCAGCTGTGAGCCCAGACTCTGCCACCAGACTGCCTGGCCTTGGGCAGGTTATGTAACCTCTCTGTGCCTCCGTCTCCTTGGCTGTAAAATGTTCCTCACAGGGTGGTAGAGGATGATGAGTGTTCCTCCTGCAAAGTGCTCAGGACGGGCCGGCGGCATCACAAACGCTCATGCAGTCCCCATATCAGCCGCAGGAGGCAGTTCCTGTGTTATCCCCACTTCATCGGGGAGGACACTGAGGCTGCCCTCGGTTGGTCACAGAGGGTCAGGAGGAGCCACAGTGACCAGCAGACGATCTCCCCCTGCAGGCCACACACCTGGCCACCAGGCTCCCTGCCTGGGCTCTCCCAACTGGCTCTGGCTGCCCCATCCTTTCCTTGGGAGCAATCTTAGGTGAATGCCAGTGCAGAAGAGATCAAACAGGAGGTGTCTGCTGGGGATGCCCCAGAGCGTCCCCAACCCTCCATATGCACCTAACACCCCCAAGCCCACCCCCTCCCAGGAACCCAGCTCCCTCCGTCTGCCTTCTCCTCCCAGGGCACGGTGCTGCCCAGCTCCCTGGGATCTGCAGACAGTACCCACAGCACCCCTTCTCCTCTTTCCTAGACTCACAGCCCCCGCTCCTTCATACCATCCCCCTCCCTCCCCAGCCACCTGATTCTGGATATGGTACAACTGGCCTTTGTCCCTGTGCCAGTTCCATTCTGTTTTCTTCGCCTGACAAACTCCTGTTCATCCTTCAAAACCCAATGCAAATACCCTCTTCTTTGCACTGGCCTCCCTGGATCCAGGTTAGAGCCCCATTTGCAGCACGTTTCACCTTGGCCTTGGCCTTATCTGTTCAGGGTCTCTCTCCCACCAGTCTGCCCACTTGACGGCAGGAGCTTTATCATTTCCACCTTTGGATCCCTGATGCCCTAAACAGGCTTGATACCCAGAAGGAGCAAATACATGTTTGATGAGCTAACTGGATTTTTATTTTTATTTATCTGGGAGGGTGGAGAGGGGCAGAGGGAGAGGGAGAGAGATGCAGGGCTTGATCTCACGACCCTGAGATCACGACCTGAGTGGAAATCAAGAGTCGGATGCCTAAAGGACCGAGCCACGAGTTAGCCGCATTTTTTAAAAGAATAAAAAGGAAAAGACAGATCCCTAGTACCTGGCACCCGACAGTTATTCAATACAGGTGTCATTTGTTCATTCCACAGCTGTTCACTATGTTAAGTGCAAGGGATACAGCGAGGAAAAACAGACACGGCTCCTGACCTCATGAACCTTAAAGTCAAGTAGGGAAGAGAGACAGCAATCAAAATCACAGAAATAAATACAAAACTTCAATGGGGCATATGCTACACAGAGCAAGTTCATAGTTCTGGAAGACTCAATAACTGGCCATAGTCAATTGACTCAAGGAAGACTTCCCAGAGAAGGGGCTAAGATTTAAAGACTGAGTAGCAACTAGGGAAAAGGAGGGGCCCCATTCAAAGCAGAGCAAGGGCAAAGGCCCTGAGGGAAGAGAGGGCTCAAGGTATGGCAAGAGGCCAGCAGAGTGATGAAGAGGAAGAGGAGGAGATGGGGCAGAAAGGTCGGCTGGGGCCAGACCTGGGACCCTGGAGGCTTGAAGGGGCTGCGGGAAGCCATCAAAGACTCTATCAAAGGGCTTCAAACAGAGGGATGACACGTTCCAATATGCATTTTAAAAAGATCCATCTGGCTGCTGTGAGGAGAATGACTGGGGTGGGGCAAAGCAAAGGCGCCCAATGGGTCTGGAGAGGACGGTAGCGGGGTTACACAGGGCCACCCAGGAGAGCCGGCCAGGTGAGCACTGCACAAGGACACTCCACTGACGACTGAGCCACGTGCCCCACGTGGACATGCCTTTGCCCAGAGGGTGTCTTCTGCTAACAGCTGCCACGCAGGAGTGCTCGTTTCTAATCCCCACAAAGGCTCTGCACAGCTCTGGCCTCGTTCACTTCACACACACCCATACTTGCCAATGCCCCACCCTGTCCTGAGCCAGCCTCCACTCTGGAGTCCCAATGCAGAGGCCCTGTCTGAGAGGCCGCTCCGCCCAGCACTGCCCAAGGATGGGAACTATGTAGGCTACGTGCAGGCAAAAGCAGTAGGGCCCAGCGACATTTCAGGCCCTGTGTGGCCTGGGAGGCCACACTGGACCGCAGGCCCTGGGGGATCCCATTTCGAAGCCCTGTTCCTGAGCTGACTGCCAGGCGCTGGCAGCACAACCAGCTGCCCAGCTGGGAGACGTGGAGGAAGGGAGAAAGCCAGTGGGCAATGAAAAGGAGCCAACTGCGGCAGGGAATGGCGAGGAGGCCTCAGCATCACAGAGACTGACCCCTACTGTAGGCCTCAGCCCACCTGAGGGGAACCCCTCCTGTTCCTCAGCACTGACGACCCACTCAGGAGACATCAAATGTCCCAATGGAGTCATACAGGTCGAGGGAGGAAGGGCCCTGACCCGGGAATTGGGAGACCTAATACAGACTCTGATAGTTACTAGCTGGGTGACTTTGGAACCCCCAAGGTTCCCAAGGTACCCCTTCTGGGGGTCTTGGGCCCCTCATCTGTCCGTCCCCTGCCAGGATGTGGCCAGCCCCAGGGCCCCTGGAGTCACAACGGCAGGAACCAGGGCTATGGATGAAGACCCACCCCCACCCTCCCGGACCGCACAGGGGCGCACATTGGTCAGAGCCACAAGACAGACAAAGGCGACTACCCGCTTGTTTGCTGAACATGGAGATGACAAAGCAAGACAGCTGCCATTTCTTGGGTGGCTCGGGGTGCCGCCCACTGTCATCTTCAACATGGCCCCATGAGGCAGGTGCTGTGATGGGCCCCACTTTACAGATGGGCTGAAGATCCTTCCCAAGATCACTGTGCTTATAAATGACGGAAGGGTTTGAACCAGGGTGTGGACTTTTCAGCCCCGGCTCTTACACTGATCTGGGAACCAGCGCTTGTAGGAATTGGAAAGTGAGTGTCTCCAGCCCTCTGGAGTCCATAAACCCTCTGGGTTTGACAAACCCAAAGCCCAGCGCTGATGCAGCCTTGCGGAAAGAGCCAAAGATGGAGTGTGACCACCAGAGGGCTCTGTTTGAGCAGAAAGTCACAGCCACACACACACACACACACACACACACACACACACACCACACACACCCCCACCCCCAGCCCCGCTCAAGACCAAGGAGGGGTCTTGTCTTAAGCAATATGGTAGGAAGAGCACGAAGACTGGAATTTCCGCTGACCCCGCAGTGAGACAGTGAGCCTGTCCCTGCTCCCTGGGAGCCAAGAATTGGGGCTAGACAGGATCCAAACTCTGGTGTACCAACTGTGCCCACGGCCTGGTCCCCAGAGACTACAGGAGGGCTGTGCGCTGATGTAAATTCTATTACGTAAGCGGCATTTGAGGCCCTGGACTCATCACACAGTGGTTACTACTACCGCCTCTGCAGCCAGACTTCCTGGGTTCAAACCCTGGATCTGCGCTTATTAGAGAGATGAGTGGAGGCACATTTCTTCACCCCTCTTTGCCTCAGTTTCCTGTTCTCTTAAATCAGGATCATATCCACCTCCCTTAAAGGCTGGTTGGTGGGTGCCAGGTGAGTTCATTCTTTACACAAAGCACACGGACAGTGCCCGTGCTGGGTGAGCACTCAATAAATGTCAGCCATTGTGATGATCTTCAGGCCTGGGGCTCTGAATCAAACTTAATGAAGTTCATGGCAGGGAATGGAAGAGTCCAGGAGAAAAGAAAAAACAGACAATGGAGGCAGTCTGAGGTTATGCCACTGAAGAGCCAGAAACCAGGCCAGCGTTTCCCAGAGGGTGCTCTGTGAAATAAAGGGCTTTGTGATCAAGCCAGCTGGGGAACAAATCTCACCAGGTTGCTCTACTGCAGGACTTCTAAGGGCCTTCAATTTCTTGGCCCATAAAACCTTCTTCTGGTGGCAGAGCATCTTGCTTCATTAATGCATGAAAGCACACACGGTGGGAACCCCTCATCTGGACCAGGCTCCTCCCTACACTGAGCACAGGGCCCGGGGCACCGGGGTGCCCACGAATGCCTGGGGACACAAGGGTCCCTGCCAGACATGGGCCACTTCTGACCCACTCCTGCTCCTCTCCCAGCTCATGCCAGAAAAGAACCTGCTTTAGGATCCGTGCACTTACTGTCACGTCTGCCTGGAAAGCCCTTTGTCCCGAGAGCTATGCGGCTCCTTGTCTCCCTTCCTTCCAGTCACTTTGTCAAAGTGGCCATTCTATCAAAAACAGCAGCAACTGCCCATACCCATCACTCCCTGTGCCCTTTCCCGGCTTTATTCCTTCTTGTCCTTATCACCCCTTGCCACATGGTATGTTTACTTGTTCACTGCCTGTCACCCACCCCACCCCACTGCACGGAAATGTCAGCTCCATGACAGCAGTGACCCGGCACACTCCGATTACTACTGTGTCCCCGGTGCCTAGCAAAGGACCTGGAACACAGTCAGCACACAGTAAATATTTGCTGAACGAAGAAACGAAATGTCCCCAAACACCGGTACAGTCCCTACTGCCCATCCTGAGGCCAGAGCCTCTACGTTCCCCCATCCAGCTGTTCCCCACGGACAGCTTCTCTACGACACTGTCAGCAAAGACTCTGATCCAGCAGTCATCCTGGGTGCCCACGGAGCCCAGAGCAGCTCACCTGCCCGTTGGGATTTCCTTCTCCTCTTTCCTCCAATGCAAAATGGTTCTGTGCAGGAGATGTCTAAATGCCACAGCCCACCAGAGCCAAGGGGAAGGAGCACACGATCCAGAGCCCAGACTGCCTACATCTGAGTTCAAATCCTGGCTCTCCCACTTGCAGGCTACCTAGCCTCAGATACATAACCCTCCTAAGCCTTGCTTTGCCCATCTGCAAAATGAGGGCACACCCCGTCCCTTGGGAAGGCTGCCATGACGTTCAAGGGACCAAGCCTCTCCTACCTCACACCCGTTTCCGGGGCTTCCTTTAGGCAAGTGCCTGCTGTGTGCCAGGCAATCCCCTGCCATGTGCTCCTAATAAAAGCTAATATTTATTTTTTTTAAGATTTTATTTATTTATTTGAGAGACAGCAAGAGCACAAGCAGGGGGAGGGGCAGAAGGAGAGGGAGCAGCAGACTCCCCACTGAGCAGGGAGCCCGAGGTGGGGCTCAATCTCAGGAGCCTGGGATCATGATCTGAGCCGAAGGCAGACGCTTAACTGACTGAGCCACCCAGGCACCCCTAAATATTTAAAAAGCACTTATTAGACACCAGGCACTGTGTGCTCCAAGCGCTTTACATATACTCACCCACTTACCCTTCAGGACCATCCTAGGAGGTTGGTGCTACCATTGTACCCATTTTACAGACGAGAGGAGTCAGACACTCATGAGTGTAGAAAAGGGATTCAAACCCACCAGAGCTATGAACTGTGGGGAGCCCAAGCCCTGCGTACCTTGAAGAAGCCGATGATGCCCACACCGTAGGCCACACAGTACTTGTCCAGCAGCTCCCGGTTCCAGGCATCCAGATTGACATACTTGAGGATGTTCTCATAAATGATGAGGGCGAAGCGGCCACGGCCCTTGTCGGTGAGTGTGGGCATGTCCCCCTTGCCCGGTGCGATCTCCGTGCGGTACTTGAAGCGGCTGGACTCCAGGATGGCCACGACCTCCTGGCCCAGCTGGGAGTAGAGGCTCTCCACAAACACCAGCACCAGTGGGTCCGTGCGGGACGGGGCGGCCGCCTGCATAGGCTTGAGCGGCAGCAGGCGGCTGGGGGCCACCGGGGGCGGGTCCCCACAGTCAGGCTCAGGGGCGTCCGCCGAGGGCTCCAGGCCCCGCTTCCAGCCATACAGGTAGTAGGCCGAGACAAAAACGCTGAACAGGCAGAAGACGAACAGCAGGAAAAGGACAGCCTGCGGGGACACGTGCCGACACAGCCTCCGGAGGCGCGCCAGGGCGGGCATCCTGGCCCCCGAGACCTCGGCCGCCGGAGGCCCGCCTGCCCTGGCCACCCCCAGGCCCCACGCAGGAGGAGATACCAGAGTCGTCCACTGACCAACAGTTTCACAGACACTTAGCAAGCGCGGCCCTCGGTGGGCAGCAGGAGAGGAGGATCCGGGCCCCCGGCCCTTCCTCCCAGCCAGGGGCACGGTCCGCAGGCCGGTCGCGCTCCTTCCTTCCTCCGTGCCCCTTTATGTCACCATGGCAAATCCCCACGTGGTCCTGTGCACAGCAGAAGTGCCCCCAGGGCGTCAGGGCCTCCTGGGGGGGCTGGGCAGTGGGCCGAAGGACACTGGGCAGGCCCGGGGGTGCCGCATGCCGCTCGCTCAGTGGGGCCCCCGGGGCCAAGGCTGTGGAGAGAAGAGGAGAGCCAGAGGTGAGAAGTCAGAGTGTGGGTCTGCTGACTGCGGACACACAGGACCCGACCTCGGTGGGCCCAAACTCAGGTGCTGCTGCCCGACCTGGCTGCGTGACTTCACACCTGCTTTGTAATCTCTGAGCCTCAGTTTCCCTACTTGTGAAACAGGGCTGACAACAGTACCTGCCTCACAAGAGGCTCAGGGCTTAAGTCCCTCAGCCTAATGTGTATAATGTGTATCATATGGTGTCTGCGACAGTGGCTGCTATTTATTGTTATTACCAGAGTCTAAGGCTAAACGACGCCAACTCCAGGTGCAGGAAGGACAAAGTGAAATGAACATTGGCAAGACCTGGGAGCTAGAGGTGGAATTCTAATCACAGCTGAACACCACATCCTCACTGTCTCCTCCCCCCCCGCCAGTGCAAGCCCCCCCATTTCTCTCCCTGAACGGGCTGAGCAGCCTCATCAGGCAGCCAGAACTTGGGGCTCCTGGGTCCCCTTCGGCCCCATCCCCCACCCAGAGCAGGCCACCTGTACTGGTCTCACTGGAAAGTCCGTGAAGACCACACGCCCACACCCACTAAAGTTCCAATTTCCTCACCCCAAATAGCAGCCCCCAGTCCCCTTACACACAAGTGGAAGCAGCCGCTGAAAGCTAGCAGGAGAGAGACAGGGATGGGGACAGGGACAGAAGGTGTGAGGGTCTGGGTGGGCACAGCCAGGGAGCGAACAGAGGCCTCCAACCCAGGCTTAGGGGAGAAGATCTTGAAAATCCCTCCCAGGCCCAAGACGATCTGGTGCGCTGAGTGTTGGCGCCACATACCAGAGACCCAACAACTGCAGTTCTAGGAACTTACTATCCTAGGGTGGTCACTGAAGTAAGTGTGTAATGATTTCCCGGCCAGAATCCGAATCCCAATGCTGTTTATAATAGCAAATGCCCGACAATAGTGGACTGTCCTTAGCATTTACGCTGCAAGCACCAGCTAGAATCCCAGGCAGCCACCTACGACTTCTACAAGATGGGGAAGAAGGACGTTTACTGACACAGAAATCTAATTGTCACACACGCCGCTGAAGTGGAAAACATTTATAAAAGTACGCACGGTCACATTTCTGTTAAAAACTGTTATGTGTAAGCCAGACACTGGCTCTAAAGCCAAACCAAAAAAACCCCAAAATGTTAACAACGATTATCTCCGAATTATTTTATTTTCTTCCTTTTGTTTCCTAAATTTTCTACAATAATCATTTACTATGTTTGTGAAAATAAAAAAAGATGTTCTTAAAAGATGTGCTCAGAAGCAAGAGGCAGGAGTGTGAAATGAGGATATGTCTCAGACCCCAGTGCGGCTGCCAGTTCTGCCGATGACACGCTGTGTGACTCGGAGCACACCCTAGCTCCTCTCTGGGCTCCCTGCCTGTGAGAGAGGAGCTTGCACCAATCTCGGGGGGCTCTTCCACCTCCCATATTCTGCAATTCAGTCCCTACTATGTGCCAGCACCATGGGGAATCCAAGGCAACCCAGAAAACAGGCACCTACAATGCAGGGGGACGAGTGTGATAGTGGGGGCAGGGTGTTTGAGAGAACTCAGGGGCACTTAACTCTCCTGGAGGGGGAGGATCAAGGAAGGCTTCCTGGAGGAAGTGTTACCTGAACTGACCAGAACAACAAGGGTGGGTTGACCTGGGGTAGGAATAGGGAGGGGCACATGCCTCAGCTTGGAGATAAGGGACCGTGCAGAGCTTTCCAGGGACTCCTCGCAATTCTAGCTGAGAGTAGGGCAAGAGGGAACAGGTTTCCTGGGCGGAGCCTGGAGGGCTGGGGTGACAGTCCTGTATATTTCCAGGTTGCAACTGCATCCCATTTCCCACTGATAAGGGCAGCCGTCTGCCCTGCGGCCACAGCAAGCCCCACCTCTCGGCCTTGGGGCCAGGACTGGAGCACAGTGGGTGGAGAGGTACAGCTGCCTGGATGATGCCTGCCAGTCTGCCACGCCTGGGGGCACCTGGCCACTTCGGCCACCCAACCATGCTTCCCCTGCAGGCCTGAGTGCTGTGATCACTGGCCCTTGGTCGATTGCATTAAGAGACTTTCAGTGTACGTGCTAATGATGCAACCAGCCGTCTCAGGCACCTGGGGGTCACAGACCCCTGTGGGAATCTGACAACATTTTCCCATAAAAAATATGCCTATACGCTGGAAAATCTTGTAACAATTTCAAGGAGTCCAGACCCCGTGCTCTCAAACCCACCCATGGACCTTAAAGCTCTACAGTAAGAAAACCTTATGGTTACACGTAGACTGGAAGCCGGCAGCTTCATGCACACCCACGCGCCACCTCCCACCAGCTGTGTGACCTTGGGCAAGTTATTTAACTTCTCAGGGCTCCCAGTTTCCTAATCTGTAAAACAGCGAAGTTTGACATGCTCCCATAGTTGTGAAAATTAAATGAGTTGATACATATAAAGCACACAGACCATGCCTAGCACCCAGTACCAAATATGGGCCAGCCACTCTCACCGTGCATGCATAGGCACAGTGTGGGCAAGAACTGAGCCCGCAAAGCACGGCCAAGCCAGCTCCATGCTCTCTCTCAAGTCTCTGACAGCCAGTCCTCAGAAGCCCAAATGCCCATTTTCAGAGGCCCTGGCCTTTCCCTGGAGCCGGATGGATGAGCAAGGGGCCAGATGGTTAGGGGCCAGGGAGAAAGACATGGCACAGCCCAGGCCCAGGAGAGGGTAAAGGGAGGAAGAGAGTGGGCCAGCTAGCCCCTGTCCCCAGAGAAGGCCAAATACTCTGCGGTGGGGGCTGAGGGAGGGAGAGATGCTGCTTCATGCATAAAGTGCCAGCCACCAGCGTGCTGGCACGAGGGCCTCCAGCACCGCCCCCCCACCGCAACCCCCTCGAAGGCCTGCATTCCAGCCATCCAAGACCCTCCACACCCACCTGCATTCCAGAGCTCAAGGATGGAGAACTGGGGGGCTTCTAATCCCCTTGGAGCCACAAAGTCCTCCAGGTCAGCTGAAGGCTTAAGCCTCGACGCCCCCGCCCCTCCCCTGCTGCCCTGGGCCTGCCTGGGTCCTGCCGACATTGCCAGCACTTTTCCTAAACTCCAGCCTCGCCCAACCAGTCACCAATCTTGGTCATGCATCTAGGCCTTTGCTAATGAAGTTCCCATTGCTGGAATGCCTCCCCCTCCCCCTTGGGACACTTACTCATCCTTCAAGACCCCAGTTCCAATGTCATCACCTCTCTGAAGTCATCCCCATGCACCACCCCCTTTCCTGCCCCCAAGTCCCATTCCTCAGGCTTCTGCCGTCCCCATCCCCACTCCAGAGGGTGGAACCGGAAAGCCAGGACCCTCAGGCCGAATTCTTTGGCTTGCACAGCATTTTTCTTAAATTTGAGATTTGTTATCAATATTTCAAAACCAGGAGATTTCACATGAAAGTTAGAACTTCTAACTTTTCTTTATAAGGAGCATGTTCTGCTGACACTGGGCACTCATCCCCAGAGGCCACCACCGGCTGGGGCACGTGCTCTCCGGCTAACACAGTCCCATAGCCGACCTCCTTCCTGCACTTGGCTTCCTGCCCAGGCCCTGGGGGCACCTGAGCGTGAGGGCCATGCAGAGCAGACTCGAGGTGTTTGCATACACAACTCTGCACCCTGGAGCTTCCAGATCCCGGGGCGGGACCAGGGCTTACAGACCTCTGCCGGGGCAGGCCCTGCCTGACCCCTGGCCGCTGGCACACGGAAGCCCTCCACAAACACTAATTTCATTCCTTCTCTTTCCCCACACGCCTGGCTGCCCCGAAGGGCAGGGGCAAGTCTGATTCATCGTGGAAGCCCCCACCGCTCTCCGCAGGCATAGGTCCTAATTGAGTACTCAGGAGATGAATGAATCATAATGAGCTGTTATTACTCCCAATTTACAGATAAGGAGACTGAGGCTCCAAAGTGAAATGACTTGCCACAGTCACATGGGAAACCGCTAAATCTTGACTCAAATAGGTTTCCTTCTGAAACTTCAAATTTGGTCTTTCATTCCTCCATGGGGAGTCCCTCCAAGGGGGTTCTATAATAAAAATAACAGCAACAGTGATACCATATGCTCATCATCATCGTTATTTTTACTGCTACATGTTTCAAGCACTTATCATGAGCCTGGCACTGTGTTTAGCACTTCTACACACCTTACCTCATTTAAGCCTTTTAACTACTCCTGTCGTTATTTACATTCATAGTTGAGGAGAAAGGGGTTCAGAGAGGTTAAGTCACTTGCCCAAACACAACACAGCTAGTCTGTGGCAGAGCTGAAATTTGAACCCAGACCCCAGGAGACAGAAGCAGCTCCAGGGCCCGGCAGGGACACCTTGGCTGCGATGGGGGAGCGCAGGAGGGGGCCTCAGCCTCTGAGGGCCTCGAGCCCTCAGCCAGGCTCCCACTGTGCTCTCCCAGCCCCAGGCCCAGCTCTCCCTGCCAAGGTGCTGGGGATAATGAATGAGATGCTCTGGTCGTCATGGAGATGCCATGGCAACGCTGCACTTTCGGGAAATACCACGGTAACTGTGGCCACTGCTTTGGAGTTGAAAGTCACTCCTTACCCTCACCCCCACACACACACACTCCAAAATGCTCTGCTTCCCCCACAATCCTCTCTAGGACCTAGAGAGAAAGGAGGCAGAGGTCAGGGGCCTTCCAGAGACCAAGCTGTCTAGAAATCAGGACTGGGGAGAGGGTCCGGCCCGGCCCTGGCTGGACAGGTAGGCTCTGGGAGGAGAGCAAGAGCTCTCCGAGGCTGCGCTTCCGGTGCCTTTCCTGGGGCGGCGCACTACTCAGCAGCGCTCAAGTCCTCGGTGTCTACTGTGCACACCAGACCTCCCGCGAAGGGCTCACGTGTCATTCTGCCACATCCCAACAATCTGAGAGGCAGTGGTGTGCTAGCTGCTGGCATTACGGTGAAGGGCTCCGAGTGGAGCCAGCCTGCCTGGGCTTGAACCTTGCCCCTATTAATTACCAGCCTTGGGATCTTTGAGCAAATCCCTCAACCTCTCTGAGCCTTGGTTTCCCCAGGTGTAAAACCGGCTTTATACCACTTACTATCTCACAGGGTTGCTGCCAAAACTAAAGGAGAGGATGTGTGGCGAACAGCGTGGGGCCGGGCACACAGTGATAGAGGCTAATACGATGATTAGCCAATTCACAGATCTGGAAACTGAGGCTGGGGAAGGACCTGGCCCCAGGCCACAGATCCAGTTCACAGTGGATCCAGAAGGAGAAGAAAGGAGGTGAGGTTTGGGAGCATACTGGAAGTTGGGAACAAGCAGATGGCCCTTTCCCAGTCCCCTCCTTCTGCACTGGACACTGAAGATGTAGGTTTTTGGGGGGCCCCAAGGTTTTGTGTCTCGGGCGTGACGCTGCTGCAGGATAGACACAGGGAGGTCCCTGCAGCCCCACAAGCTCACGGAACCCAGATTTTATTTCCCGCCTGGGGCATTCCTGACCCTGTCCCCATATCCCCATATTCACACACACACGAATGCCCAGGCCAACTCACGTGGTGCCGGTATGTTCAAGTGGTGTCATCACAGCCATCTGGGCCACAGGCACAAACAGCTTCAAAAGTCTGTGAATGGGCTCCCGGGGTTGGGGGAGGAGGGGTGCCTGCTGGTAGCCCCACAGGCAATCCCAGGGCCACTCCAGGGCCACTCCCCACAGCTGACCCAGCTCCTCCCAGCCTGTCACACCCCCAGAACAATCACACCACCACCCACCACCCCACCACACCCCACAGCCACCCAGCTCCACCAGCCACCCAGCCTCAGCCTGCCCCACCCACCACGTATAGCGCCGCAGAGAAAATCCTCCACATTTGCTTCCCAGCTGTGCAGGAGTCTCTCCAGCCCAATTACACCCCTGGGAGGCCGAACCAGAAGCAAATCCCTTCCTCTGCTGGAATTCACCGCACACCCCATCCCCCACAGGCCCGCAGTGCTGCCTGGCCGCGGGCCAAGCTGCTGCCCGTCACTCACCCCGGAGCCCACGGCTGCCACCGAGGGACTGCCGGCGGGCTGGCTCTGAGTCTCGGGGTTGCAGAGTGTGCCGCCCACCCTGCAGTGAGCACATGGGGACACGGGGACCCCGAGAGAGGAAAGGACCCCCTGCCCCCACCCCCACCTACCTGGGCCCATTTTCTTGTCCACTGAAACACCGCCCATCCTCCTCCAAAGCCAGCCTCAGCCCGGAGTGGGACTCCGCTGGCTATGGCTGTATTTCAAAGTCCCAGGTGAGCTCCCCCGCTCGTGTCCCACCATGCAATGCTGCGCGCATGCTGCAGGATGCCGGCTGCTCTTCCCCCCACAACGCTGGTCCCCCAGCTTCACCAAAAGCTCTCCAGAACAGAAGCGCTCTCCTACCCGTGGCAGGTGCTCAAGAGAGATAGGCCCCTGCCAATCACCTTCCCCTTTTTGGATCTGCTATGAGAAATCTCCAAGCAGCATTAATAATATGACCCTTCATTTATTAGACACGAATATGTCTGTAGTCCGCGCTATTAACCCTTAGCACAGCGCCACGACCCACCTTCCCCTCACGTGACAGACAAGGACAGTGAGGCCCGGAGGCGGCCTGCGACTTGTCCCAGCGCACAGAGCTGACGAGGGGGTGACTGGGATCCCACACAGGCCACCCGGCTCGTCAGCTTTCAGCCACACGGGGCCCCCCCACACTCACCCGGCACGGCTCTCACCACTGCTCCGCACATCCCACTCTCTGCTCCCTCTGAATGGTGCTCTTTCTGTTTTTGTTTTCACCCATTTTACGTGTGTTTTAACATCAAAAGCAGCCTCTCACGCTCCGTCTTGGAAGAAGACTCACGAATCGTCCATCAGTCAACACGCAAACAAAGCATAAAGTGTGGGTTCACGCCCAGGTTCCCCGCCTGGGATTTGCGCTGGGTTCCCCAGCAGGGAACGCTCGACAGAAAAACCTCAAGAACTTAGACCCCACTTGTTGAGAATTTGTCTTTCCTCCAACAGAGCCCGAGCGAGAGTTCACCTTTGCACCACCTCTGAAGAAAGGGTTTACCGAGCAAACAGACAAGACAGCTTAGGGGAGGGGCAGAGTGAGGAACAAGACAGGTCAGGACCAGCCGCCCTCCAGTCCCACCAAAGCTCCTAACACGGACCGGTGTGGGCAGGCCCATCACCCGGCATGCTCCTTACTAGCCCATGAAGCTGCCCCAAAGAGGGCGTGCTCCCCTCAACCCCCAAATCCATCTATGACAGAGTCAAATCCATTCCTTTTTTTCTTAGGCTCAGATCGTAGGCACTCCGAAGGAATGGAATATTTCCTTGCAAATAGCATCACCTCCCTCACTGACAGCAGCCAGCACTGGCTGAGCTCCTGGTAACTCACCAGCCCCACACTGGGACTGTGCTGAGAGCTTTCCCTCATCTGTCACACCCAACCCTCACACCCTGAAAGGTGGGGTCAATGATATGTACACTTTACAGATGGGGAAACTCAGGCTCAGAGAGGGTAAGGAACTGACTAAAGGTCACACAGCTGGGCAGAGGCAGAGCTTAGGATTACCCCAAGCCAGCCCACCTTGGGGCCCCTGTTTGTAACACCTATATAGTCCTCATGTCTAGCGTTCCACACCATTCTTAACCTAGCTCTGTGGCTTAGAGCATGTCCAGAGAGAGGCTTCCCGCAGATCATCAGCTCCCGCTGCCTAAACACAGGCTGACCCAACTTCTCCAGGGATGGGAAAGCCCTCACTGTCGGAGAAGGACACCACAGATTCCCAGCAAGGCAAGACCTCAGCCAGAGGGTCTTCACCTTCCCTTGTCCCGGGGGGTCTCTGTCATCTCTGACAAGCAGGTGTCCACATGAGGCGGGGGGGCTGCCTCCAGGCCCCAGGGAAAGGCCTCATGTGAGGGAAGAAGAGACAGAGGCAGGAGTGCGGGTAAGAAGCAAGAGACCTCAACTTCGAGAGCGAACTTGGAGGGTAACGGCGCCCAGCATGCCTCATGGGTCTGGTGCACACCAGGTCCTATCATGACCTCACTTATTCACCATGTCTTCCCAATGAAGCAGAACACCCTGAACACCCCAGGTCACCGGATGCCCCCTGAAAGATTCCAAGAAACAGGCATCCTGGGGGGGGAGGCGCTCCATCTCACAGATGCAAAAGCCAAAATCCACGTGGGCCTGGAGTCCGTATCAGCATCCCAGCCCCTCCACTCGCTCCCTCTGCACCGCTGGACAAGACCCTTCCCTACTTCTAGCCTCTGTTTCCTTGACTGGACAAGGAGGGGTGTGGACTGGATCAGAAGGCTGTGACCTGGAGTTACAGAACCCTCTGAGAATCTACAAAAGCTCTTAGGGAGCTCCCCCAGGCAGATACCACATTCCAAACAAATTCAGGGTGGCGTGATCGGTCCGCACCATACAGCAAATTAAGAACGTGAGAACTTTCTAGGGGTCCTCATGGCTTTGACATGCCCTGGCTTTCACAGTGTAGACAGGACCGAAGTCCTGAATGTGACTCCTGACCACCCTGGGACCTCACCATTCCAGCCACCCCCCACGGCCTTGCAATAAATCTTCAACTCTCAGACCTGTTGGCTTCCAGGGGGTTCATGGACTTGTCCAGCTCAAGAGAAGCTACGAAAGAAACTGAGCCCTTCCTTCCCATCCCTCGGCCACTACCTCCTTCTACTCCACCAGGAATCTGCCCGGTCAGCCCTGAGCCATCTTTCTGGGGCGGCCCCAGGGGCTGGGACACTTGAGGAACCTGGCCCTGGTCCTAAATGCAGACAGGATCCAGTGCCAGGCTTGGGGGCCAGGCCGCCCCCACCCCTGCACCCCGGCCCCCTCCCACATGGCCGTGAACATGCGGGCACTGCAGGCACACACGTCCAGATGGACCTGGGAGGACTGGACAGGAGAGACGGGCCTAGGGGCCATGGTCGGAGGGTATGGGACAGCCGGGGAGAGAACGCCAAGACCCACCAGACCTCCAGGCCGCAGCGCTGGGCTCTGCTTCCCTTCAGGCCGTCCTCTTCATGGCTGTACACTCCTCACTTAAAGACCGCACCTAATCCCAGAGCTAGGACAAATGGCATTACTCTTGCGCCAGCCCCCTCCCTGGGAGGGAGGGAGGGAGGGAGGGAGAGAGGGAGAGAGGGAGGGGTGGCCCTAGGGCACCCTGAGCTGAGCCACCAACAGAGATCCCTGCCGGAAGCCTCCAGGCCCCTCACTAACGTGTTCCTTGCTAGAGGCCACCGGCCCCTCCCTCCCGGACTTCGGAAGAGGATGTCCTGCTGGGTTCGGCCCCACAGCAGGCATGAGCCCCTGCCTGGAAGTGCTTTCCATGTCCCTGGCCCTCAGGCTGCTGGGCCCTTTAGACGCCACCCATACTGGAGGAGCCCACGTTGGCAGCCACTCTGCCTGGCTTCCCACGTGATCCAAATCAGGCCCTTCCCCCTCCAGACCTCAGTTTCCCCACGTGTCCTGAGAAGAAGAGGAAGAAGGCCTGATATCCTCCATCGGGGCCAGCTGGTGGTCAAAGGGTTTGTGACATTGGCTTCTGGGCCCTGCCCCACTCTGACTCAGCTGGCGAGGACTTCCCAGGGCCCGGTCAGGCAGAGGAAGAGCAGGGTGGCTGCCAGAGGGTGGAAGGCGCAAACGCCATGCCAGTGTGTTGAGGTGTTGGGTTAAAAGGGCCTGACGTAGCCCAGAGAGGAGAAGCAACTAGGCCACGGTCACACACACAGCTGGAAAGGGGCCAGGCTAGCTTGGCTTTACTCTGCAACAGCGTACGTGTGACACTGTCCACCTACGAGGGGATTTGCCTTTTCAGAGGACACCAAGGAAAGCACGATAATGGCAGGATTTCAGGCCCCGAGAGCTGCAGTAGGGAAAAAAGATGGAGTGTTTATATGTGTGGGCCCGGGGATGGAGACTGGGCTGATTGTCCAAGTCCCCTCGTGTCCCCTCACAAGGGTGGCCCAGGACCCTCCCAGCCCTTCGTAAAGCCTGAGAATCCCTGGAGGGAGCAGAGGCCTTGGCTACCTTTTCACAGCCACCTAAGGCCCAGCCAACAGGCCCAGCAGGGGTGATGGGGAAACTGCCCCGGATGGACATCCCCAGACTAGGCTGCCCACAGGACAGGAAAGCCTTAGGGAAACCGAAAAGGCTCCAGACCCTGTAGCCAGAGCGGAGGGAAGCCGGATGTGCTGGGGCAACAAAGAGGAAGGGAAAGCTTTGGGTCGCTTAGAGCTGCAGACTCTCCCTAATCTCCTGGAAGGCTGGTGGGCACAGCGCGGGCCTGCTGAGACCAAGGAGGCTTCACTCAGGGCACGCATGAAAGTGGCCTCGTTCCTCTAGACTTGCTGGGACTTGCCACTGCGACAGGAGCCCCCCACCCACATGCTTACATGGAGGCACAGCTGGTAGGACAGGGGCAGGAGGGGGGCAGGCAGGTGGGAGGGCCTCACTTGCTCTGGAACTCAGAAACTAGAGAGCCCAGACCGAGTGAAAAGCACCCGGTGACCTACTTATTGCGGATTCCTTTTAAAGGGGCCACAGTGAGCTGCCTAGAAGGTGCCTCTCAGGTGTCTCTGCACTTCCAAGGCTTGGGGATCAGTTCCTGCAGTCAGGAGACTGGAGGTGCAGTCCTAGCCCGGGCGAGGGTGAGGCTGGCGAGGCAGCAGGCACAAACGGGCTGGAGGCACCCATTCTCAGGGGTTGCTGTGCACCTGCCCAGTGCTGAGAGTGGGCACCATCTCCCAGGGGCCCCTGAGAGTGAGGGCTCCCTACGGTGTACCTCTAGGTGCCTCACCCCAGGCCCAGTCCTCCTCTAACCTGCCAGGGACCTCAGCCAAGCACCTGCTCCTTTCCAGGACCTGCTTTGTTCACCAGCAAAACGGACAGTTCCAGATGACTCCAAAGGCCCTCCTGGCTCCAATCTGGGCAACTGACCTCTGCAGCTCGTCCCCAGAAATGGGCACAATGGCCCCCACTCCCCACCATCCACAAACCCAACAGTCCCCAAGCTCCAGGCAGAAAACACACTATACAACCCCCCAGTATAACCATGTGCTGGGCCCTTTGCTGGAAGCTTGGCCTCCACTTCATTAGGGCTTCATCCTACCAGTATGGAAACCGAGGCTCACGGAAGGGGAGCAATTTGCTAAGGCTCCCAGAGGGCGAGTGCTCTGCTGAGATTCGAACCGGTGTCTGGCTGTAATCCTACATTCCATGGCATCAGCCACAGAGAACCCAAAACCCACTAGGGCCTGGAGGATGCCAGCGGGTCTTTGCACCTCCCACACCCCCGAGTGTGCAGTGGTGAGGCTAATGTGAAAGGCAGGCTGGGGGGGTGGGGCGGGAGCAGGCGGGCAGGGATGAGAAGCCCGTGTGGGCGCAGAGCATTTGCAGACAGACCAGGCTCCGGCCAAGCCAGCTGTCCACCACCGCGGCTGCAGTGTCTTCAAGGCCAACAGCACACCGCGGCCACCGCCCTGCCATCTTTAAATCATTACACAAATGCAAAGCTTTCTCACAGCCATCGTTTCAGCATCACAGGACAACCTCATAAAAACACAACAGTGATTTCTTCCACCTTTCTCCAATGAGGAAAACGGGGTTCCCAGGGCATGGGGTGACATCCGCAAATGCACACAGTGAGGCAGTATTTGAGAGTGAACTTGGAGCCCACCTCTTCTGCCGCCTGGTCCAGAGCTTTGTCGACTGCTCCATGCCCTTGACTTTCAGTAAGCAGCACTTAGAACAGTGACCATTTCTGAGAGCTCACTCCCGCCGGTTGATATCCAGCGCGTCACATGCTATCTCATTTTGCCATACTCACAAACGAAGTACTACTGGTTTCATTTCACAGACACACTGGGGCTCTGAAATGTGGGTACCTCGCCCCAGGTCACCACGCTAGGAAGGGGCAGTGCTGTCTCTGGCTGGGGCCGAAGCCCAGAACCTCTCTGCTGGGCTGCTCTGTCTGGGACCCGAGGGGAAAGGAGACCAGACACACTCAAACAGCATGTGCGCCTGGCAGGTTATGGCAAGAGTAGGATAATAGGAAGACAAACAAAGCTCTCAGAGAGCCCACAAGACAGAGGCTGTTACAAACATCCGGGCAGGAGGCCAGGAGTTTAAGCAAAGGACATGGGAACAGAGGGAGGTGACAGATAGTAGGGAGGCGGCCTGGTGAGACCTTGGTCAAGTGCCTTGCTTTCTCTGGATCTCAATTTACCCACTGTAAGAAAAGTCCCTGGAATACCTCCAGAGGCCCCCTCCATCCCTAAAAACGCTTGGACCCTGGGAAAACAAGCAATGCCTGGTGACAGCCTGGCTGTGAGCCCTGGGGTCTCTGAAATGTCCTTGGCTGTCCTGGCATGGCTCAACTGCTGAGACACAGGCTTGCAGAAGCCCAGGGCTCAGCCGGCATGCCTGGGCACCAGTGAAGTGTGGGTCTTGAGGGGGCCACATTCCTCTGCCCGTTGTCAACCTCTCCACGGCTCCAAGGGAGCAAGCACCACCCAGCCTGGACCTAGACCAGGAACCGAGGGCACAGTCAAGTGCCCAGTGGAATGCCACTCCCGGCCTGCCCTCCCCCCCTCCATCAGCCCTGTCCAGAGCCCTCCATGTAACTCAAGTCCCCTCAGTGTCACCCACCCCTCAAAGCCCCACGTTCGCATTTGCTAAGGTCCGCCACTGGGAAGTACAGATAAGGGGTCCTGAGGAGAACTTAAGGGAAATGACCACTCCATCCCCCAGGGACCTAGGCAAGGCGGAGGCTGCTCACGCCGGCAGTGAAGGCCTCAGCCGAGGAAGGGCAGGCAAGTCCGGTGGGGCCAGCCCTCAGTTCTCACTCTGGCAGGTAGGAGGGGGTCAGGGACTCACCAAGACAACTCAGGCCAAGTCCCCACACTCGTGGCTGCCCTCAAATCACACATATAACATGCTCCTACTTTGTAACCTTCCATGGCTCCTACCGCCACCAGGCAAAACCCTTACCCTGCCCCATCACCCAGGTCACTGGTACTAAGAGCCTGTGTTAACACAGTATGAGATGTGCCAGGGCCTTCGCTAAGCGTTTTGTGTGGATGTTCTCATTTAACTCTCACTGCAACGCTGACAAGGTACTATGGTGGGCCCATTTTCACGGATGAGAAAATTAAGGCTAAGAGAGATTCAATCACTGGCCCAGAGTCTCACAGCCAAGTGGCAGAGCAAGGATTCACACCCCTATCTGTACTCCAAGCCCGGGTTCTAAACCACTGTGCGATGCGGCACCCTCAAGGACACCCAGCCACCCTCAGAACCCTGGGGCCAGCTCAACCCTTCTGTGTACAAGAGGGGAAACCAAGGCACAGAGTGAAAGCTCTCCCTACCGGTAGCAGAGCCAGGACGAGGCCTGAGGCCTCTGGGGCTCCCCTCCACCTTCCATAAGAGGCACGCTGGGCGGAAAGGCTGGGACCACCATGACAGTGAATCGTCAGAATCTGCCTTCTTCCTCAGAGGGGAAAAGCAGAAGCAGGTTTGCGAAGAGAAAAGAACAGGAAGGGCCCAGGAAACATTTGCTCTTAAGAGATTCTCAGAGTTCGGGACGGTACCCCTCATACCTGTGCGGAAATTGCCCCTTCGACAACAGGAGTATGCAGGCCCAGGACCAACTTCTACCCATGTGTCCCTCCACTCCAGCCAATGCTCCAACCTAATGCATCTGACCTGAAATCTCCATTTCTCTCCCCAAACCTGTTCGTCCTGCAGCCTTCCCTGTCTCAGTAAATGACAACGCTGTCCCTCTAGTCCTTTAGGCCAGAGCCCTTGCTGTAGACACCCTCTTCCTCTCACACCCCAAGCCTAATCCATCAGCTTATCCTGTAAAATCGATCCAGAATCTGACCTGGTTGCCTCCCGCACGGTGCTCACACCGAGCCGTTCTTCACCCGTGTGACTACAGAAGCCTCCTGGCCGGTCAACCTGCTTCTTCTCAGGCAGTGGCCCACTCGATCCTTCCCAGATGTGCACGGAAGCGAGTGTGACCTCAGCCCTAGCCCCTTGGCAGCTTCCCCTTTACTCACGCTAAACAGCAAAGAGGAGCCAGAGGGCCCTGCAGTCTGCCCCTCCAGGCTCCCTCTGGCCCCATCTCCCACCAAGATGGCTCTTCCTTCTGTCCCAGCCACACCAGCCTCCTTCCTGCCCCTCAAACATGCCCCACATCCTCCTGCCTCAAAGCCTTTGTGTTGCTGTTCCCTCTGCAATGCTCTTCCCCAGATACACCGTGGCTTCCCCCTCCCTCGTGGGGCCTGCTCTCCCTCTCATCAGAGACTTTCCACCACCACCCAACACAGCAGAGCCACTTGCTCGAGCCACTGTTTTTACCCCCAACCAAGCTTTATTTTCCCTCCAGGCACTTCCTGCCACCTGACGAGTAGCCAGTATTGAACTAATATTTGTTGCTTTGTTTATTCTGCCCCACGGCTAGAACGTCAGCCCCACATCCAACACTGGGACTTGGTCTGTTTTGTTCACTGCCGTGTCCCAGGACAAGAAAAAGTGCCTGAACAAAGTAAATGCTTGAAAAAGACATTGTTGAATGAGGGCTTATTGCCTCCCTCATCTGAACACATCTTTTGGTTTCTGTAGCCCCCAGAGACTAGTGTCACCTGCAGGCCGATCACCTGTGCCAGCTGAAACCCTGATGATTGTCACATGAACAGTTCCTGGCCAATTCCCCAGCCTGTCCTGGGACAACTGACTGCTTGGACCAGGGCAGGACTGCGCCTTGGTCCTTGTCTGGTACCTTTGCCCACCCTTTTGTCAAGGGGGAGGCCTTGACAGCTGGGCCCAAGGGGCGGATCCTGCCACCAGCAGGAGCAGGGACTGGGCTACCTGCTCCCCCAGCCCCCCAGCACGGCCAGGTCCCGGGTCCGGGATCTGACAAAGGTTGCCCCATGCTCCCAGCAAGAGGAGGCGGAGGAGGACAGCCCAGTGCCACGCCTGCTCTTTTCCTGTTGCAGCGGGAGGGCCATCAGAAGGAAGCTTTGTTTTCAGAATGAAGAGCACGAAGCCCAGTGCCAGGCGGAAACGGGTACCAAGGGGGCTGGCCCATCAGAGACAGTTTAAGGAAAAAAAAAAAAAATGGGATGGAGAATGTCTGAGGGATAATTTGCACACCCAACCGGTTTCACGCCTCCAGGGTGGCTGTGATGATGGTGGCTTCACTTTTCCAGGCACTAGCCGAGGTCAACACAGACAATCAGACATTGTCCCAGCTGGGTGATCTGGCATTGACCCTGCAGAGGGAGGTGGGGACAGAGGAGTGTAGCCTTGCCTGGGAGTCAGATGACCTGAATCTGGGCCTGACTTTCTATGCTCTTGTGTGCGACACTGGGAGAGGCCCTTCTTCTAGGTACCTCAGTTTACCCATCTGTAATAGCTTATCCAGGCCTGCATTTGAAGCCTTGGGTTGCCTGCCATAGGACCACACAGCGAGGCACCTCTCAGCCTGTGGCCAGGTCACTGGGCCACACAGGCTAGACCTTCAACTTCCCTGGGCTCGGGTCCTCCCTGTGGGGCCTGACAACCAGAGCTTGGGCCTCCCTCTTCCCATGATGACCTGAAATATGTGAAAGTTCTCTGGGCCTGGCCCAGTGACAGGGGGCCTCACCCCCACCCAGACACCGGCACCTGTGCCGATCCCCTCTGCCATCTTCTCTGAGGATGGCTCATAAGGCCCTTTCAGCCACGACTACTAAAGAGAACCCAGTAGTTACCCCACAGAGGGCAAAAGAGAAGCCCAGAGAGGGAAAGGGGCATGTTGACATCACACAGCATAGCTGCCACCCAGGGGTCCTCCCTACCAGCCCTGGGCTTCATGAGTTAAGACACGGTCCTCAAAACCCGGCTACAGAATCCCATGTCTGAACTTCTGGGGAGAGGGAGGTTTTACCTGAGACTGAAGGAACCAAAGATGAGGGACAGAAATCTACATGCAGTTTTTATAAGTTTCCCAGCTTTTTCTTGTAACCAGAATAACAGCAACCTCTCAGCCAAGACCTCTTCCAGGAGGAGACAGCTTAGGGATGGTCAGGATTTCAACTGAGAGAATGAAACAAACCTTGGATGGACAGACAGCTGGACAAAGGAGCTGATGGAGAAAGCATGCACTCTAGGAGCAGAATAAAGCAGAGAAAGGCTTGAAAGAGGGCCCAGTCAAGTAAACACGTGAACTGATGCCACCTCCCTTTCTCTTGTCCCTCCAGGACGCAGAGGTCTGGACTTGGTGCCGTCTGAAGGCTGCTGATCCCTGCCTCTCTCTCCCCCCAAGCTCCTCTGAGCCACCTGGGAGAGCGAAACGTGGGACGGCTACAGGTGAAATGTTCCCCTCCGTGGTGATATTGCAGCGTGGGGACAGCACTTTCGGTGACTGTTTATCCACACCTTAAGAAGCTGCCTGGGTCAGTGGCTAAGCAGCCACAGCTTATCTGGGAGGAGGATTCGAGGGCCACAGGGCAGGCTGATCCAGAGGCCTCGATTAAATGGAACCTTTGCAGCTAGCGGGGAGCACCACCACGGCCACACCTTCGTTCATAAAAGAAACATTTAATTTGCTCCTGCTGTATACACGGCCCTGAGCCTGAGCACAATGCTCTGAGCAGAGTCGAGCCAGCCCCCCCACCCTCCGCCATTCTTAGAGAGCTCACAAAGCAGACAGACCAGGAACAACGCTACATAAAACAGGAGAGAAAGCAGGCTGTGCCGCCAGGATAGGGTTACAAACTCAAACACCTACATGGCCAGAAAGACCAGGTGACTATGCGAAGAACTCAGGCTCCAGGTTTTCTGATCTTCCAAATTTGTGAAGTAAAGCCAGAAATCGGGATTTTTCGGTAAAATCTCCTCTTGGCAATCAGCTCAATTTTCTGCATGGGCTAAGCAGAACCACCCGTGGGGCAGATGTGGCCTGCCAGTTTGTGGCCTCTGCTTTCCTGAAAGGGACATGCTGTGTCACGGAACATGCTGTGAAGCTCAGTGGAAGCCAACTTCCCGGTAGCTGAGGTCCCCGGGCAGGATCCCAGGGAGAGAAGGATGGGTGTGGGCTGCGGGATAGGGAGAGAACTCCTGGGAGGGAATCCTGGGGAGGGTAGGCACCACCGCTGGAAACACAGCAGCCATGGATCAAGGGCCCCCTAGCCCACGGGCTGCCTCTCCCCCTCGAGAGGAGTCCCTGTCTCTGTCCCCAAAGCAGGCAATAGGCATCAGCTCTGTCTGTCCCCAGGTGGCAGGAGGAGGGGCCACCTACCCAGCAAGCCTCCAGATTCAATCACGGGGCGGCAGCATAGCACAGGTTCGATTTCATCCCTGGAGCCTGAGGAACAGGTCAGCTAATGCAACAGCTCCATCAGAGGAAGAGACAATGGAGGACAAAACGAGGTTAAGAATCGTGTCCTGCCTGGCCAGGCCTGGCTGGTTACATAAGCCTGCCTCAGGACAAAGCCACGTTCAAGGCACCAGGGAGGGCCTGGGCTAGAGAGTCCCAGAAACACAGAGAGGGTTCTTCCTCCCTCCCTGTCTACCCCTACTCTCCCGCCTTGCCTCGCAGCTCCTGGAAAGCCCAACACAGAGTACAGAGCCAAAGGAGGAAACTAGGATCCCGACAGAAGGCATTTAACAGGATGGCAGAGCTGGGACTAATAATAAGAGCACAGTTTTACCAAGTGATTACTTTGTATCAGGCACTGGGATAAGTCCTTCACATGGATTACCTTATTTTTTTTAAAACTGCATTTTTTAAAAGATTTTACTTATTTATTTGTCAGAGGGAGAGAGAGAGATAGAGCACAAGCAGGGGGAGCAGCAGGCAGAGGGAGAAGCAGGCTCCCCGCTGAACAAGGAGCCCGATGCGGGACTCGATCCCAGGACCCTGGGATCATGACCCGAGCCAAAGGTAAACGCTTCACCGACTGAGCCATCCAGGCGTCCCGGATTATCTTAAGAGCCAGTAGCACCATGCGATAACTATGATTATTTGTCCCATTTTACAGACAGGCAAACGGAAGCACGGACACAGCCACTTATCCAAGATCACACAGTTCCTAAGTGGAGGATTCAGAACCCGACAGCAGCCTGCGAGACTAAAGTCTGAACCGTGGTGCTCTCCTGCCGCGGGCTACCGTCTCCTGGAATACTCCGACTTCGCGGCCTCGTCAGCAACCTGCTCGCTGCAGTGCAGACTCGTGGCCTCCTGCCCTCCTGTCAGCACTTGGGGGGACACTGAGTCCTCTGACAACCTGATGAAACCTCCAGACTCTCTCTCCAGAAAAAGAATGCAGAGGAATGCCGACACATGGTGGTGCATGATCTCAGGGGCACACAGACTCCTGCACTGGTGAGAATGGATGAGTCAAGATCATAGGATACACAGGATCAAGAAATATAGGAGGTGGCAGAGGAAGAGGACTCCCCCAAGCCCTTCGGGATGCCTCCTATCTGTAAACATGAAGCCTAAACTCACAGCTGGTTAAGTTCATAGGCGTGGGCACGAAGCCGGGCTCAGGGCCTCGCCATCCCTTCAGGGCTGGGAGAAGCGGAGAAATCACGACATACAATAGCCCTCGCCTCTGCACCCACTGGGTGTGACTCACAGCTCCCAGCTGCTGGGCAGACGGCGCACAGCTGGGCCGTGGCATCTGGACGGGGGTGGCATCACTAAGCATACCAGCCCAGCCTCTTGCCCAACCCCCAAGTCAGCCCCCCGTGAGCCCACCTCACTATACACCAGCCCCGGCTTTGTCCTAACTCCATAGCTCTGAGTGTTTCCTAAGGGGACCCCTCCATAGCCCCTGCCCAGCTTCCACGCCAGCCAGAGCCCAGGCAGTCGGAAGTCAAGACGACAGCCCCTTTGCAAGGCACCAGAAGACTCCAAGGCTCCAGGGCCAAATCTTCTGCCGTCTCACTGCATGGACCTTACGTAGGCCCCTCCCACCTCTCAGAACCTCAGTTCCACCAATTGTGAAATGGGGAGCCCACCCTATCAAGTCCTTCCCAGCTCAAAGCCCGGAGTATATAAACAGCAGCATGACAAACTTCACGGAGCCCTGGGATCCTGCTTTCAGGAAGTTACATAAACATCCTTCAGAGAAACAAAAGTCAAACCTAAAGACCACTTTTTTTTTTATAAAGGATATCAAGAAGCCCTTTTTATAGTCCAACTTCCCCCATCCTATTTCCATTGTTCCAGATATCCTCTCAGGACCTAGAAAACACACTTGGTTTCCGTCTGGGGTCTGGGCTTCTTGGTGTTCTTCCCTTGAACGCTGCCCCGCCTCTCTTTGGCAGCTTTCTCCCCAGGACACACCCGTCTCTGCCCCCAGCATTGCTCTGGGCTACCCTGAGGGCAATGGCTACCCAGACTGCTTGAGATGGGGTGGGGGCAGGGACAGTGTTCGGGAAACAAACCCTTCCCTGGTCAGAACAGAGACAGCTCTGGGTTCTGGTCCCAATCATGACACCGTGTGTGGCCTGCGTGGGCAAGTCCCCGCTCCTTGGTTCCCCACTGAGAAATGAAGAGGCTCCCACACTGTGTCAGGAAAGCCCTCCAGCTCCTGGGCTCCTTGGGGACACCGGGATGGAAAAGAACAGCAGGCTACACAGTGGGCTCTGACCTTGACCCCCATTCTCACCCCTTCTGCTAGAACCAGAGGAGACCCACTCTTCTCTCTCTGATTTTGTCTCTTGCCCCAGCTGTGGGATCCTGAACTCAGCACTGAGTGAGTCTCTGTGTCCCTCAAATGGCCGTCCAGACCACAAGAAAAATGACAGCGTCTGCAGTGAAGGCCCCAATGTGGAGGCTTCAGCCCTAATCACCCCAACACACTCCTATCACCTCCACCAAAACCTAAGTCACTC
The DNA here is from genome assembly GCF_017311325.1 of Ursus maritimus. Classification (NCBI taxonomy): domain Eukaryota; kingdom Metazoa; phylum Chordata; class Mammalia; order Carnivora; family Ursidae; genus Ursus; species Ursus maritimus. The sequence goes on from NW_024423897.1 coordinate 22,538,493, forward strand.
ATTTGATAGTATATACATTGCTGCATCTTTAAACCAATCTACGTTGCCCCAGCTAAACAAACACTCCAAGACAATCCCCCACCTCCCTTCTTCCAAAGAGATTGTGCTTCTAAGCAGCCCTACAGAAGTCTGTAGAATTCCTAGATCTACCGCCTTATGGCTGTAAGGCCTCAGTATTTTCATCTAAAAAATGGTGACAGTAATAGCGCCTGCTTTATAGGGTTATGCCTAGTAAGCACTGATAAGCTCTCAAAAAAGGCTGAGTGGCAATTACATGATCATCGTCATTAAAATTACTGAGATGCTTACCACTGCAGGGCTGGCGACAGTTAAGGCCCCTTAGCCCTCTCAGACCACGCCTGACCACTGCAATCGCACACACATGCATGTGCCCTCACCCCCCCGCACACGGCTTCTCTGAAGCAGGACCCACACTCTGCCTGACTCCAGCCCCAGAACACAGCTGCCTTGTTCCTGGCATCCACCTTTGCCAAGGGTGGCGAAGTACGCTGAGAGCCCAAGGACAGAAGCATTTTTTTTTTTTTTTAATTATCTAACCAGGGGCGCCTGGGTGGCTCAGTCGGTTAAGCAGCTGCCTTCGGCTCAGGTCATGATCCCAGGGTCCTGGGATCGAGCCCCGCATTGGGCTCCCTGCTTCTCCCTCTCCTTCTGCCTGCCGCTCTGCCTACACGTGCTCACTTTCTCTCTCTCTCTGTCAAATACATAAATAAATAATCTTAAAAAAAATGATCTAACCAAGTGTTTCTTGAACTTGAGCATGCACCTGAGTCACTTGGAGGCTTCTTAAAACAGACTGTGGATTCCCTCCTTCCCCATCGATCCCAGTTTCTGATTCAGTAGGTCGGGGGTGGGGCCAGATAATTTGCATCCTCGGCAAGTTCCCAGGTAATGCTGATGCCACCAGTCCAGATAGGAACTTTGAGGGCCACTGACTTCACCTGCAGGTGAATCAGGAAGAGCTCTCACGAGTATGCGACACTAAGACGACTGTGAAAGCACGAGCAGGAGCTGCCTGGACGTAAGGAGAGGAGGAAGGGAATCTGGGCAGAGAGGGAAGCATGAGTGAAGGCCCTGGGATGATGACACTCATTTCTCCTCACCTGGCCTCTGCCTGGGCAGGTAGCGCAGACCAGAGGTGGCTGCCACTGAGTCATTACAGCAGACCTCTGCTGCCCGCCCGCCACCCAAGACCTGCCCAGACAGGTCGACCCATGGCCGGCCTAGGGGAGATGAGGAGCCCCGCCCTGCCTCTTACAGCCAGGCCTCAGGTGTGCAGGAGGCCAGAGTCTCCCAGTGCTGGGAGGTGCTCCACACCTCCAGATCCGACCCCCTCCATCCTGGCTGGCTCTGAGTGTTTCCACACTTCCCGGGCCTCCCAGAACAAGTCAGTGGCGGCTGGCCGGAGCAGCCCCTCCGAAACCAGCCCTGTGATGGTCACTCCCGGAGTCTTCACCTCCCCAGGCTGAGCCATCCGCTTCGCCAAGCCCTCGCCACCCCATCTCACAGGGCGGTGACACTAGCGCCTCCCTCCTGCGGCGGCTGGGAGGATGACCTGAGCTCCATGGGCAAAAACAGCATCGCCAACTACAACAACAATCATAACGAACACGGACTGAGCCTGCACTCAAGCGCTTTCCCTGCACTATCTTTCTAAATGCTACGCGATGGGGACAATTACTATCCCCGTTGTACAGATGAAGACACTAAAGAGCTTGCCCAAGGTCTCACGGGTCGGAGATGGCCCGGCAAGGGTCTGAACCCAGACTATCCGGCTCCAGCCTCTGCTCTGTCTGTATCCTACTCAGCTGCCTCAAGACCTACCCCAGGGTCGCCTCTCCCTGCCATCATCCTAGCCCCGTTCCCAGGCCACAGGGAGCCTAGGCGGGAGGCCTCTGGAGGCTCCAGCGCACGGTGTGCACAATCTGGGGTATGGGCCCCTCTTCTTGAGGATGGCCACAGGACCTGCCAGCCAGGCCAACTTATCTGACACGAGTTTTGGCCACCATTCCACATGACCACCAGAGAGGAAACTGGGCCTACGAAACTTGAGCACCTCAACCTTGATGAAAGGGGGGAAGAGGAACAACAGGTGTAAGAGAAGAAACCCTGTCGGGCTTCCTGGATAAGAATGCCAGCTCCCACACCCCACACAAATTGCCCTGACTCTCTGGACCTCGGTTTCCTCTTCCGAACAAGCCTCCTCAGGCTACTAGAACAGAAAGTTCAGGAACTCAAACTCCAAGGATTCTTCCCTCCGTCTCTGAAAGGACAGACCATCCCCTGGGTATAAACAATAATAATCCCCACTATTATCCTTGAAGAGCTCTTACTGACGGGGCTCTTACTCTGGGTAAGGCATCGATCTGTCCAACTCTCTTAGCAAAACAGGACGATTCCTATCCTTATTTTGCAGTTGAGAAAACCAATGCCCAAAAGGGATTTAAGATTTAGGTAATTTGCTCCAGATCTCACAGCTAATGGTGGCAGAGCTGGGATTCGAACCCACAACTTTTGACTCCACTCTGCAATGCCACCCACCCCCACTGTATAGAAATGGCCCGCGTGCAGGGCCTGCCTCCAAAGCATGGAGCCTAGAAGAAATGAGACGTGTCCTTAAGAAGTCAGAATTCAAAGCCAGGTGTGCCAAGGGCCCAGCGAGGGGACCATATAACAGGCTCTGCCCATGTAAAAGCAGGGAGCAGGTAATGCCAGCTCTGTGGCATTGGGGATGACTGTATGGAAGAGGTAACACTGGAGCTGGGCCCTGGTTGGGGAGGACTGGGGGCGGGGGGTGATGAGGGGACGTGACCGGCAGGCCACATCCTCACCAGGAGCAGAGATGCACAGGCAGGAAGGGACGGGCGCACGCAGGGGAGGAAAAGAGGCAGGTTCTTCTTGAGGGCTGAGGGGGGAATGGAGATGGGGCACAGGGTCACATCGTGGGCTACTCCCCAGACCTTGCCCTCAAATAAATAAATGCTCTTTTGCTATGTATATTTTAAAGTTAGATTAATCCAATCTGTATCAAGAAATAGAACAGGGAGAAATAGAAAGGGCTAGGAGGCAACTTAATATAAACTCCCCTCCATCTAGAAAAGAGCTTTGGTCCCCTCTGTGTCTCCTTTGGTGGCAGACTGGCTCTGGTCCAGAGGCCACACAGTCCTAGACATTCCTGTCCATCCCTTCTACCAGGCTCCAAGGCTCCAAGCTGAAGTTGATGGGCAGAACTTTCTAAGAGCCCCTCAGGCAGGATAAAGTGCCTCTGCTGATGACGACCCCCCACCCCAGACCAGGAGACCCTGCTTTAACCTTTACTGCAGGGAAGGAGGGGGACGGTCCTGCCCCCACCCACGCCCTCCCACTCCTCACTTTCAAACCCACAAGCCCTCTCCTCCAATTCCTACTGATTCAGACTGATTCATAATTCAGCCTTCTTTCCACACATTTGAGGAAAGAGAGACTGAACCCATTTCACAGACTGGGAAATGGAAAGCAGAAGGTTCCAGTCGTCTGTGAAACCACAGTTCCCGGCAGCTTGGGCTCCGGCAGCTGACCCAGACGTCCCGAGGGGCCCCTGGAAGGTCAGCTGTGCTGAGTGTATTCCACGGGATAAGGACTCTCCCAGGCAGAGCACTGCAGGCCAGGCAAGTATGGGGAACTTCCCAAGAAGCACGGGAAGGGGCAGCCCTGAAGAGCTATGAGAAAAACGGGGTGGAAGTGGGCCCAGCACCACCCCAGCTGAACTGAGAGCGGTCACCCAGGCCTGACCCTTCTGGTACACGCCCTCGGCACCCTCTCCCCCTCTCCGATCTCACTGCATACCTTTAGCAATGGAGACTTTCCCTCCTCCCCAGGCGTCCTATTCCCCCCATCCTATTCCCCAGCCTCCTATCACCCTTGGTGCTGTCTCTGGCCTCGGGAGGCACAGGACAAGGCTGTGCCCTCTGCCCACAGAGAGCCTTGCAGGGGTTCAAAAGCGGTGACACTGCCACTTAAGGGTCCTTCCCCAAACCTTCGGTCACCCGTAATGATCCCGATCCCCAAGGCAGCTACTAAGTCCTGCAGATTCCTCCTCCTTTCCTCAGCCCCATGGCCTGCGTCAGGCTTTGGTCAGCTCTCCGCTGGACCACAATTTACCATCACCTCTGAGCGGGTCTCAACGCCACCCATCTTGCCATCATCTTTGGCCAAATGACCTCTGAGAGGAACAGCACACTATGGCAGAAACAGTTCCGGCCTGCGTTCCAAACAGCTCTGCAAGTGACTCAACCCCTCTGAGCCTCCATTTCCCCATCTGAAAATGGGGCAGGGGTGGGGGTTCCCAGCGGCAGCAGCTACTTTGCAGGGGTATTGTGAGATTTCGATGGAGCGTCTGTAAGGAGCCTGGCACGAGACACAGTAACAGGCATCAACTCAACGAGCTGCTTTACAACCCTCTGTCCTCTCCACCAGCTACAGAATAAAATCCAAACTCCTGAGCAGGATGATGCAAACACCCCACAACCCAATCTTGCCTCCCACTGCCCCCCTTCCCCTAGCCTGCATCCTCACAAACACTTCCTCCCCCAGGAAGCCCTGCCGACGTTAACAACCAAAAGAGCTTTTCCCCTCTACTGACCTTCCAAAACCCATCTATCACTGACCACGTCCTGCCTCTTTACCATCACAGATCCAGATCCTCATCTTCCCTCCCCCATCAGACCAGCAGCCTCTCTACTGAGAAACAAGCAGCACCTCACCCCATTTCATTTCCCCATCACCCCACTCCGCAGACAGTTTCCATACATATTTAACAAATTACCCTAATGTTCCATTTCACGTAAAGCACGTCCAAGTCCTCCAAACAGTTCAGATATTTCAAGCCATACCCCAAACCAAATTCCAAGCCAGCAGAAGTCTGCCCAATCTCTAGGGACTTGCAGGCCTGGCTTTGGTCCCAAAGCATGGAAGACAGGTAGAGCAGACCCAAAGCCCAGGGCAGACACAGCTCAGGGCTGCTGAGACTAGAGCCCGTTGCTACGTTTCTCAGATGCAGAGTCTCTCAGTTGGCCACTGGGCCAACCCCCAGTCTATGGTTCCATAACTGACCACATCCTCAACTTGTGATTTAAAACTGTTTCTTGCATGCCCCTTGTTGACAAGAGGTTCACTATCCATCTTTTCTTGCTTCCTGGCTCCATCCCTTCACCTGTTGATTCTCCCTGAGGCCTCTCTTCCTGTTGTGATCATGACGATAAGGACCAGCTGGCCACATGCCACGGGTCATCTCCATTCCTCAGGACTCCTTTCAGCCATCCAGCCCCTCCACTCATTGCCCCACATTTCTGAGTCCCCTCAAAGTCCAGCTAGTAGGGGAATTTCCACTCTTGTTCCTACAGGCTAACAGTGATCTGTCCGCCCAAGAGGGCCCCCTGTTCGTGAAGTCTAGCAAAGGCCTACAGACCCTGCAAATCCCAGATACAGTGCTGGCACAGCCCTCAGGGCAGCTAGAACGGTAACGCACGAACTCACATCTCCTAAGAACTTTTGTTACCTACCCCACTCCATTGCTTTAAGATGTCATTTATTACCCAGCAAGTTGTTTTCCGTTAAAAAAAAAAAATTACTGGCGTCCCACAGTCAGAGCCTGATCGGCAGTCATGAGATGGTACCCCAACTAAAAGATTGGGCCAGCACAGGGCATTAAAGCCAGTGGGAGTCTGGGTCACCCCACACATTCACTCACGGGCCTACACGTGTCCCAGGCTCAGAAACCCCATCACACATTCATTTTCCAATAGGATTCTGTAATCCTGACACTGGTTCAAAGTCCACCCACCATGCCTGTCTTCAGGGACTTTTGGGGTTGGAGTACCTAGAACAGCGCACTAGTTTATCAATAAGGACCCTACTGATGATTCACACAAGAGGACACCTGGGATATAAATCCCTTGGCCTTCTGTCTCCTGTCGCCCCAAGGGCTCCACTTCTTGGCCCTACCTCTGCCCCCTGCTGATCCGAAAGTGACCTGGTCTGAATGGAGATGAAAGGCTCTGCCGTCCCCTGGGTGCTGGAGAGAGGCCTGTTGACAAAGCCACCAGCTGTCCCTAGCTGGAGCCAGGGAGACCGGCTCCTCCCTGCACCACCCGCACTGGGAAAGCATTCCTGCCATGGACCCAGCCAGCAACAGAAGTTGGACCATCGCAGAGCTCCAGGCCCGGGAGCCAGTGGACTTCCCTTCTGCTCCAGCTGCCCACAATAACAAGGGCCAGGGCACCAGATCTCACCCTCACCAGTACCAGGCAGAAGGAGCATCACCTAGGGGTAAGGGGAATGGGGAAAGCGGACAAGTGTCCTCATAATTTGAACTGAAAATGACACTGTGAGCTCAGTCACAGCAGGACCTTCTAGAGCTCTGTAGCTGAGACTCAGGCTGGGGGAGGAGAGCGAAATCCAAGCTCCACCACTTCCCACCTGTGTGACCTTCACCGTGCTGTGCCTCAGTTGCGCGCTTGATGAGATGCGGTTAATAGTAACGGGGGAGAATTGAGTAAAATAATGTATGTAAAGCAATTGGCCCAGTGCCTGGCACGCAGTACACAGGCAGTAAATACTTGTTGAATACAAACAGGCCACCCTTCACTGAGGTACCACAGGTTCTCATTTCACCCTTATTCTAGAAGATACTATATTTTCCCCATTTTACAGGTAAGGAAACTGAGGTGAGGGGAAGGTAAGGAACCAGCCCAAGGTCACAGAGCCGGGAAGTGACAGACACCCAGGGCAGTCTGCACCTCAGACCAGGGGGCAGGCCATTCTGAATGACTGGGGGTTGGCGGGGAGGAGCACGGCGCTGGGGCTAGACGGGGGGTGGGGTTCGGGATCTCCCGGGCCTGGCGTGGCTCCTGGTTGACCCGTGTGCTCGAATCCGGGAAAGCAGAGCCAGGAGGCCAGTCCCCAGACTCCCGGCCTGTCCCAGAGCCCACGCGTCCACCGGTGCCCCCTCCTCACCCCGTCCCAGGGTGTTCAAGAGCAGCGTTCAAAACGGAGTCTCCTCGCTCCGAGAACCCGAGGGAGGAAGGGAGTTAGAGACCAGGCCGCGCACAGTCCCGAGAAAACCGGTCCGGCTGCCTTCCCCTGCCCCGAGCGGGGACCCGGCCTCTAACCCCCCTCCCTCGCCAGACAAAAGTTTCCCCTGTTCGGGAGGAGGGGAGGGGGAGGGGGCATTCCTCGTGAGTGACATTATCCGTGACCTACAGCTGCCGCGCTGCCCTCGCCCGCACCCTAGCCTGCCCCCGGCCCCCGCGCGGCCCCCCACCCCTTTGTCCTCCCACCCCGGTGCGCGGGGCCCCGGCAGACTTGGCTCGCCCGCCCGGCGCCCGCCCGCACTAAACTTGCGCCGGCGGCCGCTTGGGCCCCGCGCGGCCTGCACGCCCGGCTCGGGCCCCGCCGGCCCGGCGACAGGGGACTGGCTGGCCCCGGCCCTCCCAGCCTCTTACCTGCCCAGGCTGGGGCGCCCCCCGGGGCAGGAGGTGCTCCCGGCGAGCCGCGGGACGCCTGGGTTCCCCCCGGCCGTGCGGGCGCCGCCGGGCTCTGGCCCCGGCCGGGGTTAACCCCTCGCCGGCCGCCACCCGTCGCTCCCACCCCCGCTCCACGCCGCAGCCGCCGCCACCGCCCGCTCAGCCTCCCGCCCGCTGTCCCCCTCCCCCTCCCGCCCGGTGCCCAGCCCCCAGTCCCGGCCCCCGGCACTGCGCTGGGGCAGCTCGCAGTCACCCCCCCCCCCGCCTCGCGGTCCCGCGGCGGGGAGGTGGGGGTCTCCCCGAAGACTGGAAGTTGGGGCGCGCTGCCCCGCGCCCCGCAGGCCGGTCGGACACAGAGGGGCGAGCCCGCGCGCCCAGGGCCCCCGGCCCGTCTCCCCTTCCCCTCGCCCGCCACGGCGCCTACCTCCCCGAATCGCGGCCGTGGGAGCGGGGTTCGATCCCGTGATGGAGCGTGGGTGCCCGCCCGAGATCGGCTCCGGAGGCCCGGGCGGCCGGCGGGCGTGCGGCGAGCGCCCCGGGGCGGGGGCCGGGGCGGGACCGGGCGCCGCTATCGGGGCTGGATTTCTCGGCTTCCACCCGGATTCTTCCTCGGCTCTCCCGGCCGATTCGGTGCTGCTCGGCGACCACGTGACGCGGGCTGCCTTTGACCCCTGTCTCCGAGCGGGTAGGGGGCGGGGGCCAGAGGGGGTGTCAGATGCGGGACCCACGAGGGCCCTGGGCGGCTGCCGGGCGTCCGGATGGCGGTGACCCCCGGGGAAACAAAGCCCTGGGGAAGCCAACAAGTTATTCGAGGTCAAAGAGGGAACAGCGCTGGGGGTCGGGGAGGCTCCTGAGAAAATGAGGGAGACAAAGACTCGCGCCCACCGCGCCGCCGGGGGCCCCGGGAAGCGCCCTGGACAGGCCAAGGGGGGCCTCCCGGCTGTGCCGCCGCTGGGCTTATGACAACCCTCCAGGGCCTCCCCAGACGGCTCCCCAGACAACCAGGTCTCTGCCAGAGTGACCCCCACCCCACCCCACCCCACCTTTGCCCTGACTCTCGAAAACCCCTTTATTTCCTTTATCGTGATTATCTGGTTCATTTACTGGTCTCATTGTTTACTAGAATGTCATCTCCCCCAACAAGTTGTTCCCAGCTGAATCCCCAGCGCCTGGCCCAGAACTGGCAGATGAAGGCGTGGAAGACCTTTACAGATTTCTTCTCCCACTGAGCCTCAGTTTCCCATCCCTGGTGTCATTTCAACCATCTCAAGGATCCTGCAAGTTAGGCAAGACTATAGTGGCCGTCCTCATTAAATGATTGGGGACAATGAGGCCCAGAGAGATGAGATGATTTCTGGGCATTTCATAGAGAGCTGAGTGGAGTCTGTGCTCAAATCTGACTGCTCTAGACAGAGGGGCTTTTTGCCTCCTCTGAACCAACGGGAATAAGGAGAGATGGGGCAGGGGAGGGGAGGGGGGCTTAGTGAGCCTTCAGGAACTTGCTAATGATGTGGAATTTGGAAAACAGTAGATTGGTAGTTTCCTAAGGATCTTCTGAGGCTCACAATTAACTGTAGGAACCAGGTTCAAAAAGCACATGAGCAACCAGAGCAGAGCCAAGAGAGGTAGAAGGGCCAAACTGGACCCATGACAATAGGAGAGACTCATTCCCATTCCCCTAAAGGGCAACTTTGTCCTGGGGGGAGGGGTTTTCAGCCAGCCCACTCCTGTCTCAGAGGGGGAAAGACACTCAGCCTGAACAAGAAGAGATGCTGGGGGATGGGACTGGGTTCCTGACTTCTAGATGTGCCCAAGTGACAGCTTTGGATGGAGTACCATCAGATAGGAATGAGCCTAATAGTGGTGGTCCTGGGCCCAAACTGCAGGCCATGTTCAAAGAGGGGCTTGTAACTTCTTAGTGCCTACTCCAGCCCTGCCACCAGTTTGGCCAAGGAAATCAGCATCCACCAGCAAAGTATCCTTTATAATCTATGTTCTTGTCGTCAATGATCTGAAAGTCCTTGAATATGCCCTGAGTCTCAGGCAGGTTAAACAAGCCCCCTAGAAACTTACTCATGCTAATCTCTGCTTTAGAAGCCCATTTCCATCCACAGGAGGCCCTGTGAGCATCTTCTCTGTGCCAGGCACAGAGCTCCTGGTAAGGGAGAAGCAGGGTTGAAAGAGACATGCGCCTACACTCAGGAAGTGTATAGGCATGTTCGGAGATGATCCGCATGTCCTTCCTGGTGCCCAGGGGCTGGCTAAGCTGGGGGCCTGCTGGGGAGGCCCAGGGCAAATGCTATGGCCTACAGCACGAGGGGAGCAGAATGAAGGAGCTTTTGGGAGACCCAGCGTCAGAGCAGGACAGGACGAATGGGTGAGACTGGGGTGGAGAAAAGGACATGCTCTGCGCAAGGAACGGCCTGTGCAAAGGCCACATTGAAAGTGCTCAGGAAAAGCGGAGTGTTGCATGGGTGGGAGGCAGGGGGCAGGAGGAGAAGGGCGGAAGTAGCAGGAAGGAAAGACTGAGCAAGAAAACTGGAGAGGTGGCTTAGGAGCAGATTATAGGTGACCTCTTGGGAGAAGCTCCACAGATCGGACATTATCTTTAGGGCCTGAGGAGCCAGAAGGCTATAAGGTGAAGGAGGTGGGAAGAACCATGCTGTGAGAGGGTGGAGGGGAAGGGAGGCCAGTCAGGTCACAGAGCCATCATGCTCCTGCCCAGGCTGATTGAGATGCAACATCTCATCAATGATGCAAATCCAAACCACGGGGGGGGGGGGGGGGGGGGGGGGGCAGGAGTGAGCTGGGGTAACTCCCCATCACTGAGAGCTACCTCTTCCTACTCTTTTCACGTCTTCAGAGTTGCTGTTCACCAAGCTGGCCTCAAGACCTCCAGCTCAATGTCGCCCAGAAAGCGGGTAAGGAGGCAAGGCCCGGGCCCCACCCAGGGAATTTGCCTCCATGGGACGATGTGAAGTTGACCTGCATTTCTAACCACACCCCAGGAAGTTCTGAGAAAGACTGTTGAGATGCCCTGCTCCCCTATCCCCTCAGGATCCACCCACACCTCTCAAAGACTGTCTTTGTGCTGACAACTCCCCCTGCCCAGATCCTCTCCTCAGATCCAGGTGGCCTCTCCACTGCCTACTTGATATGTCCTTTGGCTGTCCCAAGGTCACCTTTATCCGACTCTGCAAGTCAGAGGCTGAGCTCATTTCTTCCACCCAGATCTGCCTCTCCCCCTCCTCCTGTGTCCCCAACTCACATGTCCAGTCCAGAAATCTGACACCAGCCCCTGGTCCCTGCATCCCATCCAAGAGCCAGTCCCATTGGTTCTGCCTCCAGATTTTTATAAAATCTAATGCAACCCCATTTTTTCTTCTTCACCATTGCCAGCCTCGTCCAAGCTGCCATCTTGTCTCCACCATGGTCCGTGTTCACAGTCTCTTAATTGCTCTCTCCCCCTCCCTCCCACTTTGATCCCTCTGATGCAAACTCATCGTGCTCATTTCCTACTTAAAACTACCAGTGGCTTTCCATTGATTTTAGGATAAATTCTCTGCCCTGATGTCCAACCTCACCTCTTGTCCTAAGGTGGTATGCCTCACCTTCCCCTTTACCCAACTAATTCTGTGATAAGAGTGTGGACTCAGCCAGACTGCCACGTTTGAATGCTGGCCTTTCCACTTATAAGCTGTGTGACCTTGGGCCTGTTTGTCAACATTTCTGTACTCAGCTTCCTTATCTCTAAAATGGGACCATAACACTATTGTAGTTCCTGGGATCTTTGTGAGAATTAAATGAGTTAAATACGTCAAGCCCTCAGGGTGGTTTCCATCACATATATGTGACATAGTCCGTCATCCATGTGTTAGTTTTCATTGTGATCCTTTAGATCTCGGGCTAAATTTCATTTCTTCCTGGGGCCTTCCCTACACCTCTAATCCAGACCAGGCTTCCTGGTCTACATGTCTCATCCCCCTCTTCATCCCCCTTGTAGTTACTTGTCCAGGGAACATCTCTCCCCGTAGCACGTAAGCTCTGTGTGGGCAGGCCCTCGTTTGGCTCAGACACCACCCAGCCCCACGGCCCTGCTCGGCACCAGGCACAGGGTAGGCAACTCGCACACATTCGCTAACGAAACAGATTGAAATGAGATTCAACAGATTCAGCACCAAATAGATACTGTCTACCTACAAAATGCGCACCAATGGTACTTTATTCATTATTTTATTTGACTTTTTTTTTTAATTTAGAGGGAGAGAGCACCGTGCCTTGGGGGTGGGGAGGGACGGACGTGTGTAGGGGAGTAGCAAAGGGAGAGGGAGAGAATCTGAAGCAGACTCTCCACTGAGCACAGGAGCATCGATCTCACCACCCTGCGATCAAGACCTGATCTCACCACCCTGCGATCAAGACCTGAGCTGAAATCGAGAGTCAAACGCTTAACCAACTGAGCCACCCAGGAGCCCCTATTTGACATTTTTTAGTGCCTCTCCTATAGTCTTCCTCATGCCATTCTTATGGGGGAGGACAAGTAGGGCGACACAGAGATGAACAAGCAGAGGTGGCCCTTCCCCGGGGAGGAATGCACAGTCCACTACAGAGAAGACAAGTAAATGCAATAAGAGTGTGTTGTTACACTGGCCTGTAACAATTTTGTTCCCCCCACCAGAGGTCTTTGAAACAAGAAAGAGTGAAAGTAACTGAAAACAGACACAGTTGCTGACGGTAGCCAGCATCCCCAATTCCCGGTAGGGTTGTCTTTAGAGCAGGAAAGGTAGGTCCTGTCCTAAGGGCATTCAGGCCACCTCCTCTCCTCCTCTTCCTCTGTCTGGAGACCTCTTATTCAGCCTTCAAGGCCCCACTTGAGCAGCACCTCCTCCAGGGAGTCTTCCTGCTCCTGCCAGGGCTCTTTATGGGCCCCAGTCATGGCTTTAGTGATTTTCTAGGACTATAGCAGGATTTGTCCAGGACAATCCAAATTTCATGTCATTTGCTTCTTTAAAAAAATAAAAGGTGATTCAATGAATGTGTAACTACATGTGATTTCATGTTTGGACTTCAGTGGAGGCAGAAAATAGCCTCTGTCAGACCACGTGACCTGATTTGTGGCTTGGAGAATACAGTCACCGTAATTACAGCATTGACCACATGGTGTAACAGTTTCCTCCCCCTCCCTCCTCTCTCCCTCTCTCTCTCTCTCTTTCTCTCTCTCTCTCTCTCTCACACACACACAGGCACAATGAGTTCTTCCTTGATAATCTCTTAAACAAATAAACAAATAAAGGAGAAAATCTGTGAAATGGGCAGATTATCCATGCTTCAGATGGACCATGGATATAAAATGGCCTGGAAGCCAACCAAAGACTGTCTGAGGTGGGGGATAGGAGCAATTAACAGCAATTAGTTACTTGCTCTGGTGCATGCCACCCACTTTCTGTTTGTAACTCAGCAACCCAGACAGCACGAAGCTCAGAAAGGCGAAGCAACTTCCCCAAGGTCACCCAGACGGGAGTGGCACAGGAGTTTTCCAATCCAGGTCCATCCAACTAAAAGACTGAGTTCTTGTCATTATTCACCCCAACTCTAAGGTGCCCAGGGGCCACGAGCCCCCACTAGGTGTCCAAGACCACCTAGGTTCTGTGCTCCCTTCCCTCACTTCCCGGCATTCCCTTCCCGCCCTTTGCTGCTGCAAACCCACTTTCATCACTGGGCTGCTGCTGTTTGAAGAGTACTTGCCGCTGGTTTCCAAAACAGTCCCACCTCCGGGGCCACGTTTCCTGTTTCAGGCAGAACCTGAAGACGCGTGTCACGCCTTTCCCAGACCCTCCCTCACTCTCCGGAGCTGCCACGGCCAACGGCTCACCTAGCAAGTGAAGTACCTTTCTTTTGTTTGGGAAAACATTGTCTCATTCTGTAAACCAAGTCCTGGGGACCATACAGCAGTCCTGCGAGGTACACACAGTGCGGATCTGTCACCCCCATTTTGCAGATGAGAACACGGAGATTTGGCTAACCTGGAGGAGATCCCCACAGCTAGCAAAAATACCGAGCTACGGCTCCGCAGGATCTGCAGACCACCTGCCCCACGCTTCCAAGTCCCTGGAGGGCTCCTCCTGACCATAGAACAGATAGAACAACCAAGAAGGGTGAACTTCTTCCCAATGCTCACACCAGGAGGTAATGGCTTCTGCAAACAAATGTAAATCGCTTAATTTCCCTTTTTACTGTGTTCATTGTGATGCACCCATTACAACCTGTCGAAAGAAAAACACACAAGAACACGTGGTCTCTAAATGATGTTACTGAAAGGGCTCAAAGTCCCCTGAGGGCAGGGCAGGGTCCAGGGCTGAGTTTCTGCCTGGCAAGCGGAGTGGAGGCTCAGATGCCGTCAGCTTGGTGGGTGCCAAGGGCCTGGAGGGACTGTTCTTTCCCAAACCTCCCTGCTGCTGGTCAGAGGTGCTCTGCCCGGCCCTGTCCTTACCCCCAGGCCCCATTTCTCATCCACTCCTCCACTAGCCGGCCTCTACATTCTTCAGTTCTCTTCACTTGATCCCCTGGAGCTAAATACTCCTAACATCACTCAAATCAAAAGATTGCGTTGATCAAAAATGGAGGCGGGGAGGGTATTTCTCCACAAGAGAATTATCAATCTCCTAGTTTATTCTAGTTTTATCAATTATCCTAGTTTATTCTCACCACTCCCGTGGGGTAGGGTTAAGCATTATGATGTCCATTCTTTAGGTGAAGAATGGAGTTGAGGCTCAGGGTCCCAGTAGCTGTCCCCCCACCTCCACCCCGCCGACCCCAGTGAAGCTGGGAGGGATGGACTAGGTTACCTAGTCTGGAGGCTGCTGTCCTTGGTCCCCACCACTCCATACACATGCCCAGCCCACTTTGTTCATTTGCATTATGGGGCCCCTTGGCATCTTAGTTTATGATTCCTGAGCCAATCCGGTCCTCCTCCTGGCAGAAATGGAGAAACCAAGGCCCAGGGAGGAGCAATGACGTGGCAGAGCTAGGACGACCTGGGGAGGACTCTGCCTGGCAACCTTCCCCCTTGCCCCGCGGTACATGTAGCAGAAGCAGGAGGGGGCACCAGCAAGGCAAGGCCCCCCAGGATCAAGTGTAGAAGATACCATTCCTGGGCCCTTGCAAATGTGCCAGCATGTGGAGGGCGGGCAGAGTTGACCTGGTGGGAAGTTGGCTCTGTGACTGGCATGGGGGTCAGGCTCTTGTCTGGGGCTATCTGCTCCAACAAGCATAGAAGTTTTATCATTCCAAGGCCCCTCTTCTCACCCACCTGCCCAGGCTGGGTCTCTTCTGAGACGGAGCAGGGCCGAGGGAGGGTAGAGCGAGGGAAATGCAGGGATACCTTCCCCGCTCACGCACACTGCACACAGTCCCACTCATTCACAATCATAAACCAGGTCCCCCCACGTACCCCCACCCACCTCCCTTCTCCCCTAACTACCCTCCATCCAGTGCTTAAGAGCGTGGCAGCCAGACTGTCCTGTGTTGGAATCCAAGGTCAACCTCCTCTTACTGTCATTTAACTAGCTTTCCATTGTTTATTTGTAGAATGGGGATAGTTACATTTACCTCATAGGGTAAACTGGGTATCAGGAAGCTGCTTAGCACCAGGCCATGTGCAGCTATAGTTGTTCCTGTTACTTTCTTCAACATTCCCCTATAGCTCTTTGGAGTTCCTTTGCTCTCTGTTGTACACACACATCCCCAGAGGCTAACTCACAGGCTGTCCTCGGCCAGCTGACCCACCCTCACAGCCCTCCCACCTCTGACCCCTCTACTCCAGGCAGCCTGGGCCCCTCAAGGCCTGAGCACAAGCCGTGTCTGTCCAGCCTCCCTTCTGCCCAGAATGCCCTCACCTCCACCTCTTCACAACTCCAACTTCCACCCCTTCCTTTAAGTCCCACCTCCTCCAAGAAGCCTTCCCTGACTGACCTCTGGTCTTCCTCCTCTGAATTCCTGAGGCCCTCTGAGTCACTGCCACTTAGTCCTGCCTTGGAATTCCTGATTCTGTTGGAGGAAAAAAGGCCTCTTCCTTCCTCCTCTAAGAGTCTCTTAAGACTGAAAGCACTTCCCAAGCATATTTGGGGCACTCTAACTCAACCCCCTGATTCCTGTGCCACCCCCTGCCCCAGTACCTCTAGTCACCCATCCCCCTCTACCTGAAGCTGGAAAGAGGTCAGGGTCGAGACCATGAGTTATAGGCCAGTTGTCCAGATGGACAGACAGGATAATCTACAAATTGGGAGAGGCTGGAAGGACTCCCCCTTCTCTGTTATTGGGGTCCCAGGACCAGTTCTGCTGAGGGATGGGGAAGCAGAGAGGGTCATCTGGAGCTGAGGGTCCCTGCTTGGGGGTACTTGAAGCCCACATTTAGGAACAGTTGTCAGGGTAGGCCCTGCAGCCTGTAGGACAGCAGCCTGGGAGGGGAAGGGACAGGACCCAGACTCCCTACCTTTCACGGACTGGGACTTGACCAGGAGGCCCTGGAAGGTGCTCTGGGAACCAGTCTTAAGGGTGGAAAAAGAGGCAGGGGGTAGATCCCACCCAGCATGAAGAAACTGAGCATTCAAGAAGCCAAGCAGCCTTGACTCCAGCGAACTTCTTGCCAGGAGTCAGGAAGAGATAAGCAGAAGCTGGTCAAGTCCAGTCAGGGTGGGATAGAAAGATCCCTGTATTAGGTGGGAGAAAGACCAGAATTCTTCTCAGATTCTTCTAGGCTCTGAGAGTTACTGTCTAAGATTCAAAGTCAGCGATGTAAAGATCTGGAAATCTGGTTCTAAAACTCTATCACTTTCAGGTTCTGAAATGTCACAATTTCATGATTCTGAGATTTTAAATTTATTTGTTTGTTTATTTATTTATTTATTTATTTATTTATTTAGATAGTGTGTGAGCAAATGCAGAGAGGGGCAGAGGGAGACGGAGAGATGGAGAGACTCTCAAGCAGACTCCTCGTTGAGCATGGAGCCCGATGCGGGGCATGATCCCATGACCCTGAGATCATGACCTGAGCCGAAATCAAGAGTTGGACACTTAACCAACTGAGCTGCCCATGCGCCCCTGATTCTGAGATTTTTAAACATGATTCTTAGGTTCTGGAACTGCTCTGTCTATTAGAAACATAATGCAAGGGGCGCCTGAGTGGCTCAGTCGTTAAGCGTCTGCCTTTGGCTCAGGGCGTGATCCCGGAGTTCTGGGATCGAGCCCCATGTCGGGCTCTTCCGCTGGGAGCCTGCTTCTTCCTCTCCCACTCCCCCTGCTTGTGTTCCCTCTCTCGCTGGCTGTCTCTCTCTCTGTCACATAAATAAAATCTTAAAAAAAAAAAAAAGAAACATAATGCAAGCCACTCATTGAATTTTCAAGTTTCTAGTAGCCACATTTTAAAAAATACAAAGAAACAAGTGAAATTAATTTTAGCAACAGATCGTATTTAACCCAATATGCCCAAACTATTAGCAATTTGACATGCAGTTAATATAAAGAAACTATCGATGAGATGTTTTAAATTCTTTCTTTTGTACGAAATCTTCAAAATCTACTGGTAGTTTACATTTACAGCACATCTCAGTTCAGACTAGTCATATTTCAACTACTCACTAGCCACACATGACTAGTGACTACAGTGTTGGACAGCAGTTTAGAACCCTAAAATCTAGCCTCATTTTTCTAAAACTCTAGGATGCTTTGCCTCCAAGATTCTAGAATTCTGCAGCATACTACGGTTCTGTAATGTTACAATAGTGATTCCACCAGATTGAAATGTTTCCCCAAGTCTGCCCCAAGCCTGCTTGTGGATAAGCCTCCCACCCCCTTTGTGTGGAAAGAAATCCAGGCCCCTGCAGAGTCCCTAGGGGATGGGGGGCAAGGAGCCCTCCCTTCGGCTGCCCCCTCCATCTGGCCCCACCAGTGGAAGAGGGGGTGGGCGTGCCCGTGTGCCCAGGGAGCTGGCCCCTCTGTGCAGAGCTGCCTCACCAGCCGTCTCTCAGCCTCGTCGTCTCTCCATCCGTGCGCACAAGCCTGGAAGTGAACCTCCTGCCTTTGAATCTTGCTGGGGACAGGGCGTGCCCCTGCCTCCCTCCCTTCCTTTCTGTCCACTCTGGAGAGCATGTGGGGACTACTGCAGCAGATGGAGTTAGGGAGTGTGGTGAAAACCCCAGATGGAGGCCGCTGAAGGTGGCACTGGTCTCCATGTGCTGAAGGCTGAAGCTAGGAGCCCCGAGGCAGAGAGAAGTCAGAAACCTACTGTCTAGGCCCGGGAGACCTGGGAGGGCTCTCTGAGGTCACGTGATGGACGCCTTGAGTTGTGCAGATGGGGAAATGGAAGCCAGAGAGCAGAAAGGGTTTCCCAATCTAGGCATAAGGCAAGTGTTGTGCTCTGCCAGGAGGATGCCTTCTGGTTAGCCACAGGGTTCCTCTTCCTACTCCCAAACTCCCTCTCCTGTCTCCGCTTCTGGGGAAAGTCAAGGCAGAAACCTGCCATGGCAGGATGTCAGGGAAGCTTCGGGAAGGCCCCACAGGTGTTTCCTCTGGGCGAATGACTTCTTGGTTGGGGGAGAGTCATGCCAGGCCCAGAAACCCCCTTACCGGCTCCAGCCTTGCCCCCAGACTCTCAGGTCCTTCAGAGGGTCTGGGGAATGGGGCTCGGGTGCAGGCAGGAGGCTGGGTGAGGCAGAAGCTGGAGTTGGACGGTGAGGGGCTCAGTCAACAATGATCGGCACCTGCTGTCATCTGGCTCTGCATCCCACTTCAGCATCCTTCCGCAGCCACAGTCCCATCTCATCCTCACGAGTGTGCAAGAGGAAAGGTGGAGGGACTTGCCACCAGCACATAAACTCCCAGCCCAAATACCATGCAGAGAGAGGGCTTGGTGCTGGAACTCGGTTCCTGTTCCATCTTCTTTAGTTTATTTTTTAAAATATTTTATTTATTTATTTGAGAGAGAGGGACAGAGACAGAGCATGTGCAGTGGGGAGGAGGGGGAGAGGAGGAGGGAGAAGCAGATTCCCCGCTGAGCAGGGATCCCAACTCGGGGCTCAGTCTCAGGACCCTGGGATCATGACCTGAGCCAAAGGCAGACGGTTACAGAACAGAAAATGCTGTTCCATTTTCTATAGGTGGGGAAACTGAGTCCCAAAGTGAAGCTATGCTCTGTCTCAGGCAACGAACCAGAGCGGGGCTGGGTGTCAGCCGCAGGGGAATCATTGGTTCAGCACGCATCCAGGCAGCCTCCCACCTTGCTCTGCCCCCAGCCCCCACCCCCCACCCCCCCGGCCCCACGACGCTCTGCCGCTGAGGAGACAAACATCAGGAGTCACCCACAGCCACATTTTCCATGGGCTGCTTCCAGGCTGGGTTTCCCCTCTGAGGAAAGCCCCAAGGTTGGTCTGCCTGGTCAGGAGAACCAGGGAGGAAATGACAAAGATCCTGCGGCAGAGGGGGACAGAACACAGCCCAACCTTTGGCCCCTAGGGATGTGGCTTTGCCAAAGTGGGGGCCGGGGCCAGGTGTTGAGGGGAGGGGCGGCAGGAGGGTAGACCCGGAGTCTGGGTTTGGAAAAGCACACACTTCAGAGGGGTTTGAATCCCAGCGCTGCTCCTGAGTAGCTGTGTGATCTTGTACCCGTGGCTTCACCTGGACTCTCTCTGCTATTCACTGGCCAAGACCCACCTCCAGGCTCGTGGGAACCTGGGCGCCCAGAAACTACGCCCGCGGTTCATGCTGAATAAATGTTAGTTCTCACCTAAACGCCCTTCCAGGAACCAATCAGTCCTGGGGCCCCCCCTCCGCCACCCTTTGCTGCCATAAATACGCTGCATAAATACTTACTGAAGAAACAAATGAATGAATGATGGTCACCAGCCAAAAATACAGCAAAATATAGAGGAGGGCTTTGAACTCGTCTATCGGGGTATCTGACAGACTGTCACAACCCGCTGGGTGGCCTCGTCTTTTGAAGAATGTAATTACAGCAGATGTTGCTGTACTCACTCACTGTGTGTCAGGTTTTGCTGAGAACCTTAGAGCACTGAGCTCTCCCAGCAGCACTGAGAAGGTGTGATGTGTTCTAGATGGGGAAACTGAGGCACGGAGAAGCTAAATAGCCCCAAGGTCACCTCGCTGGTTGGTGGCCGCCCCTAGGCATGGCCCCAGAGCTCATATCTTTACTCAGGGATGGCCAAGGGCCCTTTCACTCTCTCTTCAAGGTTCCCCTGACCAGGACTCCTCCAGGGGAAGGGCCCTCTTTCTCAGGCTGGTGCAGGTGCTCCTTAGGGGTCCCCATGAGTGTTGGAGGCACCTGCAAATCGGCTGCTGGGAGTGTATGTGGGAGATGAAGTCAGCCCACTACAACACTGTCACCCAGGCCCTTTGTCAGAGACTAATTCTCAAGCTTCCCAGCTGCTTGCTGCCCAGAAGGAGGAAGGAAGCAGGGTCATGGGGATTTGGGTTTCAGCTCCTTTGTCCTGCCTCAGCTCATCCTCCCCCTCCTCGGCTGCAGCTTCGGCGCCTTCCTCTTCTTTGGCCAAATGGGGACCTTGAACTTGAGGTTCAATCATAGGCAGACTTTCCAGCATGAGTGCAATAACTCAGGGCCGGGAATCCAGGGACCGAATTTTATGTGTGGCCAAAAACCCAGGGGTGCTTTTCTCTCCAGGTGGGCAGATTTGTAGAAAACCTGCCCCCAAATGGTCAGGAGTGTGCCAACAACGCGCCTGTGCTCACACCAGTTTACAGAGAAGCTTCACAATGATCATGTGGTTCCGTCTTGACCACTGTGGTTAGAGATGGGCTCGATTGTTATCACTCCGACTTACGAGATGAGGAAACTGAGGCCCAGGAGGAGAACGTGCTTTTCATGATTGTGCAGACATTCAGAGCAGAAGCAAATGTTTACCCAAGACTCCAGAGGTTGCGTGGTAGTAATAACTACTACTGCCAGTATTTGCCAAGCTGGCTCGGCCAACAGCTCTTCTCTTATAACACCCTCAACGCTTTTAGGTGGTGACCCCCATTTTACAGATGAAGGAACTGAGGCTCAGAGAAGCAGATCACCTGCTCCAAGTTCAGTTATTTGCAAGCACTAGACAGAGTGTCAAAGTCACGTTTGAACTCAAGTCTGTCTGGCTCCAAAGTCTCAAATCTTACAGGCAAGACAGGGCTGCCTCCCCCTGAAGTGGAGGAATCACCCTGTTTCCAAAGTGGGG
Source organism: Ursus maritimus (assembly GCF_017311325.1). NCBI lineage: Eukaryota > Metazoa > Chordata > Mammalia > Carnivora > Ursidae > Ursus > Ursus maritimus. The sequence goes on from NW_024423897.1 coordinate 22,559,254, forward strand.
CCTGGGATGAGCCTGGCCTCACTCCCTGTTCGCGGTGCTGCTTCAGGCCTGGTACACACAGCTCCTGGGAACCCCTTGGGCAACAGGTCCTGGGAAACAGAGCAGGTGCCACAGGACTTTGGGGCATGTTGGGGCCACATCTGTGTGTGAGCCCTCCACACACAACAGCAACCCCTGGTCTCAGCTAATGTGGCCCAATGACAGCCTCACAGATAAGCTCACACATGTGTGCACATGGCTTCTTCCCTCCCTCCCTCCCTCCCTCCTTCTTTCCTTCCTTCACCAAACACCAGCCAAGTGGCTCTCATACTTCTATATACAGACATTCACTTCTTTTGCTGACCTCCCCAACCAGGAATAGCTACATAATTTATGGAGCCCAGTGCAAAATGAAGATGCAGATCCCCTTGTTCAAAAATCAAGAATTTCGACAATGCTGGCGGAGCATCCAAGCAAGTGTGGGGCCTAGCGTGAGTGCACAGGGGGGTGTGAGTGCACGGAGGCGTGCCCATGTACCGGCCTGCCCCAGCTCAGCTCACCCTTTCTAAATCTAGCTCCCCTCTCCTGACAGAGGGCCACCTTACCCTCCTATCTCATCCACGAACATTCCAAGCTCTTTCCCATCCAGGACTTTTGCTACAGACCCTTTTCCCAATCTTGTCTCATAACTGGGTCCTTCTCATCGTTCAGGTCTCAGCCCAAATGCCACTTCCTCAGGGAGACCTCCCTGGTCCCCCAGTCTGAAGTGGCCACCATCTTATCTGTTTATCTCTTCCTGGTGTGTGTCACAATCTGTGACCTCACACATACTTCTCAGTTTACTGTTTACTGTCCCTCTTCCCCCCTCAGATATTGGCTCCCCACGCAGGACCCAAGTCTGTCCTGTTCAGCATTGAATCCCTGGGGCCCATCCCGTGCTTGGCACCTAGTAGGTGTTCAATAACCATTTGTAAAACAGTGAATGAATGGACATAGACACCTTAATACACACACACACACACACACACACACACACACTCCTTCTCCCACCCTCCTTCTGCTAACCCAGACAAGCACAGGGGGCTCCCTAAATATCTGGTGCCCCAGACATCCCACACAAAGATCTGATGAGACCCAGAGGGACAGGATCCTGAGGCCTCAAAACAAGGACACATAGAATTGTCAAGGCCTGGATAAAAAGAGAAAGAGAAAGAGGGAGAAGGAGCAAAAGAGGAAAGAACAGAGAGATAGAGCTGGAGGAAGGAGAGAAGAGGTAGACAAAGAGGGGAGAACAAGTTAGGCTTGGTGATAATCCTGTTTCTTCTCTTTATTAGTGAAACTAATAATTACTATTAATACCTGGCCCCTCCCTGGCCCTTTCATCCAGGCTGGTGGGGAAGTTTTGAAGATGAAAGTCTGGGGGTGGGAGTGGGGTGCTCTCAGATGCAGTTTCCAGGGCCTCATAACCACTAATTAAACTTGGCAGCCCCCTCCAATTACCCCTCCCCACGCCCCCCATGCTGTGCCACCTGACTCAATGCCTTTCCAGGTGGGAAGCTGGCTGAGGAGCTGTAGTTGGGGAGGAGGGACTGTCAGCAGAACCAGTCATGGGGAGGTGCCAGAAAGAGGAACTTCACACCAGGTGGCACTGAAATTGAGAAACCCTGCCCCCAGCTGAAATTACAGCCTGTCCCTGAGGCTGGCCTCCCCACCCCCACCCCAGGGTCTCCTGTCGGGGCCCTGCCAGATGGCAGTGGGGGAAGTGCCACTGAGGAGAATCTAATCAGACAAAGAGTCAGCATGTCCAGCTCCTCCACACAGTCTTGGGGCCCCCCGGTCCTGGTCTCTGGCATCTTCAGGGGCCGTTTCGTTCCACCCCCCTCAAAGAGGCCTCCCCTTTCCCGCAGCTGTGACTGACCTCAGCCAGGCTCCCCGCACACCTGCAGTGATGGGGCCCTTGCTGGCTTCCGTTGTGCACCCACCTGGACTGTGGGCTGGGTAACCTCCCCCAATCCCTTGACATTGGAACAATCTAGAGGTGACATCGGCAGCCCCGACTGTTCCAGGGAGCCTCAACTACCTGCCCCATCTTTCTACCAGCATGTCCTACAGCTAGCTCCGAAAGTGACAGGGCCTGAGCGTCCCACCCGCCACTCAAATCACAACCTCTCCCAGGCTCCACCACCGTGATAAATGGCCCCACTGTCCACCCGCTGCTCAAAATCCTACCCATGCTACTTCCAAAGTATCTCTCAAACCTGGATTTGGTCCTCCCATCCCCACAGCTACTATCATGCCCTGAGTAACCATCTCTCACCTGCACGACCGTCTTTACCAGATTCTCCCAACAAAATCAGAGTGAACTTTGAAATACACAAATCAGAACATGCCACGCCCTGCCTCCAGCTCCTCACCGCCTTCCCATGGCACCCTCCCACCAGGCTCCTGGCCTCCTGGATGATCTTACCCCTTTTCCCCTCTTTACCTGCCCCCTCCTCCAGGCGGTCCTTCAGGCTCTTCTCTGCCTTGGCAGCCCTTGCACGAGCTATGCCCTCTGGCTATGTGCTTTCTCTCCTCAGGTCTCAGAGTCTGGTCCCCACTCCCCTCCAAGAGAACAAGCCCACCCTGTGACCTTTTCGAGCCTGAGTCCACCTGTTTCCCTCACAGCCCTTGGGCCGGTTTATCTGTACATCGTCTGGCTGGCTCCGCTGCTAGATTCTGCCTTTGGGACTGTGCTATCCATTGCCTTCTTGTTCACCAATGCCTAGCACGGAGCCTGGCATGTAGTACGCACTCAACAAGTGTGCTGAATGGGTAAATGCCCCGGAATCCATATCCTGGTACCACCACCCCGTTGGGCCTTGCTCTCGCCTTCAGGGCAACCCCAAGCAGGTCCTCTGAAAGCCAGTTCTGCAGCGTGGGGAAGTGCAGAGCCCTAGATTCGGATCTGGGAGGCCTGGTTTCCACCTCCAACCACTTACTCCACTCTGAACCAGCCCAGGGACCTTGGGCACGTCCCTGACCTTCTCTAGCCTTGGCTTGCTCCCTGGAAAACAAGGATAAAAATCTGAGCTCCTGGGGGTGAGGTGAGGCACAAAGAGAGAACGTCTGCCATGGCCACCTCATAACCATGTCCCAGGTGGATGTCCCGACTGAAGTGCAGATTTACACACACAGACACACACTCACACTCCCCACCAACTTCTGGGCTCAGAAATTGCAGAGCCGGGATCCCTAACACAGGAGCGCCCCCCCCCACCAGCCTCAGTCAAGGCCGCGCCTTCCCCCCAGTGTGGGGATCAGGCGCCATCTAGTGGGCAACCTAGGCAAGAGCGGGCATTCTCAGCCCCTCTGTTCCCACAGCTGCCTTGATCTCCCTCCCTGGGCAGAGCTGGGCCTAGGAGCAAACACAGGGGCTGCCCATCCAGGTACTTAGCCTCTCACCCCCACCCCACCTCCCGATCTGGGAGCCCACTTCTCACCATTCCCTCCCCTCCAGCCTCACAGAACGTCTCCACGAATGATCCTGAATGATCCACGTTTTCTACAGACCTTCCCACAGGCTCTTTTCTCAGCCTGGGAATTCTCCCCCACCCTCTTCTCCCTGTCCTGGCTGACCCCTAGCCCCTACCTACACTCTGGGCCTCTACTTAAATGGCACCTGCGGAGGCCCCTGACCCAGCTAGGCCTGCCCTCTGTTGCCCCTGCAGGCATCCCTCCCGCCCTCTTGCTAAGCCTGCTCCCCGTACATGCACCACGCTTCCTGCCCGGATCCCTCCTTCAGCAAAGACCCAGACAGAGGCTTTGTCACGCTTGCCTCTGCAGGGTCAGAGGCCCGGGGCCCATGCACTCAAACTGCGAGTGAGTCCCGGAGCGTCAGAAGCAAGCGGGTCCCAGCCTGTGAAGGATGGAAACTGGGGGTTTCCAGGAAGGACGCAGGGTGCGGCCTGCCCCAGCTCCAAGCCCCAGTGCCTGCTGGGCTACCGTTGGTCTCTGACTCCTGGCTGTGTGTCTGTGGTGAACTAACTCACCCTCCCTGGGCCACAGCTTCTTCTTCCCACGCTTTCCTTGCTCCCTTTCACAAAACTTGCCTCCAAGGGGAGCAGAGGATGGAACGCATGAGCAATTTAAAGTATGACCTGTTGCTTAACATGGGAAGTTTGGGGCATTCCAGGGTGGGCTTGAGGGCCCAGCAAAGGGCTGGGTGTGGGTTTTTCAATTCCCTGCTCTTCATGTCCCCACCCAACAGATGCTTAGAAAACACTTAGAACTGCGATTTAGCATGTCAGATTGCCTGCGCTCACATCCCCACACCACACTGACGGCTGCTGACTGCTTACTTGGGTGCTCAGTTGTGAATGAGGGGACAAAAAGCTGTCCTGCCTCCCAGGCTGATTGGAAGGACTCAGTGAGGTGATACGTGCACCTGGCTTAGGGCAGGGACTGGCGAGTTGTAAGTGTTTGACTAACACAGGGGCTCTTGTTGCTACTGGTGCTCCCCGGCAGCTGCAGGGGTCAGTCACTAATTCTGCTGCCCTGACCGCCCGCCCCACACCCAGGGCCTCCCTTGTCTCTGGCACTCTGGTCCCTGCGCGGCCCTGGCAGCCCCTCCTCAGTCCTACC
>NW_024423897.1:22563865-22619311 GCF_017311325.1 Ursus maritimus
CCCCCCCCCCCCGCCGCCCCCACCCTTGCCCTTCGATTCCCCTTCAGTTCCTCAAAGCCTTCTGGAATTCTGCCCTCGGGAATTCCAGGCCATCAGCAATGGGATTTCCTCCCTCTCTGCCTCTTCTCCGGACTTTCCCCGTCCTGTCCCAGGAAACCTAGCCCTCCCCTACATCTCCCTGCGGGCCTCCCTGTGGCTTCCGCTTTCGCTTCCATGGCCTGGGGCGTAGGAACCACAGGGTGTGAGCCTGTCCTCAGGCTCCTCCTTGTTATTTCCAGGCCATTCCTCCCCCACCCCCAACACACACACTCTAAAGGACTCTAGGTTTGCATCTTGTCCCCGCCCGCCTGTAGCTAGCACGCCTTACCCTACCTCAGCGAGGACATCTCCCAACCCCTGGGTCCCATCCTGCCTCCCATCCTTCAGGCCTTTCCCCCGGACTCAGCATCACTCTCCATCAGTCTATTCCTGTTTTAGTTCTTGGTTCTCTCAGGATTCACACAGAGGACCCTGCCAGCATGACCCTGGCCTCTGGTCCCTTGATCTGCTCCTGTCTACGGAGAGCCGCTCACGCCCGCGGTCGTTAGCAATGCCTGCAACTCCTCTTTCAACCAACGTCTCAACCCCATGCCCCTCAGCGCCTGACCTCAGCCCAAAGGATCAGCCGGTAACTGACTGCAGCTGTCCCCTTGCCCCATCAGGGCCTCTGACCTGTGGCCCCCACAGTCTTTATGGTGTCCTTTAGCCCCTCGCTGCTCTCACGACCCTAGTCATCCAGCTTTGGTGTCATGCTCGGTCATGATGATTGTTCCTGCGCACTCACGCCCATTCTCCTGCCCCTCTGTCAAGTCTCTTCTCTTGACGACACCACAACTCTGGTTAAATCCAAAGCTCTGTCCGCTCCGTGGCTGCATCCAAGCAGCTGAGCACGGCTGGAGAAAACACCAACCACCAACCTCACGTGGGCCCTCCACGCCGCCCCAGAGTTATCCTCTAGGGCCCTAGATCTCAGAGACCGTTTCAAACCTTCTCTCACCTCCAGCCCTCCCTATCCCCCCACCCGTCTCCAGCCTCGTGCTCCTTCCGCTCTCAAGCTCCCTCCCCGACACGTGCTGACCCAGCACGCCTCCCTTTTCCCCCATTTACACAGATGCACTAGTCATGCTACCTCAAGCCAATTCCTCCCTGTGGGCACTGAAGCCCATCAAATCTCTCCTGCTCAAGGACACAGCTCCTTCATCAAATTTCCACTGTACTAGACCATTCCCATCAGTGTGCAAACGTCTGTTGTGGATACAATCTTTAAAAAGAAAAACCAAAAGAACCTCTTGATCTCATTTCCTCATTCTCTTATCCAGTCCTTTGCACCCATTACCTTCATTTCTGTCTTACACCTACTCCATTCAAGCGTTCCCCCTATACACACTCACACTGAAACCGCTCTTGTCTTGGTCCCCAGTGCCCCCCATGTGGCTGCATCCGTGCACATTCTCAGTCTCCCCTTACATCTTGGCACAGCTGCCCGCCCCCTTCTCCTTGTTCCCTTTCTTCGCTTGGCTTCCTGGACCCCCTCCTCTCGGTTTTCCTCCCATCTCACTGTTCCCAGCTTCTTTTTCCTTGGTTATCTCTTTCTCTTACCCCCATGCTCCAGTGCTCAGTCCCTGGACCTCTCGTCCATCCACACCCAGCCCCTCAGGGGTCACCAACGGTCTCATGACTTCAAATACTGTCTAGATGCTGAAGAAACCTCTCCTCAATTCCAGACCCTTCTATCCCCCAAACCTCCTTGGTATCTCCGCTTGGATGTGCAATCAACACCTTAAACTCAGGCCCACGATTGAACATCTGATCTTCCCCCCAAAACCTACTTCACTCTCGGCCTTCTCCATCCTAGCTGATGGCAATGCCACCTTTCCAGTTCCTCCAGCCATACATGCTGGAATCATCTGTGACAATTCTCTTTCTCTTATGCCTCATGTCTAATCTATCAAGAAATCCTGTTGGATCTACTTCGGAAATATAATGAAATTTTGATCTCTTCTTTCTGCTCCCACCGATGCCACCTGGGTCTCAGCTACCAGTGTCTCTCCCCTCTAAACTGGAACCCCTTCTTCTATGTTGGCCCCACCCCCACTGACAGTCTATTCTCCACGGAGCATCTTCAATGATCTTATTAAAACATAAGTTGGATTCTGTCCGTCCTTTGCTAAAAACCCTCTGATGACTCCTTTCAGAGAAAAAGCCAAAGTCCCTCAGTGACCTAAAAGCCTACATGATCTGCCCACACCACCCATTACTTCCCATCACTGCATCACCGTGTCTCCCACCCACCTGCCCTCGCTCACTCTATTCCAGCCACACTGGCCTCCTTACGATTCCTGGAATATGCCAGTGGTGCTCCCACCTGTGGCCCTTTGCACATGCTGTTCTGTCTGCTTGTTATAATCTTCCCTTAGAAGGCAATACTTGCTCCTTTTTCTGCCTCCCACCTCTGCTCAAAACTCTCAACAAGACTACCTTGTGCTCTCAATTTAATTCTGCCACATCCCCCACCCCTTCCCTGAGAAACCCCCACCCCTGCAATATCCTTTACCCTACTCAACTTTTTCTTCTTTCCATAGTAACTGGTTGATTACCTTCTAACATAATAGAACTTTTGTTTAGATATTGTGTCTGCCCTTGCTGTCAGAATATAAACCCCAAGAAGGTAAGGATCATTATCTATTCTGATCACAAATATACCCCAAGTATCTAGAACAGCGCAAGACACATACTAAGGGCTCAATAAGATTTTATTGAACGCATGAATAAAGTATGAGAGGTGATGGCAAACATATTCGCTGTGTTTGCACTGTTGACGGTGCATGGGGTGGGGCGGGATGGGGAAAGCAGGCAAGGCAACAGAGAAGTAAGACCCAGCAGGAAGTGGCTCCCACCATTCCTCCCATGATCTCCCACCCCTCTTCCCTCACACACAAAACCCCAACCATACTGGCCATGTTTTTTCCTTAAACTCTCCGAGTGCCTTCCCACCTCAGGACCTTTGCATAAACTGTTCTCCCTGTCAAGACCATTCTTTCCACCTTCATTTAGCTAATTCCCGCTCTGTTTTTAAGTCTTAGCTTAAATGCCAGTATTATTATATCTCAGAGCTTGGCACAGAGCAAGTGCCCAGTGAAGACATGTTTCAACACACATTTTAAAAAATACAGTTATTACCCCATTTTACAGGTGAGAAAACTAAAGTGCAGAGAGGTTACAATTTTTGCCCAAGGACTCACTATAACTATTGTAGAAATAATAAATATGTTGTTTAAATAATAGAACTGGAATTTGAAAGCAGTGACTTTGCTGATTTCTGATATGAAGATAAGACTTCCCCGTTAAAAAAAAATTGTTCTTTTTAAAATATTTGTCTTATTTTTTTAAGTGAGCTGTATGCCCAACGTGGGTCTTGAACTCATGACCCTGAGACCAAGAGTCACATGCTCTGCCAACTGAGCCAGCCAGGTGCCCTTAAAAAAATATGTTCTGGGGCGCCTGGGTAGCGCAGTCCTTAAGCGTCTGCCTTTGGCTCAGGGCGTGATCCCGGCATTCCGGGATTGAGTCCCACATCGGGCTCCTCCACTGGGAGCCTGCTTCTTCCTCTCCCACTCCCCTGCTGTGTTCCCTCTCTCGCTAGCTGTCTCTCTGTCACATAAATAAATAAAATCTTAAAAAAAAAAATGTTCTGAGGTGACTGTATGGACTACCTTCAGCCATAAGATCAAGCCATGCTCCCTTCATGAAGTTTTCCTTCACTGAGGTCTTTGTGTTTAGTAAAATTCTTACCCAAAGCAAGAACTCACTCCACAATGCTCCAGTCTCTACTATCATGTCTCTTCTTCTTCTTTTTTTTTAAGTTAAAATATGCAAGCATTTACTGAGATACATAACTACAAATAATTAGATGTTAAAATAATTTAATACAATACTGTAAAATATTCTATGCAAATAATTTTGACATTCATAAGGAGAAAGAAAATTTTTTAAATTTAAGTTCAACTAATTAACATATAATATATTATTGGCTTCAGAGGCAGAGTTCAGTGATTCATCAGTCTTACATAATACCAAGGGCTCATTACATCACATGCCTTCCTTAATGACCATCACCCTGTTACCCCATCCCCCCACTCTCTTCCCCTCCAGCAACCTGAGGGTTGCTATCATATCTCTTCTATTGATGAACTCACTACTAGAGAATAAAACGCTCCCCCTTTTCAGGACTATAAACAATTCACAGAAATTATGCAAATGCTCAAAACAATCCACTAAAAGACATCTCACCTTACTAACCATGGAAGAAATACAATACAAGGAGACATATTTAGTTTCTCAGTTAAGCAAAAGTGAAAATTGATAAGAACTTTCTGAGGGGCAGTGTAGCAACATGTATCAAAATTTCAAATATAGGGGCGCCTGGGTGGCTCAGTCGTTAAGCGTCTGCCTTCGGCTCAGGGTGTGATCCCGGCATTCTGGGATCGAGCCCCACATCAGGCTCCTCTGCTGGGAGCCTGCTTCTTCCTCTCCCACTCTCCCTGCTTGAGTTCCCTCTCTCGCTGGCTGTCTCTCTCTCTGTCAAATAAATAAATAAAATCTTTAAAAAAAATTTCAAATATATATATTTTTTTACTTCTGGCAATCTACCCTGAGGAACAAATAGCACGAGTGTGTTCTTGACACTTCCGTTTACATTTACAATTCTGTCCCCAACAATAGAGCACTGGCTAAATAAATGATGGGTCAGCTAAACAAAGAAATATCATACAGTAGTTAAACATGATACAACACAGCTCTTCCTAGTTGCTTGCAAGGAAGAGGATTGGGTGGCTGGGATCAGAAGTGAGAGGAGGACTTTTTTTGTGCATACTGTTTCCTATTTGTTTGTAGTTTTTATTTTTGTGAATGCACTTAATATTCAAAATAAAATTTAAAATATTTGTAAAGCAGGGCACCTGGTCAGTTAAGTGTCTGCCTTTGGCTCAGGTCATGATCCCAGGGTCCTGGGATCCAGCCCCGCATCAGGCTCCCCGCTCAGCAGAGAGCCTGCTTCTTCCTCTCCCTCTGCTGCTCCTCCTGCTTGTGCGCTTTCTCTCTCTCTCTGTCAAATAAATAAATAAAATATTTTAAAAAAATAAAATAAAATATTTGTAAAGAAATGTTGAAGATCTCTACTAGTTGTTATGGGAAGATGTCCACAATGTTGAGTAAAAGAAAGTTACCAAATGACATGCACAATACAATTCCATTTACCTAAGACTCTGTATTATATAATAAAAACATAAGCATAGGCAATAGAAAGTAATTTCTAGAATGATGTTACACCTTGATAATGATAATTTGGTAATGGTGGTATCATTAGAAGAATGCATGTAGAGATGATTTTTACTTTTTTCTACATGCTTTTCTTTATTGTGTAGATTGTTTATGTTGGGCACGGATTTTTTTTTTAAACCATCAAGGAAAGATATTGCAAGGTTATTCTCTTTTCTTAAAAAAAGGAAGTGCCTCTTCTGTATGTATTTGCATAGATCATGTTTGGAAAGGACATATACTAAGGTGTTAATTGTTGTGGGTAAGACTGTCATTTCTTCTCTTTTGTTCTCCTTTCTGATCCTTCCATTTTATGGGTTTTCTGTAATTAATCACTTTTGTAAAGGGGAAAAGAAGCACTGCTTTTTAAAAAGTTCTTCCCTAAATTGAGCTAAAGCTATTCAGTGGCACCAATTCTAGAGAAGAAAGGGCTCTATGTTACTCTGTATAATCGCTCATTTTGTTCAAAAACTTTCATATATATATGCAATATATACAGTCCATTACATGGGTTTTATATATAAATGTATGTATGTATATATACACTTATATATATACATACGTACACACAAACACACACGACCTACTTCTCGGCCCTTCCCCATATAGGGTTTATACATAGGCTTTGAAATCAGAATTCCAAATCAGCCACAAATGTGATTTCAGTTAACATCCCATATCTGTAAAAGGTAAATCGAAACAGTTATCTATTTGATAATTTTGTGAGGATTAAACGAAACAATCCATATAAATTGCTCAGCCCAAGCTAGTATATAAATATTGAATAATGTATTCTTATTTTGCCCAGTACATAGTAGACCACAGTCTGTGATGATCGCCGTTGTTGTTGTTATTGCCCTCCGCGCCACGAGAAGCGCTGCAGCCTCCGAGCTGACCAGGCCCGGGGTCAGGATACAGGAAGTCCATCTAGCCGCGGTCCCGTCCCCTTTGCACACTGGCTCGCCTCACTTAGTAGGTGTAGCTCCTTCGTGCAGTCTCAGAGGCAGACCCGCTTGCAGCGACACCCTGCCCCTTGCGTCCTCTGGTGCTCTCTTAAGCAAACCGGCTTTACCGAGGGCGAGTCTTCAACTCCTTGGAAACGCTAAAGCCGGCATCTTCCGGGAGTCGCTTTCGCTCCGTGACCTCAGGCGTACACTTCCGGGGACGCGGACGTGACCCGTCGCCCCGCCCACTTCCACTCTCTCTTTCCGGTAGCGGAGTCTGGAGAAGACGCGCAGGTAGGAGGCCTGGGCGAGGATAATCCAGTGGCATCCTGCGGCAGGGGGCACCCATCGGGGCCGGGGTCGCGGGACTGGGGTGTTCCCGTGGAAGCCGAGCCAGGTGCGGGCGAGAGGGGCGCGGCCGGCCGACCCCAGACTTAGGGGTCGCTCCTAGTCTCGGAAGGTGGCGGTCTTCCCTCGAGGAGGGGCTTGTGAAGTCGGGGTGAGTGCGGCTACAGCTCTGAAGGCCCTGGCTCCGCGCTGCCGCCCCCGCTACGTGTAAGGGGCCGCACAGCGTGGTTGATAAGTTGCGGGGACCCTAGTGTGATGTGGCCTCTCACGTCTACTCCGCCAGTCTCCTGGGCGGTCGCAGGCCCGGCCCCTAACCCCTAGTTCGTTTCCTTGTTTGGGAACTACGATTAACTGTCACCCCGATCCCATAGGGTTGTAGTGAGTATTTAAGGAGGGAATCAGAAACGGCCCTGTGTTGGGTGCTAAGTCTGGGTGATTGCTAAGGCTGGCACGTTGCAAGTACTGGGCACTTAGGGCGCGCCGCACGATGCCAGAAGTCAGGGCTAGGGAATGTGCATCAGTGTTTGCTGAGCACCTGTTGTGCGTTTATAATTTATTCTCCAAGGACCATTGTCATCACCACTTCAGGGCGACACGGGGTGGGGAAACTGCACATGGGCATTTGTTGAGTGGCCACTGCAGGCATTCGTATTCGTGCTTCCGTAGTTCAGATCTGCGGGAGTCTTTCTGGGCTTTTCCAGGCAAAACTTAAAGCTTCTTTTCCTGGGAGCTCCCTTGGCACCTACCTTACAATTTTTACTCTGTTGGATCTAATTTGAACGTAGAAACAGTTTACTTTGTACATCCAAGGCCTACACTTGTAGTGTTACTGTGATCACGCACTAGACCTCATATAAGGAAGGCTCCGGGGAGATGCAGGAACGCAGGAGATGTGGACTTTCCCAGGTCTGGAATTGTGGTTATTCATGGAATAGAGGCATCTTGACACAGGGTAGAGAGTGCTGGACTGGGGGGTTGGGACACTGATTTTTAGGTTTGGTGTTGCCGCAGTCTTTACAAACCTAGGCAGGGCCATGTTTGTCTTCATCTGGAAGGATACAGCCTAACTCATCTAAGCCCTTCTTATTTCTAGTATCTTCTGAAAGTGTTAGGAAATTGTTGATTCGAGTCTCAGGAGGGCCAGAAGGCTTGGGGCTTTGGTCAGAAAGTAGGTCCTCTCCTAGCCTTCCGCATTATTATTCTCAGTGCTTTCTTCCTGTTAGTGTCTATCTCCCGTAGGGTCTCTAGCGTTTAATTGCACTTCCGTTACATGCTATGTCAGGTTAGAGTTAACCTGGTTTCACTAACATTGAGTTTTTGGGATGGGGCTTTTTCACTTAGCCTTCCGAGAGGATATGTTTTATTGCCTTTAATGCTTGATTCTAGTAAAAGTTTGAGAATTTGGTTTTATTCAGTTGTGGAAAGATAGCAGGAGATAAGTTGTCAGAGGATGGGAGATAGCATTTAAACTGGCTTTTGGAGGGATCTGGTAGAGCACAGGATATAGTAGGAGATGAAGCTAGAGGGATGTGTGGGTAAGGGACCCTTGAATTTTAAACCAAGGAATTGGTGCAGAGTTCAGGCAACAGGTGCCTTCCATAAAGGGTCTTCGGCGTCACCAGTTGATAGGTTATTGGCCTTGGCCTTCTACTAACCTTTTTGAATGTGGTCTTAAAGTTGTCTTTGAGCCTAACCTGTAAATGGTACTGGGGGCCAGGAAACCAGAAACACTTCTGGCATTGGAAGTATTGTGAGATGTAGACCAAGAATCTCTCAACCTGGTTTTCATCTTTGCTCTGCAAATGACTTGCTATGTCACCCTAAACAAATCATCAAAAATTTCTCAGGATATATACTGGGGGCAGTAAAGCCCAGGGATAATGGATTTGCCCAGGTTTACAGAGCTGTCAGTTGAACTTGGAGGTCTCCAGAGACCTAAGCCAGTGTGTTTCTCAGGTTTTTGAGGCCCACTTGGTAAAAATTTGAGGGATACCTAACGATCTGCTTAGAACTCTAGGCTCCTTTCCTATAAGTGCTATGAGCTGTGCTTTGGTAGATTGAAGAGAAAGACTATCTCAAGGTACTTTGCTTTTTTAGCCATCAGTCGAAAGCCTCTAAATGCAGGGAGAAATGAGTTTTAGGCAGAGATGAGATTTCACAGACGAGGGTGGAGGGAAACAGGACACAGGAGCAAAACTTGGGAGATTTCCTTTAATAGCCAGGAAGAAGGGGCTGTGGAAACCTTGTCCATTGCTAATGTTGGATTCTTTTTCTTCTTTCAGAAATGGCACCTCGCAAGGGGAAGGAAAAGAAGGAAGAACAGGTCATCAGCCTTGGACCTCAGGTAGCTGAAGGAGAAAATGTGTTTGGTGTCTGCCACATCTTTGCATCCTTCAATGACACTTTTGTCCATGTCACCGATCTTTCTGGCAAGTGAGTACTTAGGTGAAGAGGCACACACCAAACTGGCAAGGGTCTGGGGGAAGAAATGCCCCTGGAACTGGGTGGCAGTTTAAGGGATTCTCTTGAAAGAATTAAAAGAATGTTCAGATAAGGAAATGTATTTGGTTGTTTGGCCACAAATACTGTGATTTCCCAGGCACTTGATTTACAAGAGAGAAAGAGACACATTCTGTGCCCTTAGTGACCTTAAAGTGTAATCCTTGAATTCTCAATCTCTTGGTACTTTGCAGGAGCAGGGGTGGACAGGAAGTCCGCCCTGTGTATAGGTTCTGGCTTTTTTAGCCAGTTTTTGTGACAGGCGAAGTCACTCAGATTCTAAGCTTTGGTTTTCTCATAAAAGGGGAGGTTAATTGTACCTACCTCATGGAACAATTGGGAGGATTAAATGCAAAAGTAAACTTAATATTGTTAATTCGGATCCCCATTAGGGCCAAACCCATGGCAGTCTTGTTAGAAAGGAGGGTGCATATTCAAGTTGACCTTCATCCTTTGCCATGCCTGAACTGGCACTCTTTACTTAGTAGGGATGTGATAAGCATTCAGAATCCTTGATGGATGAGAGGAATGACTGAGCTTTTGTTCCCAGGGAAACTATCTGCCGCGTGACTGGTGGAATGAAGGTGAAGGCTGACCGAGATGAGTCCTCTCCCTACGCTGCCATGTTGGCTGCCCAGGATGTAGCCCAGAGGTGCAAGGAGCTGGGCATCACTGCCCTCCACATCAAACTACGGGCCACAGGAGGAAATAGGTATATATGGCAGGGTCTGGGTGGTGAGATCCCTGCCAGAGCACCTGGATTTGATGCTTGGTTTTTGTCTTGTGACTGTGCAAGACATCATAAGTGTGTTCAGATTTAGTAGTTGGTTGCTGCACCACTGCTTCTGCGTGTCCCCCCCCCCCAACTTACTGTTTATTGAGCACTCGGCTGCATACCAGGTATTGTGTTCTACGTAGTAGAGAAGAATGATGGGAAAGGGTAGCTGTAGCCTCTACCCTTTCTGTGTAGAGGTGCCTAGGCTGGTAGGAGAATCTCACTTTATAAACAGCCTGAGTAGGGCTTCGTGTGCTTTCCGTTTGTGGCAGGTGCTGGGAGGCAAGAAGTACAGTGTGAGCGATGGGAGTTAGTGATAACGTATAATTTCAACTAAGACCTAAATGTTGTGCCAAGAGCTGGTTTAGTGAAGGGAGGGCAGGGGGAGAATATTCCAGCCAGATACAACTGCAGGGAAAAGGTCTTGAGTGGGAATGAACTTGGCACATCTACGGGAAAGATTTGCGTTAAGTATGATCAGAGAGATGGGAAGGAGCAAGTTCCTGCTAGGTCTTAGAGGAAGCAGTAAGGATTTGGACTTAATCCAAAGAGGGTGGGGGGAGCATAAGAACTTTTTAATAGTAATGACCTGATGAAATTGGGGTTTTGTTTTTGTGAGAGAAGGTGTGTGAGGGCGGGGAGGGGAAAGCGGTACAGAGGGAGAGGGAGACTCTTAAGCAGACTAAAATGCTCAGCCCAACCCTGAGATTGTGGTTGACCTGAGCTGAAACTGAGTTGGACGCTTAACTGACCGAGCTACCCAGGCGCTCCAGACATTGGCGATTTTTTTCTTTTTTTTTTTTAAGGATGACTCCTGCTTCAGGACACCTGGCTGGCTCAGTTGATAAGAGCATGAAACTCTTGACCTTGAGCGTGAAGAGGTCAAGAGTTCAGGCCTCACGTTGGGCACAGAGCTTACATTTAAAAAAAAACAAAACTGCGACTGCTGTGTGGGCAGCAGACCAAACACGGTGGTCCTCTGGAGAGTGCTAGTGTCTTGGTTTTGGGTGGGGGGAGCAGCTGGAAATGGATAGATTGCCAAAAAAGAAATTACAGCCTTTGGCAAGAAGGGCAGTTCCTTAAATGGGCTGCAAGCAGAGCAGAGCACAAACTCTGATGCATGGGCCAGAAAGTATGCAACAAAAACCACACGTGGCCCACTAAGCCTTAAATATTTATTGTTTGGCCCTTTACGAAAAGTTGCAGATTCTTGAATTAGGTGGTTGTGGGATCAAGAAAGAACCAACCCCTAATGAGTTGAACAAAGCTTTTCTTAATGTAGATCCTCATTTCCCTAGAACCAAGACCCCTGGACCTGGGGCCCAGTCAGCCCTCAGAGCCCTTGCCCGCTCAGGAATGAAGATCGGGCGGATTGGTAAGTGCCTCCCTCTAGCTAGCACTTGAATTTGCTTTGAAGCCTTGACCCCAGAAAGCTTGTGTTGTACTCAGTGGGATGCAGTGCCTAGTCCGGGGACTGTTGGCAGTTAGGGTGCCACAGTTAATGGGGGTTGCAAGAGGCACCACATGACAGAATTTCTCCCTGAGCACCCCTATCGCCTTGATGTGAATGCTGACCTTCCCTTCTGCAGTGGGACAGTGCAGTTTGATTTCTGCCCCTCGGTGCTCCACACTGCCTGGTGTGCAGGGCTTGAGACTGGCTAGTGGAACTGATGGGAGATGAATTGTCTGTCCTTTTCAGTGTTTCTTAAGGGAGTTGGCATTTTGTGTGGTCTGTCGCCTGAATTGTAAGACCGTCAGCATCCTTGGTTCTTTCTTATTACGTATCAGAGCATGCCAAACATTGTAACAATGAAAAATGAATGCAGGGAGCAGCAACTCCATGGTAGAGAATCACAGCAAGTCCCCTACCTCTGTGTAGTGCCTGCCCCCTCACGCCAGTGATCTTCTGGCCCCTTACAGCTCCTGAAAAGGTGTTGGCCTTTCCCTGTTTTCTGTGCGCATGGTAGCATCATATACTGATTCCCTCGGTCTAGTTAGTGGTTCAGCCTTTTACCTTTTGAAAAGGAGGTAGTTTTCAGTTCCCCCTGTTTAGAAGAATTTTTCCACTAGATAGTCTGTGGGCTGGGTATCAGAAATCTGATATCTCACCTCCTTCTGACATTGTAAGTTGAGTGCCTTTTCTGACCCTCCGTTTTTTCCTTCGGAAAAGTGAGTTCAGACCACATCAGAAATTTTGAGGAAGCAGCAGATGGGGCAGTCTGTGTCCATGTGTTAATATACTGAGGATTCGCTGTTGGTCTGTTAGACCACAGGTCTAGGGAGGCCTGGACGCTTTCCCATCCATCTCTAGGCAATGATGTTTTCTCTTCCTCCCCACAGAGGATGTCACCCCCATCCCCTCCGATAGCACCCGCAGGAAGGGGGGTCGCCGTGGTCGCCGTCTGTGAACAGGATTCTTCAAATTACTGTTTTCTGTTAATAAATTGCCTTTGTGTAAGCTATTTCGACTCTAGTCTTCTCTCCTTCAGGGATATTTGATTTTCCTCCTAGCTACATTTGACCAGGATATGAGACTGACTTGTGGTCTCAGGTGCAGGACAAAGCAGGAGACATTTAGTAGCTATGTTACTTCAGAGGATGTAGAGAACTTGGCAGACAGGAACACAGGAGAGATTGGTTAGGCCCCTGACATGTGACAGGGTGAGCCAGTGTTCTGTGAAGTGACTTCCTGAGAGGAGTCGCCGGAGGAGAGGTGAGGGACCTGTGCTGCAGTTGGGTCTTCTCCACACTGCTTGTTGTGGCCATCATTTAAAGCAGACCAAGGCCTTAGAGACCTTGTTTTGAAAGCGGAGATGTTGGTTCCAAAAATGGACTAATTCTTAAAGAGCCGGAGCAGAGTGGAAACTGTTGAGCCAAGTGTAGTCTGAGCAGAAGAGGAGCCTTCCAGACTTGAGCCATATATAAACACATGTGGGTGTATACTCGCCCCCCACACCTTCTGTGCAAAATTGGGAGCGCACTCTCCTGCGTCTTGCTTTTTCTCACTTGGCAGATCTTGGAGATTGTTCCACATCAGTACATAAAGTACATAGAGATTCGGTCACCCCACAAATACACACCAAGCCCTATTTCCATCAGTGATTAAAAAAAGTTTTCGCTCTCCGGAAGCTTGCATCCACCTCCAAGGACCCAGTGGCACCAGATGGTACGGAGTGTTCTGCAAGAGATTAGCATAGGGCCCAGTAATGGTGACTGCTACACTGGTGGGGGGTTAAAAAGTAAGCTGGAAGAAAATGTTACTAACGTTATAAGGAAGAGAAAGAACATTTACAGCATTCTGTATTTATCCAAAAAATCCACATGTATCGAATTACCCACACACTTCAAATCTGTTGTTCAGGGGTCAACTATAGTCATTCAAGGAGATGGGAACACTTCCAACTCTATGATACTCTTTAAAAACCCATAACCCAGTTAGAAGACATTCTGCAAAATACCAGTGCTTAAGTCACCAAAAGTGATGAAAAACAAGGACAGAAGACCAGAGGAGATTATGGAGACAAAACTAAACACAGCGTTGGATTCTGAACCAGAAAGAGGGCTTTGG
Source organism: Ursus maritimus (assembly GCF_017311325.1). Lineage (NCBI taxonomy): Eukaryota > Metazoa > Chordata > Mammalia > Carnivora > Ursidae > Ursus > Ursus maritimus. The sequence goes on from NW_024423897.1 coordinate 22,577,355, forward strand.
TGTGAAAAGTAAAATCCAAGTAAGGCCTGAAGTTCAGTTAGTAGCGTACCAACATTTGTTTCTTAGTTTTGACAAATGTTTGTGGTCGTGTTAAGATGTTAACATTAGGGAAAGCTGGATGAGTGGTATTCAGAAAAGCCATATGATCTTTGCAACTTTTTGGAAAATCTAAAATCCAAAGTAAAAATGCGAGGGGAAAAAAAACAAGAGTACTTTCTTATGGTCAGCCTGGTTCCTGAGGCAGGATGTGTACAGACCCTCAAGTGGTATACAGGCCTGGATGAAAATTACCTAGTTTCCCAGCTTCAGACTAGCTTTAGGCAAATAGCCACTCAGCCACTGAGTGAAAATTCCTGTGATAATGGCTGCTTCATAGGATATCATAAGACAAGATGAAAGTGTTCAGCACAGTGCCTGGCTCTGAAGAAGCTACTGCTATTCTTATGCCTGTTGAGTTCTTATGCCAAGGAGCATGAATGACAGCTGGCTAGAATCCTGGTGGAAAAATGCTGGCAGTTGCTAGAGCATTCTTTTTATTTCCTGTGATGGGACTTTGCAACTTGTCCTGCTGTTTCCTGGTAACCAGGGATGCAATCAGCCAGGTCTTTGAAAGCAGCTCCTTTCAGGGGTTTGTTTGCAAGGAGAGCCAATTCGCACAGCTTGGATTCGAACGGAGCAGCAGTCTGTCGGCCACAGGCATGCAGGGCAGGACTGGATGAGCCGTTGCCCACCTGCAACATGGACCATGGGAACCCATCCTTGGCAGGTGAGCCTGATGACGTGGGCTACAGTCGCAACCCCAACCAGGCTCCTAGAAATGATTCCTACTGCCCTCCTGCCTCCTTTCTCTGACCTGAGCCCCTGCAAGTCTCCTAAACAAGCCTCGGTGTTTTCCCCTCGGGCCCCTGCGTAGCCCTGGAGCACATGTTTTGTTATCTGGTCCTGCCACACACTTCACCCTCTCTTCTGTCCAAGCCAAACGTACTTCCTTTCACTTTTCAGTTTTCTGGGCCTTCAGTCTTCTGCTCATGTCCCCTCCCAGCTTGGCTCCTTCAGCATCTTCTCTCTCCCATTTCACCTCACTATCTGATCTGTTAGAATCAGTTCTTCATCCCTCTCAAAGTCACCCTCCTGGGTGCCCTTCAAAGTGCTTCACTGAATTTCCATGGTAGCCCTACTTCCCATGTGCCACCACTGTCCCCCTGTATTCTGATGGCCTATTTTCTCTACTAATCTGTGAGCTCTGAGAGGGCAAAGTGGGTCTTGTTCACTGTCTCCCACCCCAGCACTCAGCAGTCTGCAAAGTATGGGCTCAATAATTTGTTAATGAGTAACTGAAAGAATAGGTGAATTTCCCCCTTCTGTAAACTAGATTGTATAAACTAGATGTGTTTTTTTTTTTATTTTTTTTAAGATGTTATTTATTTCAGAGTGCATGGGTGAGTGAGGGGGAGGGGCAGAGAGATTCTCGAGCAGACTCTGCACTGAGCATGGAGAGGTTGATGTGGGGCTCGATCCGATGACCGTTAGATGACCTGAGCCAAAACCAAGAGTTGGACACTTAACTGAGCCACTCAGGTGCCCCTAAGCTACAGAGTTTAAAAAGCCTTGGTAGGGGCGCCTGGGTGGCACAGCGGTTAGGCGTCTGCCTTCGGCTCAGGGTGATCCCGGCGTTATGGGATCGAGCCCCACATCAGGCTCCTCCGCTATGAGCCTGCTTCTTCCTCTCCCACTCCCCCTGCTTGTGTTCCCTCTCTCGCTGGCTGTCTCTATCTCTGTCGAATAAATAAATAAAAAATCTTCAAAAAAAAAAGAAGCCTTGGGAGATCCTTAATAAATTAAAACAAACATGCGTTCCTGTGCTTCAAAAAAATAAATCTGTAAGGGCATTCAGGGAATGTGGGGGAAAAGTTAGGATGAAATGGATTAGGGAACACAGCCGTAGGCAAAGAAAGTTGGGGTAGCCCTCCTGGCAATACCAAGTCAGTGCCAGGAAGTTAAGTTTAGGCTCTGTCCTGACCTCTATCCTCAGCCTCAAGGTGAGGGAGCTGAGCTTGACCTTCACAATAAGCCAGAAATCCCCAGATTTCTGGGCTAATATGGTCCTAAGTAGGACTGTTCCAGGGCTCTTGGCAAAAGCAAATCCTCTGGAAAGAACCACAGTTGAGGCCCTCTGGCTTCCCACAGATTAGGTTCAACTAAGTAGGACCCCCTCCCCCCCCCCAAATACCAATGCATGAAAATAGGCACCAAATGAGAGTCAACAAAAACAGTTTTAATGTGCCCCAAGACTCCATATTAGAGTTAACAAAATACAATCTCATGTGAAATGTTTAAAGAAACAATAGAACAAGAAAGTAAGCAAAATATGAATAAACAGATGTCTTTGAAAAGGAAGTGAAACAATATAATAGTTACTGAAATTAAATACTCAGTGGATGGGTCCAATGGCAGATTAGAGCCAACAGAAGAAAGAAAGAATGAACTGCAAAGTAAAGCTGAAGAAATTCCAAAACAGAAAAGTTCAGTGGGATTGGAACTGGCTATCTTCCTGCATTGCTCCCTTCCCATTCTGCCCGAGCAAAAGCACTAGCCTTCCAGTTAACCTTCATTCACCTGGGTGATGATGTGGCTCCCTGTCATCTAGGAGTTTACTTTCAAGGTCATTTTCAATCTCTTAATGCAAAATCAGAGAAACCTTTCCCAAGACATGGCTTCAGGGAAGCCGTTGACAGTCTAAAGAGAAGATATATAAGGGACTTAAAATCGGTCAGTTCTGTCTTGGGGAGGAAGGGGTAAGTAGTCTTGTTGCATGTAGTTCTAAGGTGGGAGCATTTGGCCATTGGATAGGAGTTGTGGAGAGGTAGACCTGAGTTATCAAAGAGTTTTCTAAAAGAGCTGCTCAAAGAGGGAATACAACTGCTTAATGATGTAGGTATCTCCCCATCACTGGAGGCATATAAGTATAAACCAGACCCTCAAAGGCTAGTTCCATCAGAATCTCTTAGTGTGGCAGAGACCATTGTTTCCCAATATGCTTTTTCTTCATTTTCTATTGTAGAAAGGAGTCTCAATTTTTAGCTGGCTGTATGGTTGATCAGAATAAAGACTCCTCAATGGTGCCTGTGTGGCTCTGTTGGTTAAGCACCTGACTCTTGATCTTGGGGTTATGAGTTCAAATACCACCCTGAGCTCCATGCTGAGGCATGGAACCTACTTAAAAAATAAATAAATAAAAATAGACTCCTCAGGCAGGTAAGTGTGGTCCATATGTCTAAGTTGTGGCCAATGTGATATAAGCAGAATTTGTGTATGTGATTTGCAGGAACTATCTTTTGGAATTATTAACTATAGTCACCTATATCATATCCCCAAAACTTACTTAATAGGAAGTGTCTTGAAGGGGAAAAGGCATACGCTTTAACCTTTCCTCTAGATAATTGCTTTCCGATCTTTGGTGGAACCTGTCACCTTATCAGACAGGCTCTCCCTGACCATCACAGATGAATTAGCATTCCCCACCTATCCCCCCACCCAGCCATTCTCAAGATATTTAACCATTTATTTGCTATATTCATAGCACTTAACTCCACCTGATACATACATCTATGTATTTCAGTCTACTAGCCCTCAGCCTTGAGCATGCATCAGATTCAGCGGATGGAGGCCTGAAGATTTGCATTTCTTTTTTTTTTTTTTTTTAAGATTTTATTTATTCGACGGAGATAGAGACAGCCAGCGAGAGAGGGAACACAAGCAGGGGGAGTGGGAGAGGAAGAAGCAGGCTCATAGTGGAGGAGCCTGGTGTGGGGCTCGATCCCATAATGCCGGGATCACGCCCTGAGCCGAAGGCAGAGGCTTAACCGTTGTGCCACCCAGGTGCCCCTGAAGATTTGCATTTCTAACAAGATGTTAGGTGCTGCTGCTGTCAGTGGCCTGAAGACCACACTTTGAGAACTACAGGACTTGTCTTTTTAGGTTCACTGCTATATCCCATAACAGTGCATAAGTGATGGTGTTTTCTAGATATCTGTTGACTCAAATTACTGACATTACCTCATTTAATCACTTTGAGGTAAGTACTGTTATTATCCACGTTGCACATATGGGGAAACCAAGGGTCAGAGATAAGTGACTTGTGCAGGGGCACAGCTAGAAAGGGGTAGAGCTGGGGTTTAAACCTGCACCTGTCTGTAACCACAGGTAGTGCCCTTAATCACTGCACTGTCATACCCCTGGCAGGCTGGGGCTCCGCAGTCCGACTGGCAAGGAGGTGGAGGAGGGGGAGGAGGCGAGGAGGGGGAGGAGGAGGAGCCTCCTGTCCTCCTTTCAGCTGAGGACAGGGAAGTAGATGGCAGCAGAGTCCTGCTCCTAAGGGAGCCTAGCCTCTGCCCTTTACTTGTGGCACTCATTTATAGGTGACCATGAGGTGGCAGCATCATTCTAATAGGAAGCTGCCTACTGGGATGGGGACTGTGTCTGGGTTCTGATCTGAGTTCTGCCACCATTTGTTGTCTGGCCCTAGGCATATCCCATGGGTCTATGGGTAGGCCTCAGTTTCCCCATCTTTATAGAGAGAAGATTAGATCTCCTTAATTTCCAAAGCGCCCTTTCAGCTCGAATGCCATCTCTAAAAGACAGGTACAACCATGAAAATTCAAATACCCCAAAACTAGTTGTACTATTTTTTTTTCTCCCCCACTGGAAAAAAAAAAAGCATTACCACCATCACCCTCTACGAAAAACTACGAAAGCCCCGCCATAACAGTACTGTCCAAAAGAAATATAATGCAAGCCACAAAATTGAGCCACATGTAATTTCAAATTTTCTAGTAGACCTATTAATAAAGTAGAAAATAATATTAATTATAATAATATATTTTACTTGGGGCACCTGGGTGGCACAGCGGTTGGGCGTCTGCCTTCAGCTCAGGGCATGATCCCGGCATTGTGGGATCAAGCCCCACATCGGGCTCCTCTGCTATGAGCCTGTTTCTTCCTCTCCCACTCCCCCTGCTTGTGTTCCCTCTCTCGCTGGCAGTCTCTATCTCTGTCGAATAAATAAATAAAATCTTTTTTAAAAATTTATAAAAAAATAATAATATATTTTACTTAATGCAATAATCCAAAATATTTTCATTTCAACATAATAATCAATATGAAAATTATCAAGGTATTTTACATTCCTTTCTCACACTAAGTCTTTGAAATCCAGCACATTTCAATTTAGACTAGCCATGTCTAAGGCTTCAACTGCCACATGTGGCTAGTGGCTAGTAGACAGCACAGCCCTAGAATATTCATGGCAAATGTTCATTGAGGTAGGAACTGTGCTGAATGTTTTATATGCATTATCTTAATCCTCATAGCACCCAATGAAGTAAGCAAGGTTATTATCCTCTCACTTTTGCAGATGAAGAAACTGAGGTTCAGAGACACTGAGTGTCTTGACCAAGATCACACATTGAAAGTAAGCAGAAGACTCTGGATTTGAGCTTGTCTCTGTCTGTCTCCAGAATCTGGGCTCTTCGTCTTGACATAACCTTGCCCTGATGGTAGATATACAGTCATGGGGGGCCCACTGACGGAGTTCCAAATTCAGGGAGTGCACAAGCCTGGGAGTCAACAAGAGGGCCTGCGAGGGTAGGAGGCGAGGCCTTAAGCTGTCATTCTCCCACCCTACTTATGTATTTGGCAACGTCGAGCTTGCCTGGCAAACTACCAGTGACTCTGTCAAGGAGAAATCATGGTCTTAGGAGAACCATGTTTGCATGATGAATAACTGAGCTTACAAAAAAACCCAAAAAAACAACCCCCCAAAAAAAATTGCATCAGGAGAAAATGAAAATTGAGAACTGCAGAACGATAGGATTAAACTGCAGGTGAGTGCAGAAGAGGGTAGGATTCCAAGGGCCCGATGGGTGGAGGTTATAGTAAAGTAAGAGCTTTCCCTCAGGGAAAATAATGATGATTATGTTAATACCTAAAATTTATTATGTACTTACCAAGCAACTTAAATGTAGCATCTTATTATTAATCCTCATAATCACACTAGGAAGTAGGTACGACCGACTATCATTACCATGTTGCAGATGAGGAAACTGAGGCACAAGACACAGTAGGTAGCAGAGTTGAGATTCAGCCAGAACAACTCGGTCTGGAGTCCATGTTTTGGATTGCTATGCTATCCCGCTGCCTAGAATAGGCTGCTCATGGAGGTAGTGAGCTCTTTGTCTCTGGAGTCATGCAAACAGATTATCAGGGATGTGAGGACATGCTCAAGAAGTGTCATTCCTGTGTAGAAACCTGGTGAATTGATACTAAGCTTGTCTGGAGAGTAATGGTGGAAATTGCCCACATGAAACAAAGATGGGGAAAGAATCCCATCTGCCTTTCAAATCTATCCCATTGGAATTAGGGGCACAGGAGGCATGGCCTTCACTGTGACTGGCCGAAGTGAGTAAGGGGGCTGTGCAGGCAGCATGGCATGGCAGTGAAGAGAATGTAATCTGCGGACAGCTCAGACCTGTGTCCGAGTCCCAGCTCTAACACCAGCGCCCTTAGCTCGTGCTTGTACAGCTCGGTAATCTCCCTGAGGCTCCTAGGGCTGTTGTGACAATAAAGTGAGAAACCGTGTTGTGGGAATGTGTTACACTCAGTCACAGAGGTGAGATACTAAGAGGGAACGAAAGCCAAGAACGAAGGCCTTGGTGTACTTCAGGAAGTTTCACTTTTTCCTCAAATCCAGTAGACAGTGCTGTTGGTGGCAGCATTTGGGAAATGAGCTGCCATGTCGAGGCAGGAGGGCTGAGTCCCGTGGAACAGAAGAACAGAGGTGTCGGGGAGCTGGTTTGGCTGCCATGGACGGGACGCACTGGGGAGGAGGCTGGGTGACAGAGTGGCCTTGCTTGGCGGGGCAGCTTCTGCAGAAACACCTCACTGTGGAGGAGCTGGGCAGGCTTCCTCAGCCCCATCCATGCCTGCCCCCTTCCCTCCTGAGTCATTCACATCCACCCACGTGCCCAAAAGCCATGACCTGAGTCCTCTTCCAGCTGCTGCCCCCAACCTCTCTGGTCCCCCTCGCATACTGGCATCATTTTTCCCAGTCACCTCCCGACCTGGTTCACTGATCTCCTGTCTCCAACTCCCATGGCCTCCATGTGGCCACGCCCAGTGGGCCTCTCCTCTACCTTGTCCTCTCAGCAGTATCTGACAGTTAATGTTCGTCCAACATTCCTTTACTGGGCTCTGTGAGAGCACCCTCTCCTGGCTTTCCCTCTCCCTGACGCCTCCTCTGCACTGGTCAGGGCTGCTCCTCCATCTAGACTTAAACGTTGAGGGTCCCTAGAGCTCAGCTCTAGTCCCGTGGTTGTAAATACCATCTGTAACTTGATCACTTACAAATGTCTATGTTCACTCTTTTTTTAAGTTTCAGTCTGGTACCGTCAACCGTCTCCTTGATGTCTGCATGTGGGTGTCACACAGAATGCAGCCAAAACTAAACTCTGGAGTCCGCCTGTTCCAGAATGTGCTCTCCCATCTTTCCCATCTTGATGAATGCCACCGTCTATTGTGCCCAAAGGCAGGTGCTGACATCTCTCCCTTTAAAACAGCTATGGAATCCATCCACTTCTCCTTGTCTCCACCACCATTGGAAATCACCACCATTTTTCACCTAAACTACTTCTCTCCTAACTGGTCTCCAGGCTCCCACTCCTGCTCCCCTTAAATCTATATGCTACACATCATTTTAAAACATTAACCAAACCAGCCCCTTCCTGCCTCACACCCTCTGCTAGCTTCCCATCGTTTTAAAATAATAACCCACAAACACCCAAGCCTGCGTGATCGCTGGCCCTTGCTTATCCCATTGACAACACTTGAAACCACTCTCCCCCTTGCTCAAAATGCTCAGACGTATGGCATTTCTTTCTGTTCCTCAAATGTGCCAAGGGCTTCCTGTTTCTGTGAATGACATCATCTTCTCTGTCACCCAAGTAGGAATGCTAAGCAGCATCTTGGTCCCACCCCTTTCTCCAGAGAGGCCCAAGTCGAGTCTGGTCCAAGTCCTGTGGACTTTCGTCCTGACCTTTTTACTCTTTATCCCCTTTCCTCCATGCTCCCAGCCACAGGCTCCATCAGGCCTTGCCTCTCCAGCTTGACTTTTCACCACAGCCTCCTAACTGGTCTCCACCTCCAGCTACAGAATGACCCCTGACCCCCAAGCTTAACCGCAGCCACTGGTAGCCTGGTGTCTGACTGATATCTGACTCCTGCTCCACCAAAGCCTGGGGCTCAGCTCTCGTCGGGTGTCTTCAAATGCCCCTGTATCCTAGTGCCTGCCGTGGAACTGGTGCTTGGTGCATGTTTGTTGGGTGAATGAATCATAGGGGAGGACTACTCAGTCCGCCCTGCTCAGAGGCACTAACTGAGATCCAAGTCCAAAGGCTACTTACCTGCCTACCAGATGGCACCTGGCAGAAGAGTCTGGGAGTTCCAGATCCTAAATTGGTTGTAGAACATCTGACCTTGGGCAAATCAGATCCTTTCCTTGCTCAGTTGTCCCTTCAATAAGATGGGAAGAAACAGAATAGCTGGTCTCCTTTTCCCAGAAGCATTGTACTATATTCAGGGCCTTTTGTTACAAAGTGCTTTCCATCCAGGCTCTCCTTAGACCTTCACAGCAGTCCCACGAGGCAGTGGGGATTATCAGTCCCTATTGTACAGATTCTTAACGAAGCAGCCCGAGCCATTCTGTTAAAACACAATCAGATAACAGCACTCCTCTGCTCAAAAGCTTCCCATGGCTCCTGATTTCACTCAGAGTAAAAGCCAAAGTCATGAACATAGCCACAGGGTCTGGCTGCATACGTCACTGACCTCATGTCCATTCACTCTATAGCTCAGTGGCTCCACTCCAGCCACACTAGCCTCCTTGCTCTTCCTCAACCATGCCAAGCACATCCCCACCGGGGGGCCTTTGCTCTGGCTGTTCCTTCTGCCGAGGACACTTCCCCAGACTTGGGCTTGGTAAACCACCTCACCTCCTTCAGACCTGTCCTCAAATCTGGCCTTGCCAGTGAGGACCATCCCAACACCCTATAATGTGCTGCAACCTGCCCCCATCCACCTGCCCCAGCAGTACCTTCCCTCTTTCCCAGCTTGCTCATCTCTAACGGAATCGTTTACTTGTTTGCCTCCCTGTAGAATGTCAGTTCCATAAGGGCAGAGATAGTTCTCTGTTTTGTTCATTGATGTAGCCCAAGTACCCAGGACAGTGCCTGGCACAAAGTAGATGTGCAATACGTAATTGTGGAATGAATGAATGAATGAATGAATGAATGAATGAAGTGAAGTAAGTAACTTGCCTGGGGCGGGTAAAGCAGATGCGAGACTGGAAACCAGACTTGCTGCTTCTCCCACAAAGAGCCCCTTTTCTGGCTCTGCGTTCATGGCCCAAGTGTACGAGGATCCACGGAGGTCCCACCCTGAAAGGATGGCCAGGCCATGTGGGGTGTGGACAGGGCTGGACATGCACAGCCTGCCTGCCACCTGGGGCGGCTCTTCCCTCTCAGGGACTTAGGGACTAAGGAGAACAGGATGGGCTTGAGGTCCTGGGAGACCCCACCTCCCGGCTCACCCAAGTGAACTGGCAGGAACTCACACCTCTGGAGCCTGGAGGACCCAGAGCAAAGGAGGGTAGGCGTTTCAACTGACCAGCTCGACGGGTACGGTATGAGACTCCCAGGAGGGTCCCTGGTGGGAGGATACACATGCTCGAACAAACACGCTCGCTGCTCCCTTCTGTTGAGCAGCTCCGAATCTCTACACAGGCAGGGTTCCTGATTCAGAGTTAGCCAGTTTGCAGGAAAAATCATAATGAGCTACCCCAGCTTCATTGCACACTTAGCCTCTATGTCAGGCCTGTGTGTATGCACTCATTCAGTTCTCCCAGCGACCCAGTAAGACAGGTTCTATCGTATGCCTGCTTTATAGATGAGGAAACGGAGGCAAAGGGGAGTTAAATGATCCGCTTAAAATCACACATCTAGTAAGTGGTAGAGCTGGAATTCTTTCCTATCAAAAAACAAAGCAAAACAAAACAACTCTTGATAGTTACTGAGAAAGTCCTACACAGATTACAACACACAGTATGTGCCTGTGCTGTGAAAGAGCCCTCTGTCCCCTCAAGCATCAGTGTAAGAGTGATGGGAATGTAGTGTCTTAGGAGCCAGCACAGTTCCTGCATAGAATTTGTATACAATTGCCTTTTTTCCAGCCATTTATTATGATGAATTTCAAACATACAGAAAAGCGATCATTCCTATACCCACCATCTATAGCCAACTCTTGTTAATTTTATCTATTGTCTATCTGTATCTTTTTTCTGAACCATTTGAAAATAAGTAGGAAACATCATGTCATGTCACCTCCAAGTATTTCATTCAGCCTTCAGCCTCTAAAAAAGAAATACTCACTTAATAGCCAAAAATTCCATTATCACACCTAAGAAAAATAATAATTCCCAAATGTCCTCTAATATTCTATCCAGATTCACATTTCCTTAATTTCTCAAAAATTATCTTTTGTAGCTTTTTTTTTTTTTTTTAAAACCAGAATCTTGTCAAGATTTGCAAACTGCAGGGACGCCTGGGTGGCTCAGTCAGTTAAGCGTCTGCCTTTGGCTCAGGTCATGATCCCAGGGTCCTGGGATTGAGTCCCACATCGGGCTCCTTTTTTTTTTTTTTTTAAAGATTTTATTTATTTATTTGACAGAGAGAGAAACCGCCAGCGAGAGAGGGAACACAAGCAGGGAGAGTGGGAGAGGAAGAAGCAGGCTCCCAGCGGAGGAGCCTGATGTGGGACTCGATCCCAGAATGCCGGGACCATGCCCTGAGCTGAAGGCAGACGCTTAACGACTGAGCCACCCAGGCGCCCCCCACATTGGGCTCCTTGCTCAGTGGCAAGCCTGCTTCTCCCTCTGCCTGCCACTCCCCCTGCTTGTGCTCTCTCTCTTGCTCTCTCTGTCTCTGACAAATAAATTAAATCTTTTTAAAAAGATTCACACATTGCATCTGGTTATTACATTTGTTTAATCTTGTTTTTAAGATGTTATTTTTTTGTAATCTCTACACCAAACATGGCACTCGAACTCATAACTCTGAGATCAAGAGTCGTACTTTCCACTGATTGAGCCAGCAAGGTGCCCCTACATTTCTTTCTTTCTTTTCTTTTTTTAAGATTATTTATTTATTTGAGAGAGAGCAGAATAAGCAAGAACATGAGTAGGGGGAAGAGGTAGAGGGAGATGCAGACCGCCCCCCCCCTCGCTGAGCAGGGAGCCCGATGTGAGGCTCGATCCCAGGACCCTGGGATCATGACCTGAGCGAAGGCAGCTGCTTAACCAACTGAGTCATTCAGGTGCCCCTCCCCTACATTTCTTTAATCTTTTAAAATATAAAACCCTCTCCACACACACATCTTTTTCATGGCATTGACCCTTTGATGGTAACAGCCACGGTCTTGCCGATTGTCCCTGGATTTGTTTCCTCATGGTGTCATTTAACTTGTTCTTCTACTCCTCTAATTACTGTAAACTGGAACTTAGGTCTAAAGGTAGATTCAGGTTAATGATTTTTTAGAAAAGATATTTCATGGCATAATGTCAGTTTGTCCCACTGTTGGTGATGCTAAAAGTTTGATCACTTGGTAGTGACAGCAATAAAGTGCCTTTCCCTCTTTGCCACCAACAGGAACTTTTGGGATGATCCTGCAGCGTGTGGATAACCGGTCGCCCTCCATTCATCTCATGGTTTTGGCATCCATTGGTGGCCCTTGCCTGAACCAGCTATTATACTGGGGTTATATAAAGGCGATTTTCTTTCTGTCTTTTACGTTAGTTTTCCTGCATTCTTCTGTTTTTTTTTTTTTTTCTTTATCAAGTGGGATTGAACAATAGTTTCTTCCAAGGAGGCAAGGTAAATTATTCTAATTGATTTTGGAATTGTCCCATATCTGGCTGGCAGGTGCCCATTCAAGTTGGATCCTGGATCCTTCTTTTTTAAAGGAGCCCCATTTAAAAGATTTTATTTATTTAGAGAGAGAGCATGAGCATCAGGGGGCGGCAGAGGGGGGGGGAAGAGAGAATCTCAAGCAGATTCTGCACTGAACGTGGAACTGACTCAGGGCTTGATCTTTTTTTTTTTTTTTAAGATTTTATTTATTTATTTGACAGAGATAGAGACAGCCAGCGAGAGAGGGAACACAAGCAGGGGGAGTGGGAGAGGAAGAAGCAGGCTCCCAGCGGAGGAGCCTGATGTGGGTCTTGATCCCAGAACGCCGGGATCGCGCCCTGAGCCAAAGGCAGATGCTTAACTACTGAGCCACCTAGGCATCCCAGGGCTTGATCTTATGACCCTGAGATCATGACCTGAGCTGAAATCAAGAGTCAGACTCTCAACTGACTGAGCCACCCAGTCACCCCAGATCCTGGATCCTTCTGACAAATCCCAGTAGTCTGAGCATTTCCTTGCTTTCTGGAAAAAAAAAAAAAAGATGTCTCCAACACACCTATCTGTATTTTCTTTTCCTCTGCCCTGTGATCCAGCTATTGGAACTTGGATGTAAATACAGGAAGTCTGACCCAGAGCTCTTTTGTTTAACTTCAGGGGCCAGTCTCAGCTCTGTGTGACATTGGGCCAGTTCCTTTCCCCTTTCTGAGCCAGACTTTCTCCATCTGAATAATGGGAGAGCTGAATTCTGCCTTAACCCTGTATCCCCCTAAGGATGTGTCACATACCAAGCCTTCCTACTTTCTATCACTTTGTCTCCTTCCCCATGGAAGGAGAGGGGTGGCACAGAACTCCTACACTGGACAGTGGGGCCTATGTGACAACTGGGACCTTTTACCTTTTTAGAAAAGATGGAGGGAGCCAACCCTGGGGAAACTCAGTCTTAGGGTCCAAGTTCCTGGCTGGAATTGGTCTACAGCCTCCTCTGGGCAAGGCCAGGTTGATCTTTGGGGTCATCCTCAGCCTTGACCTAAAGTTGCTTCACAAGGGAAAGGGTTTGGGCTACCATTTTGTTTTCACAATCAGCCTAGAATCAATTGACTTTGATGCATTTTTTTCTTTATTTTTAAATTTAGTTTTACTTTGTAGCCAAGTTACAAATTTACATATTTAAAGAATCAAATACTTCTATAAGGCTTGCTGTGAAAATAGCATTTCCTCACCTTCCTCTTTATACTATTTCAAACTTTTTTTAGCCGATTCTTTTGGTATTTATCTCTGTACCTCTGAATAGCTTCTGGTATTACTTCCTGGTTTTTTAATTTTAAACATTATCTGGTTGGTTTTTCACAGTGGAAGATGAAGATTTAGCCCTCTTTCCTCCTCTGTCCCTCTATGTTACTCTTTCTGTCCTCTCAAACTCCCTTATGCCTCTACATTTCTTTAATCTTTTAAAATATAAAACCCTCTCCACACACACATCTTTTTCATGGCATTGATCCTTTGATGGTAACAGTCACTGTCTTGCAAACTGTCCTTGGATTTGTTTGTTTCCTCATGGTGTCATTTAACTTGTTCTTCTACCCCTCTAATTACTGTAATATTGTATGTTTGGTTATGTATGATCAGCATTCAATGTTCACCATATTATGACAGTGTGTACACCATTCAATTTGAGCTACACAGTATACTAGGATTATTATACATTTCCTAAATAACTTTTGTTTTCCCAAGACTTAATAGTTGTCTTGGTTTTTCATTTATTTAATTTTCTTTCTTTTTTTTTAAATTAAGTTTTTTATTTTAGTTCCAGTATAGTTAACATACAGTGTTATATTAGTTCCAGTGGTACAATAGAGTGATTCAACAATTCTGTATATTACTCAGGGCTCATCATGGCAAGTGTACTCTTTAGTCCCCATTACCTTTCACCCATCCCCCACCCACCTCCCCTCTAGTAACCATCAGTTTGTTCTCTGTAGTTAAGAGTCTGTTTCTTGGTTTGTCTCTCTCTCTTTTTTCTTTTCCTTTGCTGATTTTCTTTTGTTTCTTAAATTCTACATAAGAGTGAAATCATATATTTGTCTTTCTCTGACTTAGTTGCTTAGTATTATACTCTCTAGCTTCATTCATGTTGTTGCAAATGGCAAGACTTCAATTATTATGGCTGAATAATATTCAATTGTGTTCCTTTCCATCTTATCCATCATCTTTTGATGGACACTGGGGCTGCTTCAATAGCTTGGATATTGTAAATAATGGAGCAATAAACATAGGGAAGCGTGTATCCCTTTGAGTTCGTGTTTTTGCATTTTGGGGGTAAATACCTAGTAGTGTGATTGCTGGATTGTAGGGCAGTTCCATTTTTAGCTTTTTGAGGAACCTCCATACAGTCTTCCAGAATGGCTGTACAGTTCACATTTCCACCAACAGTGCATGAGTGTCCCTTTATTTGCTTAATTTTTTATGAAATTATCATAATTTAACCTCATACTCTCCAACAATTATCTAAATTGCCTCTTGGTACCTCCAGGCCTATCAGATATCTATCACGTTTGTCATGTTGAGGAGATGTCTTTCAGAGCTCCTGGGCCTGATCCAATGTAGATGTTTGGTTTACTCCTAGAATTTCTGTGTGCCACCCTCCTGGGGATCCCAATTCCCTCTCACAAATTGAATTTCAGTTTCCTGTGTCCCAGGGCTTCTCTTATTTTTAGTGAACTTCATTTTGATAGAGCATAACTTCCTGAAGCTTTCTGAGAAAGGAAGAATTTTGAGATGTTGAATGAGAATATCTTAACGACACCCACTATTTGATAATTTGGCTTAGTAAAGACTCTAGGGTGGAAATCATTTTCCCATAGACTTTTGAGGGCATTGCTCCAATCTTCGGGTTTCCAGGGTTGCTGTTAAGAAGTCCAAAGTCATTGTGATTCCTGGGTTTTTGTATATGTTGTTGTTGGTTTTTTTTTCCCCTTTTTGAAATTTGGAATTTGTGGAATCTTTTCTTTGTCTTTATTTTTCTGAAAACTCAACCATGATGTCCATTGGTTTGAAACTATTTTATGCCTTTTCCTTGGTACTCACTGGGCCCTTTTAATTTGGAAATGTATGCCCTTGAGTTCTGGAAATGGTACTGAGCTATTTCACTGATGATTTCTTCCCCCAGATTTTCTCTGTTCTCTATTTCTTAAGCTCTGATATTTGGCTGTTGGGCTTCCCAGATTGGTTTTAATTCTCTTTTCTTTCTTTCTTTTTTTTTTTTAAAGATTTTATTTATTTATTTGACAGAGAGACAGCCAGCGAGAGAGGGAACACAAGCAGGGGGAGTGGGAGAGGAAGAAGCAGGCTCCCAGCGGAGGAGCCTAATGTGGGACTCGATCCCATAACGCCGGGATCACGCCCTGAGCCGAAGGTAGACGCTTAACAACTGCGCCACCCGGGCGCCCCTAATTCTCTTTTCTTTCTGATTTTTCTTTTTATCCTTGTGGGAAATTTATCTTTCTGAGACACTAAAAAAACTTTATTTTCTATCTACCAATTGTTTAATATCTGCCTTGTACTTTTAATCTTCAATAGCTGTGTTTTTCTTCTAATAGTACCTATATCTTTATAGCATCCTATTCTTGTTTCATGGGTACAGTATCATCTTTTATGTCCCTAAGGCTATTCATGGCCATTTGTTTTCCTCCATGGTGCTTTTTTGGGGTTTGGTTATTTGTTCATTCTCTTTTATGTTGGAGGCTTTCTTCAGATGTTCCATGATCCTTGATTGTCTAAACAACCAAATGGAAGCTGTGATCCATGAGTAGGGCTTATCTGCTGAGGGCTTCCCTGTAGCATTATCTGTTGATTGGGGAATCCCCAGTGTCAGAATATTCAGATCATTCCTCCTGGTACGGTCATGTTCCCCAAAGAAGGATCTTTCCATGTATTACCTGAGGGAGAGGCCTGCCTTCTAGTATTCTGGGAACTCTCAGCTTTAGTGCTGGGCCATGCCCTTTACTATGCCTGGGGATAAACTTCTAGCCTTCTCTCAGAGAGGGTAAGGGTACTCGGGGAGGGAGAGGAAGTGGGTATCCAGCTGTTTCATAAAAAGACTTAAACCAATCCTCTTCTTAACCCCACATTTACTCCCACCCAGTCGCCTAATATCCCAATTCCCGAGCCTATTCTGCCATGTAAATAGGTAGCTTCTCAGCTTTTCTAGCCGCAGGGTTAGGATTCAGATTTCTGGGGTCTGCTACAAGATATACCACTGGTCCATATGCTCCCCAGCTTCCAAAATTCTGCTGCTGCTTTCTCTTCTGTCCTCTTTGTCCTATAGTTTACATAAAAAAAAAAAAAGAGTCATTTGAGAGAGGAAGCAAAGCTGGTATGTGTGTTCTAGCCATCCTTACCAAGAAATCTTTTTTTAAAATGGAGCTATAATTCACATACCACAATATTCAAGCTTTTAAAATTGTACAACTCAGTGGTTTTCCATATATCCACAAAGTTGTGTAACCCTCAACACTATCTAATTCCAGAATATTTTCATCACCCCAAAAGGAAACCCTGTACCCGTTAGCAATCATCCTCTATACCCCATCCTCTGCCCCCTCCCCACCCCCAGCCTCTGGCAGCCACTAATCTACTTGCTGTCTCTACGGATTTGCCTATTCCAGACATTTCACAGAAATAGAAGCATACAATATGTAGCCTTTTATGTCTGGCTTATTTCATGTAGCATAATGTTTTCCAAATTCAAACATTTCGTGGCATGAATCAGTACTTCATTGTTTCTTAAAAACAACAGTTCTGTTGAGATTTTAACTCCTCTTTATGGCTAAATAATATTCTATTGTATGGATATGCCACATTTTATTCACTCACTCATCAGTTGATGGCTATTTGGGTTGTTTTCATTTTTGGGGTGCTAGGAATAATGGCACTCTGAATATTTGTGTACAAGTTTTGTGTGGGGGTATGCTTTCATTTCTCTTATGCAGATGTCTAGGAGCAGAATTACTGGGTCACATGATAACTCTGTGTTCAATTTTTTGAGGAATTACCACATTGTTTTTCAAAGTAGCTGTACCATTTTATTTTTTTAAAGTAAGCTCTCTCCCCAAGGTAGTGCTGGAACTCACGACCCTAAGATCAAGCGTCGCATGCTCTACCAGCCGAGCCAGCCAGGCGGTCCAGCTGCACCATTTCACATTCCCACCGGCGAGAATGAGAGAATGACAGTTTTACTTTTTCCACGTCTTGGCAATATTGCTATTGTCTGTCTTTCTGATGAGAGCCCTCAGAGTGGGCGTGAGTGGCGCCTCGTTGTGTCTTTGATGTGCGTTGCCCTAAAGACTCCTGACGCGGAGCGCCTTTTCATGTGCGTATTGACCATTTGCCCAACTTTGGAGAAAAATCTACTGAAATCCTATGCCCATTTGGAATCAGGTTGTCTTGTGACTACTGAGTTCTAATACCTCTTTATATATTCTGGACATTAGATCCTTATTAGATATATCATTTGTAAATATTTTCTCCTATTTTATGGGCTGACCTCACTTTCTTAATAGTGACCTTTGAAGTACACACACTATTTTTCTTTGTCACTTGTTTTTTAAGAAATGTCTTTCAAAAGTCTTATTTTAAAAATAGCTTTATCGAGGTATAATTGACGCATAATAAACTTTACGTATTTAAAGTGCACAATTTGGCAAACTTTGACGTATGCATACATCATGAAAATAGCTCTACAATCAAGATAATGCCCCCACAGTTTCTTTGTGCCCCTTTGTCATCCTTCCTTTTTGTCCCTTCCTGCACTGCCCTCCACCCCCAACTACTCATCTCTTTTCTATCACTGTAACTTAGTTTGCATTTCCTAGAATTTTATCTAAACGGAATCATACAGTATATATTCTTTTGTTCTGGCTTCTTTCATTTAGCATAATTATTTTGAGACTCATCCAGGTGGTATGAGTATCAATAGTTCATTCCTTTTTATTCCATTGTATGGATGAACCACAGTTTGTTTTTCTAGTCACCTGTTGATGGACATTTGGGTCGTTTCCAGTTGGGGGCTGTTATGAATATTTGTGCTCAAGTTTGTACAGATACATGATCTCATTTGTCTTGATTATCCAGAAAATATCTGGTAAATATTTGAGTAACAGTTTCATTTCTTGAGCATCTCCTAAATGCCTATTTAGGACCTGTGCTAAATGCTTATTTAATCTTATATCTCTGCAAGTTTAGTATTATTGTCCTTCCTTTCCCAAGGAGAAAACCAATTCAGAAAGGTCCAGGGGCTGGCCCAGGCCATGGGGCTAGGTAGGGGCTTTCTGACTTGGGATTTGAACTCAGGTCTGGTGCATCGAAGGGCGTGTCTGCTTTTTTCCCTCCCCTCAAAATACATATACTATTCCCCTTGATTCTTGACATCTAAGACTCATTGAATCTTCAAACCACAAAACTTTTATTTATTTTTTTAAGATTTTATTTATTCATTCATGAGAGACAGCGAGAGAGAGGCAGAGGCAGAGGGAGAAGCAGACTCCCCTTGGAGCAGGGAGCCCGGTGTAGGACTCAGTCCCAGGACCCTGAGATCACTACCTGAAGGCAGATGCCCAACCGACTGAGCCACCTAGGTGCCCAGACCACAAAGTTTTTAAATTAAAAATTTCTAAAATTACAAAAAAAAATAATGTAAATTTTGAAATACACAAAAGACATAAAGATTGATAAAACAAATATGGTAGGTAAGCCACAAGATAGTGAGAAATAAAACCTTGCCAACATAGTTAAATCTCCCTTGGGTTACCCTTACCAGGCCCTCCGCAGAGGCCCCCACTGTCCTGAATTTGAACCACATGGTTTGGACATCAGCATGCCCAGGAGCAGAGTGGTTAAAACCACGGAGTCCCCACTTCTGGGATGCATGATCCCGAGCAAGCGCAGAGCCTCTCAAAGCCTCAGTGTCCCTACCTATAAATGGACATAATGAAATAAAACAGTACTCAAAGGGTCACTTTAAAGATTCAATGAAACAAAGCATGTAAAACAATTAGCATGGTGCCTGGCACAGAGGAAAGCTTAGTAAGTGGCAGCAAATGTTAGTACCAGAGCCTTAGAACTCTGGACTCAGGTTCATAAAATGGTCAAGTTAGAAGGGAGCCATGGGGAACACTGAGCCCATCACTCCCCCCCCCCCACCTTCTGCACCCACTCACCAGAGGGGGAGCAGGGAAGACAAAGACATTTTCTGTTTCAAAGTGATTTCCCATCTAGGGAGTGAATGTTTGCCTGTTTCTCGAAATATCCAAAGTGCCTTATGAATCCAAAGGTCTGCCCGGAAACAAGTGATGAGGGCCCTGAGCAGCCAATGAAAGTATGCCGGCCTTTCTACCTGTCTGGGGAGCCCCCGCCTCCCCATCCTGCCCAAGTGGGGTTATTTCCAGCTTTGTGATTTTCACTTCCAGTTTTACCAGGTGGGCGGAGTGGCCTCCGGTGGACAAATCAGATTCCTCCTCAGCTCCAACTTCAGAGGTAAACCAGGGGTGCAGGGTCCCAGACACCCAGGTGGCGGCGGCGGCAGCAGCAGCAGCAGCAACAGCAGCAGCAGAAAGTGTGGGGAAGACCGGAGGCCAGAACCATGGAAGATCAGCGCGACCTTATCTCCAACCATGAACAGCTGCCCATGCTGGGCCAGCGCCCTGGTGCTCCAGAGAGGTATGTGTGAGCTGCAGAGGGAGCGCACAAATCCTGGACCACACAGACGTGCCTGGGTGCCGCGGGAGGAGCATTGGGCAGGGAGCCACAGGACAGATGGATTCAGGCCCTGACCCTGGGGGATTTTGAGCAAGTCTCTGGCCTGCTCTGGGCTTCTCCCGCCAGTAAAATGAGGGAGCTTCTCTATGGCAGGAGTTTTAAATTTCTTTGCATGATACACTTCTGTTCTCAAAATCACAAGAGAGCTCCGGATTCTCCCCCTAGACATTCACACTCTATCAGGGACTTCACAGACCCCCTGAAGCTGGACCGCGAATCCTGGGTTACAAAGCTTGGACTAGATTTGGAAAATGTTATAGATCCTAGATGGAGAAGCAGAGTTTCTCAGAGAGGATGGTAGCAGCTGCTCTTCACAGTGGAGTTTCTCCCTCGTCCCCATGGATAGGTGTATGCGTTTGTACCGGGGAGCGTGGTCACAGGTGTTTGTAGAGTGGATGGACACGTCCGCCATTGCGGGAGGGATTGAGAGATGACGGAAGGAGTCAGAAAAAGGCAAACGGGGGCTCTAGCTAAATTTTTAGAAGGGACTGAAGGTTGACGTGGGTCATGCCCTGCCTCTGTCCCTCTCCCTTGCTGCAAGGGGCCAGTGCAGCCATCCAGAGGACCCTGGGACCCCTTTCCCAGCCCCAGGATTGTCTCATCCAGGTGTTTCCCTGAGAAAGAAAGAAAGAAAGAAAGAAAGAAAGAAAGAAAGAAAGAAAGGGGGTTAGAATGCAGCTACCCCATGGCCCCTCTCTCCCCAATCTTCAAAAAGTAATTTGTAAATTGGGGTAATCGGCTGGCTCAGTCAGTAGAGCATGGGACTCTTGATCTCAGGGTTGTGGGTTTGAGCCCCATGTTGGACGTAGAGAAGACTTAAAAATCTTTGGAAAAAAAAAGTAATTTGCAAATTATAGGGACTCAGAGCTATGATGTCAGCTGTTGCCAGGCAGAGAGGAGTTTGGGAGAGACGCTCAGAGACGTCATGAGGAACTGCATTCTGGGGGACAGGTGTGACCAGATAGAGACCATTAGAACATTCCAGTGAAAATCCCAAGGAATCCCAGGCCTAGGAGGGCTGACTCTCCTGTGAGGGCTAGATTCTGGTCTAGGTTCTGCTGCCGTCACATGTGACTTGGACAAATGGCTACTTCTCTCTGGGTCTCAGTAATAATAAAAACAATGATGACACTAGTCATGATAATAGCTCCCTTTCACTGACTACCTGTCACCAGTCCTCAGCCAGGGTTAGTAATTCTATGATTAGTTATGTGCTAGACCCAACCCTAACTCTCACAGTAACCCTGTAAGTCCGGCACTTTTATTATCCCCATAAGAGAAAATTGAGGCTTTGTTAGTTAGCAGCTTACCGAAGTTATCATAGCTAGTGAGTACTGGAGTCAGAATTTGAATCCAGGACTAGCCTGATTTCGAAGTGTGAACTCACTCTACCACTGGCCCCCTTCTAGAGTCAGGGTTTGCGGAGAGGGGAGGGAGGGTCACCCCGTGAATCGCAGACCTCGTGCAAGTTCAGTGTACAGAGAGGGTGCCCCCTCCTCAAATCCTTGCCTGGCTCTCCGTTTAGTTCACTGACTGCTTCTGAAACTGGCCCTGGCCCTGTGCGCAGTCCATTCCAGCCTTGAGCCTGTTCCTCAGACCCCTTTGTGAACACTCTGCCTCACAACATTTGTATCACGCTTCCTGCTAATTCTGGTTGGCTCCTGACTTCAGCCAATTATTATTATTATTATTTATTCAAGAAGGAGGCAGTGGAAAGGAGGAAATGAAGAGAGTGGTGGCAAGATTTGGCAGTCATCCAGAACCAGGGGACCTGCATTCAAGAGGCAGAAAGAGGAAGGAAGCCAGACGCTAAAGTTAACTATTATCCCCTGAGAACAGTACTCAGTGCTGTGTACCTAGGTATGGGGCCAAGAGCTTTACTCTCGTGATCTTAACAACCCTTTGAGTAGCTGTTCCTAACTCAGGTTACTCAGAGGGGTTGACTTGCCTCTGCTCCCTGAACTAAGGGGGTGGCAGAGCCAGGATCCACTTCAGGTCTCATCTCCACTACGACTGTAGATTCTTGGGCTTTATGAGAAACTGAGGTTCAGAGAAGGTATAGTGGAAGGTAGAACTGGGACGAGGTGGGTGTGGGGTTGCAGAAGGGGTGAGCAGTGTAGATAACGGGCTGGAGAGCTTGAACCCAGGCATGACCCAGGCTGGGGTGGACGTTCACAGAAGCCGGGCCACCCCTGTTCCAGGAGAAGGCCAAGAAGTGGTACTTGTTTTCCCCTCCTGTCTGGTCTCCTCCTTTTCCCCACGCAGGATTTTTGCTTTCTCCTAACAGAACAACAATCTTTTGTGCTGGACCTTGGCCCAGAACATGTAGAGGACTGGCAAGCCGAGAGCCAATGAGAATGAGCTATGTGTGTGATGTCATGAGTTACTAGGCAGAAGGGTCTCCTGGAGTTTCCTAAACTGTGGTTTGGTTCCTGGAGTAAGCAGGGTGCAGTCTCATGCTGACAGTTTCCAGTGGGGTTCTGGTAGTCCCACCCCTGGGGTGAGGTGGGAGAAAACAGGCCAGGAACTCTCAGGGTCCTGGGGCAGGATCCTTATATTCCCTAAGCTGTGACACGTTCATGTGCTTCCAAAACTGTATCCAAGGCCAACAGCTCCAAGGACTGAGGTCTGACCACCCCTCCCTGTGCAGCCAACTCATTGAAAGAATGTGAGACATTCTCCCAGTCGCACAGGCTCAGGCACCATACTCCTACTGAAATCCCCCAGGTGAATAGCACCATCTGAAATACTTCTGTAGTCACAGTCGGATCTTACCTCAAAGAAGAAAACCACCAAATCCTAGAATTGCTGAGGTGAGAGGCACCCACATGACAGGCCCAGAGAATGGCAGAGACTTGCTCAAAGACACAGAGAGTGTGGAGTGAGGATGTGTCCCCAGAGGGGGTGGTGCCTGACTATGCTTGTCTGACATTTTCCACTGCCCCCAGCCTGCTCCTGAAATGTCAAGGCCTCACTTCTCGTTTTCAGGTGGGCCACACGCACTGCCGTCCAGGGCCCACTTCCTTCCCTTTTCTCTGATTTCACTGAAGGGGTTGGGTAGGTCGGGGGGTGAAAACCCCCTTCCCTTTGAGAGCAAGGGGAGGGGGCTGTGAGATCCTCGGGAGACCCCCTGGCAGAAAGAACTGGGGAGACCCTCCATGTCAAGCCCTTGTTGCACAGGTGGCACCGAGGCCCAGAAAGGACAAGGCACTTGTCCCTGGCTCTTCCCTCCTCATCCTAGGTCCAGGAGCAGCGGTAGGATTTAGGAGGACTAAAGCAGGAGGACTCCAGCTCGGGACGGCTGTAGGAGCAGCAGTGGTTGGAACCGTGGGGCGGGGGGAGGCCTCGAGCTGTGTGTCCACAGGCACTTGCTGTCTGTGCTGTGTGTTTGTAAGGGGTAGCTGAGGTGGGGGAGAGGCTGACGGAAATGGGGGGCATTCCCCCGCTCTCAGTCAGTCCTTGGGGCAGCCGCCTCTGTGGCCCCTCCTCTGACCTATCTCCTTCCCCCCAACAGCAAGTGCAGCCGAGGAGCTCTGTACACAGGCTTTTCTGTCCTGGTGGCTCTGCTCCTGGCCGGCCAGGCCACCACCGCCTACTTCCTGTACCAGCAGCAGGGCCGGCTGGACAAGCTCACGGTCACCTCACAGAACCTGCAGCTGGAGAGCCTGCGCATGAAGCTTCCCAAGCGTGCGTGCCCCACCTCCCTCCTGACGTTCCCCACCAGCCATCCTTCCCTCGAGACCCCATTCCTGCACCCAGCTGGGCCCCCTGTCTTCTCCCTTGGGTCTGGAATTCCAGTCCCTCCTCGCTGGGTTTGAGATCTTGGGCCCCAGTCTGCGTACTCTCTTCCCTGGGCACTGGGGCCACCCTCATACTGTCCCTCCTGTTCCCACAGCTTCCAAGCCTTTGAACAAGATGAGGGTCGCCACCCCCATGCTGATGCAGGCGCTGCCCATGTCAGGCCTGCTCCAGGGGGTAAGGACAACCCCAGGGCGTGGGCCGGGGGGGCCTGGGTGGAGGGCAGGGGCCGAGGGCCAGGGGAGGACAGCTGAGCCAGGAAAAGCCCAGCTGGGGAGGGTGGGGGAGCTCCTGGGGGAGGAGAGGCCTGCCTTAGGAAGAAGAGGGTTCCCGGGCTGGGGGAGGAGCGAGCCTCTCGGGCCGACCCTGGGCCGTTTACAAAATGCTTCAGGTTTCCCAGAGCACATCACGGCCCCTCCCTTCTCAAAGCCCTGATGTCCTATAGGGGTAACGTTTCTGTCATAAAACAGTCCGCTGCCCACGAAGCCCTGGGCAGGGAAGCTTATGCGGCTTTGACCACTGAGGACGTTGGCACAGTAAAGGGACGTGCCTGAGCTCCCCTTGGGCTCCTACTCCGAGGGGCCGAGGCAGGCCTGTTCCTGTGGAGCACCTGGAAGCCCGGACTCTTACCCAGACCCGGAGCTGCTGGCTCTGTCCCAGGGCCCCTCCTCTGTGGGTACTGGTAACCCCCGTTTCTTTCCTTCCACAGCCCGTGCAGAACGCCACCAAGTATGGCAACATGACACAGGACCACGTGATGCACATGCTTCTGGTGAGTGGGACCCCATGAGTGGCCCTGCCTGCCCACCCAGGGTTCCTGCGACAGCGTGCGCCAAGGCCTGCACCTTTCCGGGCTCACCGGATTAGCCAAGGAACGCCGGCGTGCCCCTTACCTGTCCGATGCCGTCTAGCCCTGCCCGCCGCTTTTTTGAGTGTCTGAGGTGGAGCATGAGGCCCAAAGCCCAGAAGGGACTTGCTCAAGATGCCCGTTTTTCCTCCCCAAGTTTCTGCTGCATGTCTACTCTGCAGCCGGCACCGTGCACTGGGCTCCCACTGGGAAGCAATCAGACTCTGCTTCCAACCGCACGGGGGTCCCAGGCTAACAGGGGAGATAGACAAGGGACCAGGGGATAAGGGACATGCAGAGGAAAGCAGCAGGGGACCCAACTGAGTGGGGGGATGGGAGGGGGTGGTGAGGAGGGGAGACCTGGAGGATGAGTAGGAGTCTGCAAGTAGAAGACGGTGGGTTACGGGTAGAACCAGGCCTGGAACCTGGGTCGCCGAGCTCCCAGCCCTGGGACCCTATAGCCGTGCCGCTGGAAGGCCCTCGCTGCCTCCCCGTCCTTGGCTCCATTACGGCAGAGATCCAGGGGAACGCGGGTGGCACATTCCACCGTGCCTGCCAGAGAGCTCTTTTTAGACCTTCCTTCCTGCCTTGCTCCCCCACAGGAAGCTGACCCCCTGAAGGTGTACCCGAAGCTGAAGGGGAGCTTCCCAGAGAACCTGAAACACCTGAAGAAAACCATGGAGACCCTGGATTGGAAGGTCGGCAGCTTTCCCGCACGCTCCCTCTCCTCTGACACCTCGCACAGGGCTGGGAGGAGTGTAAGGGGTGGGCCGGGGAAGCCGGGCTCGGAAGCGAGACACAGCACGCCAACAGAGCCGCAGACGTGAAGGCGGAACCGCCTCGACCAGACCCTACAGGTCTCTAAGAGGGAACCTGGCTGCCGCTGGACTCTGGGGTGTTGGGTCCCTGTCGGACCCTCCACGTCCGTGCCCAGGGGCGAAGTCAGACAGGGTCGGAGCCTGACCGCTTGCCTCTATCCCGTTAGGTCTTCGAGAACTGGATGTATCAGTGGCTCCTGTTTGAAATGAGCAAGAACTCCCTGGAGGATAAGCCCGAGGTTCCACTAAAAGGTATGGGGAGTCTTGGGATGCCAGGGCTTCTGGAAGCTCCCTCGGGGCTCTCTGGGAGCTGCAGAAGTTAGGACCTAGAGCCCTCCCAGATCCCAGCACTGGGACTCTCCCAGTCTCTCTCGACTCTCACTCCTGTCTCTCCTGCCTGTTCCTTCTGGGCTTGGCGGCTCCTCCTCAGACTCCCTTTAGAGGCTGCCCTCCCTCGCGGAGGGTCGCACTGCACACGTGGGCCTGGAGCAAAACGGCCTGACACATCCCAGGAGTCATCACAGTGACCTTCTCCACGCAACCCCGCGCAGGTTTTAGTGAGGGGGCCGGGCAGGGCTCGCGACCCCAGCTGCAGAGGGCCCCCCGAGCTCGCACAGCCAGTACATGCCAGACGAGAGGACTTTGGGGTTCTTGCGTCTTGGGGACATGTACGCTAGGATTTTCAGCCTGAGAGCCTCAGAGTGCCCTGTCTTCATCCTGGCGCTCATCCGTCATGCAGCTCGGGCAGGGGTCTTCCCTCTGGGCTTCGGTTTGGGACGTGGAAGATCAATGGCCCACCCCACCCGAGGCCTCCGGTTTTCTAAACGTAGATTTGTAAAAGCCACCTGCGACGCCATCGTGACCAACTCCCAGCGGTTGTCTGTATCCCTCTACAACATGCTCGAAGCCCCATTTGTACTTGGATAACTCCAGTAACAGAGGCTCAGACTTCCCAAGATGGCCATTGCTTTTCCCTAGAAATAAGAATCACAGGCACAATTCTACACTTTAATAGGCACGGAGTGTCAGAAGAAACCATCAAGCTCTGGGAGAAGTTAGTGTGGCCATGCACTTCCTCTTCGATCTCACAGCTTGTTGGTCCAGGCCTTAGTTTCCCCATCTGTGCCAGGGATAGTGAGCACAGCCACGGGGCCGAAGGCATCAGGCCCCAGCCGTGGTATGCGGATCTCTGGTTCTGCGGAGCTTCCGGCGCAGGGTCTGCTCACTCACTGTCTTCACCATGCCTGTCGCTTCAGTACTGACCAAGTGCCAGGAGGAGGTCAGCCGCGTCCCCGCCGTCCACCCTGGCACGTTCAGGCCCCAGTGCGACGAGAACGGCGACTATAAGCCGCTGCAGTGCTTTGGGAGCACTGGCTACTGCTGGTGCGTCTTCCCCAACGGCACCGAGGTCCCCCACACCAGGAGCCGCGGGCACCACAACTGCAGTGGTAAGCACTGCCTACGCGGCCAGGGAGCGCCGAAGGAGCAGGACTGCGGAGGCCCTCCCGGCACACATGGGGCCGGGCCACTCGGCTCCGAGGGGGCAGCCACTCAGCCGCCCTTGTCCATGCATGTCCTCCACCACCTGTGCACTCATCAGTTTGTCCCTCGGTCCTTTCTCTCCTTACATCCACTCACCTCCTCCCTCACCTGTCCTTCGTCCTTCCTCTGTGACGCTCGCGCAGCCGGGCGCCACCCGCGGGACAGCCGGGGCTCCTACAGGCCCTCCGCTCTAGCACAGCACTCCTCCCTCGGCCTGCCCCGAGCACGCCTTGTCGCTGCCATCCAACAAGCGTCCTGCTCCCGCGGGCACGAGGCTGGAGGCTAGGCTGGCGAGAATGACCCCGGCCCCTCGCCCGTGGGTGTGGGCGGCTGGACTGCCAAGTGACACATGGCCTTGCTGCTCCCTTGCAGAGCCGCTGGACCTGGAAGACCTGTCATCCGGACTGGGCATGACCAAGCCGGACCTGGGCCAAGGTAAGGGCCCCCGCAGGGGTCATCGGGCCCCAGCAGCTTATCCCCCGAGGGGCCGAATCCCTCATGGACAGAGGGCTGGCGTAGCGTGACCCTGGGCCATCCTCCAACGTCCCTAGAACATCCATTTCACACCCGAGGACCACGACTAGGGGCTGTGGGGGTGGGGAGTCCTCAACTGCTCTAAGATCCCAGGATGCTGGGAAGGGGCAGGGACAACAGATGACCCCAACCCTAACCTGCTGCTTCTCTTCTCCGTAGCGGGCATTTGAGAAGAGCAGATGCAGACGCCGGCACGCAGCCCGCCCCGCATGGCCACTGCCTCCTTGCTCCCCTCTACCCCCAACCCTAGCCCCCCATTTCCTTCCCTTTTACACTGCTCCCCCACTGTCTCCCACTCTGTGCCTCCTTCCACGACACCCTGGCACCTGGCTCTCCACCATCCTTAGACCCAAGTCACATCAGAGTGGTGCAGATTTAACGACGCAGGAGGGCCCTGCTGCCCCACGCCCCATCCATCTGAGGAACGAATGGCCCAAGGAGGAAGACCAGGAGCTCGGCTGATCCCCATTTCAGCCTCCAACATGGAGCCCCAAGATCCAGGCCCACAGATGAGATGGAAGGTGCAGGGAGAGGGGACAGTGCTGCCCCACCCCCAACACGTTAGCTGTTCCTGCCCTTTGGGCCTTGCCTTTCTAGCCTATTTAGCTCCCCTCTCCAGCAGCACCCACCCAGGACCAGCCTCTCCACAATGCCCTCACTTATGCCAAACCCCCTCCCCTCTGTGCAGCCAAGCTTGTCACTGGCCCTCAGGGCCGCTGCTCTGTGAGAATAAAAGGTAGTAATAGAACACATCTGGCTCCTGACTGTTGTTGGGATCTGGCTCATGGACCCCAAGGAGTGACCGAGACCTTGAATCCAGCAGTCTGGGTGGGAGGGCACAGCCCAGGGAGCCCAACCCGATGCCGTAGGGCCCGGCTGCGCTGTGGGGAGGCACTCTTTGGACACAGCCATGCTTGGTTCCCATGGTAACGCACAGGCATACTCTACTTCCCAAAAGAAATAAACAACTATGGGCAAGAGCCTCAGTGTAAGTTCCTCTTGATTCAACTTCCACTTTCCCAGATGCCCATTATTTCTATACTAAGAACAGCGGGAGTGTGAGGACAGGCGGCAGTGGCACAAGGCCCCAGTGTCGGGACTACCAGGAAGGGGGCACTACCAGGAAGGCCCTACGTAGACTGGCCCCGTTCCAGGAGGGGAGAGAAGCCAATATGGGGCAGGGCCCTGAGGGCAGGGTGCAGCCAGATGCCAACCTGAGTCTCCAAGACCCCCAGCCCAGCACGCTCCTCTTCCACCCGGCCTCTTACTCTCACTAGCAGAAGGCTCGAGGCCTTGGCGAGAAAGCTCCACGTCCTCTGGCGCTCACGCTGCTCTGGGCAACGGCGCTGCCGCCCTCACCGCGTCCTGGAGCTACGTCCCCCTGACTTATCTCTGGAGTTCACACGTTTGTTGCCTTCATCGTCCGAGAACCTACACTGCCCGGCCACGAGGCGCCTCCGTCCTAACTGGTACTCCCGCTCCCGCTCTGCCCGCGGTACCCAGTCTCTACCAGGTTCCTCGACAGGGCCTGCCTCCGGCTCACACCCTAACTTCAAACGGTGGCTCGGACAGTCATCCCCCACCACCCCTCTTCCATTTCCTGCCTCTGGATATTTCCCTGGCCCTCCCTAACAAACCACCTGTGACGATGCATAAGGTCCCCCCGAGCGGAGATGCCATCTCCTCCAGGAAGCCTTCCCCACGCTGACTCAGCACCTGCGGCACCTTCGCAGAGTCTCGTTCTCTGGCAACCTGTCCGTTCCACTCACCACAGCGTCCCAGAGCCTTGATGTGTCGTCAAGAACAAATGCTGAGTGGTGGTCTGCTCACCTCCAGGTGTCAGCCAGACTCTCCCCTCCCAGAATAAGTCAACTGCCAAATGTTTGTCCTGGATGTGCTGGGAACTCGCACCTTTCCTTCAAGCCTTTTATTTTCTGAAGTTGTTACAAAAAACCACAAACAAAACAGGGAAAAACTGACAGAGGACAAAGCCTCAGCATCAGCCAGAGACCAGAGATGTGGAAGGAGCTGCAGGCTGGGCCTTGCTAGGTCTGCAGGGCCAAGAGGTGGAAAGTCCTGAGGCCTCTGGGCACGTCGGGTTTGAAGGGGGAGGGGCAAGTCACTTAAAAAAATATATATATACTGTACACATCTCTATGAAGCATTCTGTGTCAGGACAGAAGTCAGACGCGGAGTCGGTGAGTGCCAGTCACTGGAGCCGGATGCTTTTCCTCCTCCTCCTCGGACCAGCCTCTCTGCAGGGCTCACTAGCTCAGCCAGCACGGGCACTGCGGCTGGCTGGCTTCTTCTGCAGAGGGAGGGAAGTTAAAGGTTCAATTCCAACCCATGGTGGGCAGAGGCATGGGGCTGGTCACCACTTGGCTAAGAAATCCCTGGGTGAAGGAAACACATCCAGGGGAGGAGCACGGGCCACCACGGACACGTGAGCACGGACGGGTCCCAGGAACGGGGCTGAGCGTCTCAGCACTCCACTGGATCCTCGCCGCCAGCCAGGCAGGCTCTGTGCCCCCCAACTCCAGGAGGCTGGTGGCTGCTGGGGCCCCATCAGCCCCTGCACCACCACCCGGACAGCACAGCTCCATCGGAACGGCTTATCCTGCGGAAACCATCTTCCTCCCCACGAGGAACGCCCTCAAATACAGAATCACAAGGAAGAGAAAGCGGACAGTGGTGGGGAGAGACCGAGCTGTACTTGACCTCGAGCCTCATCCTCCTCTACAAAGAGGCACTATTCTGGATTCTTCTAATTCTGCAGCTCTGACTTCTGGCATCGCCTCACTGGCCCCACTGACCTTGAACCACTTTCTCCAGCCCCCGCTCCTTCCCGCTGCCTGGCCCCCGCGACGAGGACAGATGCTAGTTACCCTCCCACCCTCACCAGAGAGGGGAGGTCAGCGGGATCCCCGGGCCAGGCATCATACCTGTCGCCGTGTGCCCCTCAGACAGTCTGCTCTGCTGTCTTCTTCTGTGAGGAGAGAAGTACGAGGCCCCTGTAACTGAAGCAGCCCTGCCGCCCACGCTGCCCGCGCCCCACACCCAGGAGCGATGTGACGGTTCTCTACTGACGACTCGCAGCTCGCCCAGAACAGATATTGGTATAAAGGGATCCCCAAGGGCAGGGATGGGACCCCATTTGTCCAGGAAGGAGCCCAGGACACGGAAGCCAACAGATGCTCAGCTTTTCTGAACACAGCTGAGGCCCCGCTGGCCACGTGAGAACTGCACCACGTAAGGTGTGGAGGCCCCCCTATTCCGGTGATCAGCCTTTGGAAGCCATAAAGCGGAGGGGTGTGTTTCTGTGGCGGGGATACCCCACCAGCTGGGGTACACACATCCCAGGGAATGTCTTCTCTCACCTCAGCCTGCCTGGCTGGCCTCCCTGCCCCCCACCTTGGGGCTCTCCTTTCTTCACCCATCCCAAGAACATCCTTCCACCTCACAGATAAAGACAGGGTCACTCCCGTGGCTTCTACACACACAGACCATGTCCTCCCCGCAGGTGGTACCTGCCTTCCACCCATCTTCTCCAGTGTGTCACAGTTCACAAGCCCCCAACCCCTGGACCCTGCGAATGGATAGGGGGCAGGGACCAAGTCTGGCCCGCCCCACCAGGACGCTGACACACACAGGACGGAGCTCATCACATTCACCCTGGGGGCTGCGTCTGGGTTCTTCTGGCTGGAGACCCCTCAGGAACTCACGCTACCTTTTTCTTTTTTTTCTTCTGGAATGGTGAGTCAGGGTCTTTGGTTGAGGCCTTTTTTACTTTCTTCTTCTTTTCCTTTTTTTCTTTGTCTTTTTTCTCTAAGGAAAGAACGTAAACCCCCTAAGTAACAGAAGCATGGTGGGGTTGGTGTTAATGTCAAGAGACAGGGCTCGTCTCGAGGGATCCTAGAACCACTCCTCCCAATGCCAGGTCCCCAGTTCTCTCCACTCTGTGGGGACCCATCAAAACACAGGCCCCAGGCCTCTGTGACCACCTGCCCTGGTCTGAGAGCCCATGGGGCTTGCCTCATGATTTCTGCCCCATCCACAGGTGACCTGGACTACTACTATTTTTCTTTAACTCACTGTTTAAAACTTACATTTATTTTACAAAGTTACATTCTACCTGTGAACAGGACTATCGCCTAAGGTATAGACAGGGCTGGAAGAAAGGAGGTTCAGGGCTTGTGGAGTCTAGTGCAGAGCTCAGGAAGGGCCAGCTACCGTGAGCTCCGAGGGGAACCTGCTATCTAGGGGCTCGGGCCGCAGAAGCAGGAGGCTGAAGTGTGCGTGAAACTGGCCGCCCGTTGTGGGCGAGCTCCAGTGGCCTGCGTGTAGGCCGCACCCTGCAGCCCCATGTCCCCACGTCCCCAGCAGGTCAGCCCAGGAGCTCCGGGATCCAGCTCTGGCTCCGCCACCACCATGCCCCCGCCCCAGACAAACCAGCTCGTAGTCTTTCCCTTCTATGCCCACTGAGCGTCCCCCCGCCCATGGCGTGCTGACCGGGGCTCTCGGCCTGCGCCCAGAAGCCTGCTCCAGGCTGCGGCTGGCCGGCCACTTACTCTTGTCGGATTTCTTCTTCTCCTTCTTGCTCTTTGGGTTGCCTTGGTCTCCGCCCTCAACCTTCAGTGTCCCTGGCTCCCCTTCAGGCTTTTCCTTGGCCCCTCGGGAGCCAGGAGACTCTTTCTCCTTCTTCTCCTTGATGTTACCACTTGCTCCGTCTCTCTTGGCTTTGGCCTTGGGAGTCCTGAGGGCCTTTTCTGGTGAGCCACCACCCTCCCCGCCTCCCCCGGCCACCAGCTGCTTCTTCTTCTTGCTCTTGGGGGCTCTGGCGGCCGTCTGGTCCCCCGACAGCTTCCGCTTGCGGACCAGCCGGCCCTTCCTGCCGCTCTCCTTGGCGGCGTCCGTGGCCTTCTTCCTCTCCTGCTCCAGCAGCTCCGTCAGGACCTTCACCACGGAGGCCTGGACCTGCGCCTCGTTCAGGGGCCAGGGCTCGCTCAGGAGGCGCCGGCTGATGTCGTTTTGCAGTGCCAGCATGGAGGCCTGAGGGCTCCCGGCCTCCTTCTTGGCCTTCCGGGGCTTCTGAGGCATGGGATTAGCCTCTCTTCTGCCT
Source organism: Ursus maritimus (assembly GCF_017311325.1). Lineage (NCBI taxonomy): Eukaryota > Metazoa > Chordata > Mammalia > Carnivora > Ursidae > Ursus > Ursus maritimus. Next base: position 22,609,839 of record NW_024423897.1, read on the forward strand.
GTGGAGAGAGCACATGGGGTCACGCACTGGGGAGAGAAACAGGCTCACCATGTAAGAGCCAAGGGGGGTCTAGGGACACAGCTAACCTCCTCCGACAATGGTACAGACAGGAAAAGGGTGGCCCATTAGTCACTCTGCCCCATCCGGTCTCCTGCCTCAGCTTTCTAGCAGCTTCTAACTTAGCTTTTTCCTTTAAGTTAGCTCTTTCATCTCCTTGCACTAAAAACTCAAGTCAGGTTGGAGATGGAAAAGGACTCTAGAATCTTAAGGAAGAGGCGTGAACTCCATCAACAAAACGAAGGTCAGACAGGAGGGAGACGGTGTTGTCCAGTCAGAAGTCCAGAGCTGGGAGGCAAGGGCCTTGAATTCCAGGTTCTCCTACCAACAGCGTGCTGTGGGACCGTGCTCCTCTCACAGCCTCAGTCTCTCCATTTGTTAAAATAAGGGCTTAGATGAATAGTGAGGCCTCTATTCTACGTCACAGACTATGATAAAAGCTGGTCAGGGGACAAGGCAGCCTGGGGGTGACGGGCATGGTGTATACGCACGTGGCAGCTGACTAAGCAGGTCTGCTGCCTGCCAGAGGGACTTCTGGTGCAGCCTTTGTTTAGAATTCTCCACGCCTCTGCTCTCCTTTGATAATTGTGTGCTGACTACACGTGTGAAAAAAAACGTCCACAGCCCCCTCTAAAATGTCTCCCTGTCGCACCCGCCTCTCACAGAGAACACTGGGGAAGAAAGTGAGCAATGACTCTTCTGCTGACCCAGCACCGGCGAGCTGCAGCTAAAGCCAAGGACGGGGTATGGGGGGTGCGGGGGGACATCAGCACTGTCCCGGTGCTGCCCCTAACTTCCCAGGTGACTCAGCAGGTTTCCACTCATTCTGGGCCTCACAGACACAAGATGCCTACACGCTGGCTCCAAAGGCGCCAGTGGCTCGGCCCTGCTCCCCGTCACGGGGCTGGGGTGGGCTAGGGGAGGCGCAGACGGCAGGCGGAGCGGGAGGGGTTCCCAGCATAGACCGAGGCCCAATTCAGCCCTTCGGTGCTTCTTGGCAAGGGCAGGGGTTGCTTGGAGAGGGAAGCTGAGGAGGGCAGCTTGCACTGGCAGCCTCCCTCCGCGCAGCCCACTTCTCCGCTCTTGCCTACAAACACCCCAGAACACCAAAGCTGTCTAACGCCCAAAGCTGTCCCAGACGGGCCCAATAGAGACCCCTGTCCCTCAGTGCTGGCAAAGTCAGCGCTGGCTGGCTGATGCCCCAGGCTGGGTGATCTCAGCAATTCCGGTCCGCCCTCCAAACACCACGTGACAGTTTTCTGTGTGTGCCACGCCTGGACACTCACTGGATGGCTCTACCCTGCTCTGTGTTGTTCAGACACAGAGGCCCAGCGTGGCCAGGGTCTGGTCTGAGGCTTTACAACAAGCCAGTCCATCATCGGGGGTCTCTGCCATGTGCTAGAGACTTCTCCGAAAGTGGCTCCTGCCTTCTGGCTGAGCCCCCCTGAGCTCCTACCCCCCAGACCATGAGTCTGTTTGTTAGAAAGCAAAGTCAACGGGGTTAGTCGGAGGAGAGCCAAGGCCGCTCTGAGGCAGAGACTGCCCTACTAGGCATGCCAGCATCCCACAGAGCTGGATAACCCGACTTCCCGGCCGGCCCAGATCCTAAGAGCCAGACACATGGGCGTGGGGCACCAGGCCTTGCCTGGAGAGGCCCTGGTGACAGACAGGACGATACTGGTTAGGACTGTGCCTGAGGGAGAGAAAGAAGGGGCCCACTGCCTTGTCCCTCCATGTCCCACTGTGTCTCCTGTGGCCCTTGACTCACTTGTTTTAGGGGATACGGTGCCTGCTACATGTCGGGGCTCCACTTCCTGCTTGCCGTTGGAGGCATCTGTGGTGACGGAAGTAGAGGAAGCCGAGGGGTTGTGGTCTGGCCTAGGAGTGGCCTTTGAAGCCTGGGAATTGGCCAGAGTCGGCCCAGGGGTCACATAACCTGAGAGGAGAGACTGAAGAAACCCAGTGTGAATGATGCTAGAACCCTGCCCCGCCCTTGAGTGCCGGGCCTGCTGAGGAAGCTATCCCAGGAGCCCCTAAGATGGGGCCAACCCTGCTGGGCCAGGCGGGGAGCACGTCAGCCCTTTCTCTGTACCTTCTGCACTATTTTAATTGATAGAAATTCCCATCAGGCTCATCTAAGAAGACAGTCTCTTAGTACGAACGCGAATGGAAAATCACTAGCGCCTGCCATGTACAGAAGATAACCTTAAAGAAATCCCATCTGTTACAAAATGTCTTTTTTTCTGGGACTCATCTAGAATCAAGGCAAGCCTTCTCTACAGGCTCTAGGAGTCCACTACGTATGGCTTTATGCTGAAACAGAACCTCGGGGGGAGACACAGGGCCCTGTCGCGGGGGATGGCCTCGGCCTAACACTGCAGCAGGTGGCCTCGAGTGCCCGCCCCAAGGCCCCCAAGGGGCCAGTCCCCTCCCTCGCGGTTACCTGAGAGGGTGCCACCGCCTCGTCCTCGCTGGACTCTGCTGTGGTCTCCTCCACCAAGGTCTCCGTCGTGGAGGGTGCCGGACCTACCGAGGGAGCACAGGCCAGCTGTCGGGAGGCCCTGGGATGGCCTGAGCCTTCCGCTGGACCCTCACCCTCCTGCCCAAGGCTTTAACCGCTCCTATGACTCCCTCCAAGATCAATGGCTGTTTGCAGCCTTTTAAGCAAGACACCTGAACGCCAAAACTTCCGTTCTAATTCCTGAGGCCTGACTTATACTTCCCAGCTTTTCTGTGCGGGAAGCACGACCCTGGGATTCTGGGGGGTCAGTTATGGGAGCCCGACAGTAAAAAGCCAGCAGTGGTCAAACAGTAGAGCTAGAAGATCTTTGGTATCATTTGGATCAACCTCCTCATGGGATTGTACAGGTGGGGAAACTGAGGCCCAGCATGGGATGACTAGGCCCAGGCCTCTGAACAAGTGGAGACACAGAGCCGAGGCCGGAGCCTCGTGCTCCGCCAGACAGCCCTGGCCCCGCTCTGGGCCCACCTAGCCTTCTCCTGGGACCCTCACCTGGCCTGTGGGCCGAGGGAGCCATCCGGGGCCCGTCAGCATCCTCCTCACTCCCCGAAGAGCTGCCGCTGCTGTCGGCACTGTCATTGGAGGTGTCAGAGGCCTTAGCTTTGGCGTGTCCGGCAGGAGTGGCCGTGGCCCGCTGGATTGCAGGAACCTCAGGCTTTCTGAGCTTGTTGGTCCCCTTGGCCTGCACAGGGGCGCTCTGGGGACTCATCACAGGGAGTGTTCCCAGAGCACCGTCAACCTAATTTCGTTGAGAGAGAGAGAGAGAGAGAGAGACAGAGAGAGAGAGAGAGAACAGAAGAAAAAATGAAAGGAAATAAACTTGGACTTGGTGCCTACCGAACACCCCAGTTACCTCAGGGCTGGGCGCCTGCTTGCGGCTTCACGCCCGGGCCTCACTTGGCCCTCCCATAAACGCTCCGCCGGGCAGCACAGGCTGGGGGTGTGGGTCAGAGACACGTGCATGCTCCAGTCACAGGGCGGCTAAGTGCTGGCGCTGGGACCTGGGCCCCTGCCTGGGCCCTCCCTTCTCTGCTCTGCCATCCTCGCTCACTGTCCCCTCCAGGATGGGGCCTGGCTCCACCACCACCACCAGGCTCCCCAGCTCACCCCACTGGAAGACGGGGTCCTGGCAGCAGGAGGCTGGGCCTCACTGGCTTTCTGGGCAAGGACCTTCAGGGCAGCCTGGGTCAGCGGGAGGCGAGCAGGGCTCCTCTTTGTCACCTGTGGACAGCCACAGGCAGCCCTGAGACTCGCAGGTCCTCAGGATGCCATCTGTGCTAGGCCCTGGTCAGATCCTGGCTGGGGTAGGAGGGGACCTATATCTGCACAAGGAGTCACGGGGCTGGAGTAAGGGACTGACGGATCGTCAAGGGCGAAATGCCACCATCAGGGCAGAAAACAGGGCCAGGCTTCAGGTTATCAGCTGATCACATCGTTCTCAGAGGATCCAAAGACAGCTTCTAGCCAGGGGAGGGAAGCTGCTCGGGTCCCCTCCGAGGCCCCCCAACTCAATCTGAGCTTGCACCTGGGACGAGTCTCTAGCCTCGTAGCTACAACAGCCTCTCAAAGTCTCCCCGGCGCCACTCCTGCTCCCCACGTCCACCACCAGTCAGGGAGACGGCACTGGAAAGGAGCTGGGCGGGGCCTCCCCGAAAACCTCCAGGCACCCCCACTGCCTCTCTGCTGCTGGGCAGCCTCACCACGGCCTGTCCGGGCCCTCTCGCCTTCTGCTTCGTCCGGCTCTCCCGCCCAAGTGCTTCCCCAGAGGGTCCCACCCCGTGTGCCCCAGCCTGGAGTACCCCCTTGCTCGCCCTGGCCTGGCCGCTTCTCTAACCTCCGTGTCACCTCCTTGGGGAGGCCGCTCGGGCCCATCCTTCCCGAAGCAGCTCCCCCCCTTATTCTCTGGCTTATACTCAGTTTCTTTCAAAGCACCCACCAGCTGGTGAGTACTTCACTCTTCGGCTTGCTTGTTCCACAGCCCGTGAGGGAAAGCACTCTCCCTGCTGTCCTCCCGCGGCACCTCCAGGGCCTGGCGCGGACAGACGCCCAGCACCGGCTGCCGGCCGAGTGGCCGAATGGAGGCAGGCTGCCGGGCGCAGTGACCACAGCACAGCTAGCCAGCACCCATGCTCCCAGGAAGCTTCTCTTGGGCTGTAGCTCGTGACGAGCCCCTCTGGGCTAGGGGTGCCCAGCTCCCTCCTGCCCTCTTAGAAGAGAGGGGCGGGGTGCAATGGGAAGGGAAAACTAACCCACATGGCCCAGGAGCTGGGTGAGGAGTGAGGAGACCCGGGCTCTGGGCCTGCCTAATCCCGGACAGGCCTCAGCGGTCTTGCCAAGGGGCAGCGCTCGGCTCTGCCGCTCGCCGCTAACGCTACCCTGCTCAGGCTGTAGATTTAGGCAAAGACGCAACAGAAACACGCCGAAAACGGCGAAGGCCAGCAAGTCACCATTACCCACACTAAGAAGGGCAAGGTTTGTTCACAGCATTTCCAGACCGGGGGGGAAGAAGAACACAAACCAAAAGCACAACCGCACTGGACCGGCTGCCGAGGGCGCGCGGAGCCACACGCTCCCAGACTACTGTTCCTCGCTGCTCAGAGGCATCCGGGAGCCTGGTCAGGGCCGCAGCCAAGCCAGGGAAGGCGCGGGCCGCGAGGGGGCGGCTCCTTCTGGGGGCGCCGGCCCGCACAGCCCCCCCTCGCCTGCCAGGTACCTGAGCGACGGGCACCTCCTGTTTCTTGCCTTCTGACGCCCGACCGGACGCCTCACTGCCGCTGGCCCCGACAGCGCTGGCTCGGACGGCTGGCCTTGCGTGGGCCGAGAGCACGGTCGCGCTGGGTCTACTGGCTGAAACGGAGCGGGACGGGGCGCAAGTCAGGGCACACAAGGAGCAATCCCCAATTATCAGCCCTTCCTGGGGACGCGGCGCAGTGCTCACGGCATTTGTAGCAGAAGCCTTTTTAGGAGGGCGCCTGGGGGGCTCAGTCGGTGAAGCCTCTACCTTCAGCTCAGGTCATGACCCCAGGGCTCCCTGCTTGGTGGGGAGTCTGCTTCTTCCTCTGTCCCTGATTCCCCGGCTCATGCTCTCTCTCACAAAAATAAATAAATAAAAAAAAAAAAAAAAAAAAAAAGCCCTCCCTGAACCTCGCAGCCAGGAGTTGTCACTAGCTCCGTGTCACGAGCTCAAGGGAATCACAGGACTGCTGTGGCAGTGACCCCAGGATTTCTCCCTGGCCCCTCCCCACACTTCAGTCCGATGACGCTGCCCCTCAGCTGGCCACGCCACTACCTGGGCAATGGTGGGGGGCACTGTCACCAAATGGGACTCACTGTGCTTTTAGAGAGTCTTCGTAAGAATATCACGGTCGCTTGCAAAGGCTGTTACGTGTGTTCGCTGTAGCGCTGTGTTCGTGATATCCCCACAGCCCCCACGCAAAGCCCTTAGCTTCCTCCGGCTCGGCACTGCCCACATACACTATGCTAAGGCCACCCAGAGGACAGCTCCGGGGCCAGCAGGAATCACATGGTAAATACATCATGTCACCGTCCGTCAGGTAAAAATCACAGAGCAACATGCACAGTACGGCCTCACTAAAAACACAGACACAGCTGCAGTGTCTGGGAAGTTAACAGTTCCAGAACGTCAGTAATTATTCCAGACAGGGGGATTACAGCGACATCTTTTCTTCTGTGCTATTCTGTCTTTAATGAGCCTACCAAAACCAGGTCTTATTATTACCCTCACAGAGTGTCATAACAACAACATTAGCCATTTTTCTGATGGCACTGGCAGTATCACAGATTCTCAGAAGTCAAAGAAACCACAGAGAGGGTCGGTCTCCCACTGACAGATGGAATCCTGGCCTAAGATGTCTGGTTAGGGATTACCCAGCCCTCTTTACAGGTGAGCAGGACCAGGAGGCTCACTACCTCCCCGCCCTGTCCCCATTCAGGCGGTCCGTTGTTACAAAGCTCTTCCTTAGATTCTGCGGAAACCTGCTGCCGGCAGCTTCTAGCCACTGGCGTGGGTCCTACCCCTTGGAGCTGGCAGAGAAGTCCCGACAATACTATCTCCGGAAATGGGGACCACAGGTAGCTCCTTGTCGGGATGAAACAATGAGAGCTGGCCTCAAGCCCCTCCGGAGCAACTGCGTGCTGTGTGACTCAGCCAGCAGCCTCTCCCCTTGGGGCTGCAATGGGGTGTGCATGCGTGTGTGCACGCGCGTGCGTGCGCCGGCGGCCCCTCCCAGGTGAGCCTGGCGGCTCCGTGCACGGCGGGCCTGTGCTCACCAGGAGTAGAGCACTGCGTAGCGGGGATCACATCCTCGTCCTCACTCTCAGAGGAGGAGCTCCTGGCTGTGCTCTCCGAGGCCCGGGCCTTCCTCGGGGTGTTTGCAGCTGGGGCTTGTGTGGCGGTAGCAGCTGGGCCAGCTGGACTACGATTAGGGTCGACAAAAATCAGAGGGGGTTTAATCACCTTGAAAAACAAAAACAAAACATAGCCCCCTAGTGATTAAAGGCTTGGCCAGGCAGAGGCCATTCCGGCCGCCCCCCAGCACTCTCAGCGCGCCCCCGGCCCGTGCACCTCTAAGACCCGCACAGCACCTCAGAGCCCACAGGAGCACCTGAGGTCAGCACTCCTAGCTCCACTGTATGGTTGGCAACACTAGAAGTCCAGAGAAGGGACTGCACAGCTTCACTGAAGTAGAGCCAGGGCCAGAAGAGCCAACTCAGCCTGCTTTCCTCTGGCAACTTCAGGGACAGACGCTGGCCGAGCCAGGTGCTCAAGCGGCATGGCCCTCAGCCGCCTGGTCGTCACCCACGGTTCTCCTGGGGAGCGGCCCCCACCCTAGAGACACTGGCGCAGCCTCCTGAGCTGTGGCCCAGGGTGCGACGACCCGGCTCCACTGACCCCGTGTCTCCAGCAAACAAACCACACAGGGGAAAGGCAAGGTGCAAGCGTAAGGGACCCAATGCAGTGTGTGGCCCTGTGTGGGCTCTTCTCCCAGCACACCGGGTACAAAGACTACCGTACATGAGACAATCCGGGAAGCGGAACGCCGAGTGTGCGGGCCAGTTTCTTAGGGGTGATACTGTATGGTGGCTGTCCTCTCAAAGAAAAGAAGCCAGGGGTGCTGGGGAAGGGGCGGAGGGTTTGCAGGAAGCAAGCCTGGGCACGAGTGCAGACCCGCTGAGGCTGGGGAGGGCACGTGGGGGTTCTTCATGCCTCGTCTATCTCTGGGGAGGCTTTACAGCTTCCAGTGAGGCAGTAGAAGAAAGAGAAAGCGGCCGCTCCCGGGATCCTGCGGACCAGGCCAGGGTCATGGCTCCGGTGGATATGCCCACCGCACGCAAGGGTATGTCGCACACACGGAGCCTGCGAGCCCGGCGAGCCTGCGCTTTCCATCCCCAGAGGTCAGACTCGGTCTGAGTGCCATGCCCTCTCTGGGCTTGGGGAAAACACAGGGCAGCAGGAGGAAGCTGCCCAAAGCCAGGGTCTGGGACCCAGTCTTGCCCATTACTCCACCCCGCCCACCTCCACGGCCCCGAGCACAGGGAGGGGGGTTGAGACATCATGAAAAGTCAAGCAGAGAGGTGCCCGCCCAAGGGTGGGAGTTCTGCTGGGCTAGGGCGCTTCCCACCCTTGCCAAACAGCCTCCCCCGCGGCTGCTCTGATCTGCCACTTCCAGAGCCTGCCTTCCCACATGATGAAAGAGAGAAGGATGGAAAGTGGGAGAAGGCTTACAGCTGAGGGAGGGGGGATCTATATATATGTGAGAAGACAGAAGAACAGATTGTCGGGGACGAAGAGAGGCACCGAACCCACCGAGGCAAACAATAGCGTCTGGGATGTTAAAAGCAGCTCAGCAGCGAAAGCCTCCCCCTCCCTGTTCCACCTGCCCACACGGCCTCGGCGCCGGGGGCGGTACAGGGGGCCTGGCGCGGGAGGGCAGGGACACGAGGGGCCCGGGGCTGAGCCCTGGACACGACGCAGTGCAGTGGTGGCAGCGCATCGTTCAGAAGGTGGGCCATGCGACCCAGGGACACGGGGAAACCCGCCTCTGATCCCACCTCCGCCAGACCTCACCATGTGGTGAGGGCCTCCGTTTCCCACCTGTTGAAAGGGCTCTTAGTAATCCCAGCCCGGGCTCGCTCACTGGAGGGGCTCTGATGCGCTCTGACAACTGCAAAGCACAGCACACGGGGTGACAAAGATTCACAGGAAGCTGGCGAGGCCTCGCCTGGACATTCGGCTGGGCCTTCCTGCAGCCACCGTGCAGCCAGGGCCCAGAGGGAATGCAGGGATCCCCTTCCAACTGCAGAACAAACCTGGGGGCCCGCTGTCACAGCTGAGCTCACCGACTGTGCCCTCGTTCCAGGCTGGGGCCGACAGGGGGCAGGGGGCTGACCGGCCCAGGCTGTTAACTCTGGGGGTAAGGGACAGAGCCGAGAAGGCACCCCAGAGCCCCTCGCAGAGCTGCCTGGGGGCTAGCGAACAGGTCCTGGGCCAGCCCCACCTGAAAGGGCTGGGAAATCCCTCTCTCCAGGGGTGGGCCTGCAGCCTCGCGGCTCACCAGCCCCCGGGGAATGTCATCCCATGGGTTGAGAAGGCTGAGGCTCAAGAGAGGGCAAGTGGCCTCCCCCAGGGTGACCAGCAAACTGTGCCAGAGAGGGACGGGAAGTCAGCTCTCTCGGCACCACACAGGAGCTCCTTCCAGGACCAACCATGCCAGGGCTCCGACTTAACACCCTAATTCAGTTCTTTCCGGGTCTTTCTCTCTAACTCTCCCTGAAATGTTGAGGGCAGGCCTTAGGTCTTTTTAATACGGTACCTACGCCAGCAGACCCTGGCCTGGGGTTGTAATGCCAGCACAACAGGGCTGCGCCACAGACC
>NW_024423897.1:22619316-22694517 GCF_017311325.1 Ursus maritimus
ACGTGTATCTCAGAGACAGAGTCTGGGGTCCATCCTTGCAGGTGGGGAGACTGAGGCACAGAGAGGGAGCCTAGGAATGGAGCCACAGTCGCCCCTGCCTCTCAGCCTGAAGCTCTGCCCACAACTCTGGCATCGATCCCTTTTCTCCACTGATAGGCTAATAAAAACAGAGTGAAGCTCGTCCATCGAGGAGTACTTGACCGATGCGAAACAGTGACACTAATCATAATGAGGGAGCTGGGGGGGAAGGAGCTGAAACCCCTCCAGCGGTGAGCAGAGGCTGTGGCTTCCTCAGGCTGCTCTGTCTCCCCTAAATCCTCCTAGGGAAATGCACAAAATGCCAACTTTTTTCCTGTTTCTTTTTTAATAGGGACTCCAGAATCTTCAGGACTAACGTACCAATTAAATGGTTCAGTTTAAGCATGACGCTCATTTTAATTGTGTTACTCTGCCCCCGCAAGCAGGGCGAGGCAGCCCCCTCCCTCCCAGCTGTCCCGATCCTGCTCAGGGAGGGAGGCGGCCTTCTCAGGGCGCCCGGACCGCCAGAGGGCAAAGCCCAGGTCACCCTCCTCTTGCCCTGGAGAGAGGACAGCACAGGCAAGGGCCAGGCCACGGACACAGTACGGACGGCCTGTATTCAAACGCCAGGTCTGTCCGCTTGTTCCTGGCCATGGGACACCAGGGCAGGTCACTCAACTTCTCTGAGCCTCACTCCTTCCTCCTTCGAACGGGAATAAAAGAAGGACCTACCCTCAGGGCTGCTGTGGGGACCGAGCAGAAAAATGAAGTACGGGATTCGGCACACAGAAAGTGACTGATAACATTAGGTGTAGCCGGTCATCAGGACTTTTATCACCGGGGCTACGGAGCAGAGAACGGCAGCGAGCACCCCACCCCATCACTGGGGGTGGCACACAGCATCAGACGTCACCGCTGGACCGATCAGCACGCAGTACGGTAGGTACACGAGAGAGGTGGTTAAGGAGAGGGTCTGGCGATTGCAGGACTCCAGTGACCCTGAGGGGACCTGGCAGAGGCGTCCAGGTACCTGGGGCTACAGGACAAAGGGCACTGCCATCTGCCGGAAAGGCTGGGGCTCACACAGAGGCCTGGACTTAGCAAGCTGGGGAGACAAGGTGGGCCTGGTCCCAACCTTCGGGTGCACAGAGCACGTGAATGCACGCCACGGGCATCGGAGTGAGGTCCCGGACATGCCCCCTGGATTGGGACAAGCCCTGCGGAGAAGGCTCCCGGTCCCAAACGGCAAGCAGGGATGTACAGGGAGCCAGGGGGCCAGCATCCGCCCCTACCCTGGCTTCTTATGGGTCATGAGAATTTGGGAAATGGACTTCAACTCACTGGGCTTTGATTCCTGATGCGTCAAATGGGCCACAGTGCATGCCCTTCTGGAGAAACAAGCACTCCCCATCAGGCAGCATGTTGCGCACAGGCGCGGGGGGAGGACCGCTACCCTGCCTGCTTCCGGTGCAGATGTCCGGGCCTCAGGATGGTTAGGGTGTGCCCGGGGTCACAGAACTGGCGGCTGGGAGAGCCAGCACTGACCCTCCACGGTTTGGCTCTGTGTTCAATGATGCTCTGCTGCCTACCTCCCGGGGTAGAGGAATGATCAACTGGGAGACCGTGAAGTGCTGTTTAAATGGCAAAGGTCTGCCCTCACTCCCCCCTTCCCAGGGGCCTGCTGCCCCGTGTCCGCAGTGTCCCAAAGAGAAAGAAGGGCCTACCTGGCTGGCCGGCAGCTCCTCGTCACTGCTCTCTGAGGACCCCTCTGCGTTCTTCTCTGGGGGTGCTGGGGCCAGGGGCTTGCTTCTGGCAGCTTTGGAGTTAGCCTCCTTCTGAGGGGACAAGCACACGGGTAAGGGACAGGGGTGTTAGCTGAGGGGGAACACGACTGAGGGTCTGGGGTGGGGAAACCACAGACAGTGAGCAAGGACCCTCTCATATGCTGGCTGTCCATGGGAGGACAGCTACTGGCCCATTACTACACACACGGGAGGACAGCTACTGGTCCGGTATGCCCCACGGCCACTGGAAACACAGGCTTCCACTCTGCTAATGCTCCCTCCAGAGCTGACTCTGAACTTGAAAGGGACATAGGAGTCAGACCCCACTAAATCCTGAGGGCTGCGGTGCTGTTGGCCAGGCCTCGGGATGAGAGGAGACAGCAGCCTGGGACAGGTTGCAGAGGTGAGCCAGTAGTCCCAGCGTGCTCACATCTGGCTGTAACACCCCCAGGTAAAAGCACGAGCCAGCCGGAAGTGTCCCAAGTCTGCCGCCCCCTCCTCCAGACCAGGCCTAAATGAGGGGGGCTGGCTGGGCAGGAGCTGCGGTAGGGGCGGGGGCAGAGGAGGAGAGGCACTGGTGGTGACCAGCTCAGGGAAGCCCAGGGCAGGGGCAGAGGCCCCCCTTCACGACTCAGTCCGACCAAGCAAAGTGGCAGAGCCACCCATGTTGCCCGAGTCCAATTTCTCAAGAGCAGTGAGAAGATCCTGATTTGTGCTGTTTCCTACTTTTTAAATGGGTCAGCGACAACGCACAGCGCCATAGCTGTGCCCCCGTCTCTCCCTTGCTAACAGAACCCCGACTCTGGTCTGCTAGCCCCCCACTCCTCACCACGCTCTGGGGAGGGTGGGCCCCTCTCCCAGCCAATCACAGAACCAGAGGCCCCTTATCAGTGGGCGGCCTTGGTTTTTTTCACCAGCGCAACGAGGTGAGGGGAAGGGAGGTCAGCTGGGGGACTTCCTAGCTCTTCTGGAGATGCTGCACCCCGCCATGACAATGAGCGTAAGACGGAAGAAATCTGGGTCCCCCACGATGCCAGGCCGAAGGAACCACCTTTAGAGCAGCTTTACCCCAAAGCTTCGTGCGCTACGAGGTAACCGGTCCCACTTTAAGCTCTTGGAATTAGGTTCTCTCCCGCAGAGTAGGCTGTCCTGATCCAGGAACCCACTTCAAACTTAAAAAACAAACCAAAATACTGCTATGTCTAAACATGGCTGGGAGCCCTGTGTCTTAGCCTGGCATTTAGGCCCCCATAAATGTGCCTGGTAACGAACAACTGGAAGCGACTACTGCCTACAGCGTGGCTGGCCTTTGTGGAACCCGCCTGACTTCACACTCCCTCCCCTGGCAACCCCCCACGCCGGAGTGCCTGGCTCCACTTTTGTCTGGTGAACCCCTGGTCTTCCTTCAAGCTCTGCTCAACCGTCTCTTCTGGCCTCTTAGAGACCTGTTCTCCCAGCTCCATCAGACAGAACACTACCAGAATCTTCTCCAATAATCTGCTACTTCATCTTGCCCTACTGACTACAGGCCCTGTAAAGGCAGAGCCAACATCTTTCACCCCTTAGTCTCTACCAGTGAGAAAGAGCACCCGGGGCTGGTCTGATGTGCTGACGGCAGTGCTAGGAGCATTTAAGAGACTTCTTGGTGCTTGTTTAACTCCTAAAGAAAACAGCAATCTAAGAGGGGTTGGAGCTCGGCCTGGCACAGGGATTTCCAGCTTCCCTTAAGAAACGAAGATGTTGGCCACACACAGGTACGGTTCCACAAGGTCACAATCGACCGCTGGAGCTGATGAGGACCGTCTCTCTAGTTGGGACCAGAGCTCTCCAGTTTGCCCTGGCTGCCACCACGACCTTCTACTGCCTCTCCTGACAGCAAGGCTCAATGTCAGCTGCCAGGCCATCACACCTGCGAACCCTCTACGTCCTGGAGTCTGTGTCCCTGAACTTCTGCAGGACAAAGCCACCCCTGCTGCTTTCTGCACACAGACAGAAGGGAAATCGTCCAGATAGAAGTCGGCTCCTCCCTCCCTTTCCCCAGGCTTCACCCAGCTGAGCTGTCCCTGGGCAGATGCACGTGCCTTCCTGGGGTCCCAGGCCCAGGTGAGGGAGGGGGCTTCCTCTAGCTCCCCAGTGCCTCCTGGTACCTGCATCACAGCCCAAGCCTCCTCGAGACTCCCTGTGACATCCTGGGACTCCTGGCCTCATTTACCTTGGCAGGAATTGCTGGTCTAGCCTTCTGTGGGGCTGGTGTGTCCGCTTGTGCTGTGGAGGCCTTGGCAGGTGCGGGAGTGCCCGGGACACCTTTCATCAGGGAGGCCTTGGTCTGGGGGGGCTTCACGGCAGGTTTCCCCTGAAGAGACACAGAGGACAGCAGCTGGCGTAAGGGTCCAGGAGTCACGGCTTTCATCTGGTCTTCTTTCCTCACCTGGCCCTGAACCCAAGTCGTGAGCGAGGAGTGGGTGGTGGCGGCTCAGAGGCCTGGTGTTGCAGCGGCTTCCTCATTAGGCCTCACCTGGGCCGGCGCCTCCTCCTCGCTGTCCGACTCCTCCTCACTGCTGCTCTCCGAGTCCTCCTCCGGCTTCCCGGCCTGGCTGGCTGTGGCTCCTGTCTTCCTGGGAGCGGCTGCTGCAGCCCCTTTCCTGGAGAACCCCTTGTCAGGGGCTGAGGCAGTTCTGACCTGGGGGGTGTGCCCTGAGGGCTTCGCCTGGCATGAGAGACACAGAATTAGGTGAGAGCGCCAAAGGGACTGAAGAGTTGTTCTCCACTCTCCCCGGGCCTCACCTGGGTGGGGGCCTCCCCGTCACTGTCCGACTCCTCCTCGCTGCTCTCTGAGTCCTCCTGTGGGCTCTTGACTGGCCCCGGCTGGGCCTGGGCTGCTGTGGCCACTGCCTTCCCCACGGCTGGCACGGACCCCTGGCCCCTCGCGGAGACGGCGTTGCTCTGGGGGGTTCTTGCTGGTGGCTTTACCTGAATTGTGAGAAGGTAACAGTATTAGGGAAGGAGGCAGACAGCATGGTTCCATTTAGGTTACGCCCTCCCACGGTGTGACTGTGCAGAAGTCTCTCCCGCCTGTGCAGGGCCCTGGCTGGGCTGAGCCAACTGCGTGGCCCTCCTCTCCACCCCACCTCTGGCGCCTCCTGGGCTTCACTTGCCTTGGCCGGGGACTGCTGCTTGGCTTGAGCAGCCGCAGGGACCACTTTTCCCGGAGCGGCTGCTGCCGCTTTGGCTGAAGCTGCTCTAGCGGGAGCTGGGTTGGTTTTGCTCTGCGGGGTTTTCACTGAGGCCTTCACCTGGAAGAAGCAGGAATTACAGAAGGGAAAAGGTGAGATGCAGCAGAGTGGTTAAGCCAAGAACATCGATTCTGGAGTCAGATGCCTGAGTCTGGATTCTTGCTCCTCCAGTTAACTGTTGTGCAAATCTGGGCAAATCACTGACCTCTCTGGGCCTCAGTTTCCTTCTCTGTAAAATGGGGCTAACAAGGCCCACCCACAGGGTTTTCACAAGGATTAAATGGGAGAGTCACAGTGTTTAGCATGGTGCCTGGCACATAAACTCGTTATCGCGAACACTTTTCTTCATGTTGGCTAAGCATGTGCCTACCCAGGGCAGAGGTATTTTCCAGGCTCCCTTTTCAGCCAGGCAGCCACGAGTTTAACTTCTGGCTAACAGAATGGAAGTCGAGGATACCATTCAAGTTTCTTACACAGGTAGAAAACATGGGTCTTCTTCCTCCCAGCTGGAAGAAATGCTGAGGTAACAGCTGGAGCTCTAGCAGCCATCTTAGTCTATGAGGCAGGAGCCATGTACTCAGAATGGCAGAACAAGACAGAAAACCATGGCTTGAAGTTTTCTTCATTTTAACCTAATCTTAACTGATATCCAAGGGATTCCCCAAAACCTTCTTGGGGTATCCAAGCAAACACAGACCTAGAGAGACGAGGGCAACGAAGAGTAAAATCTTTGGCGGTGAGATCGCTGACAGTAGTGTGAAAGCAAACCAGGCTAATAGGAGGTAGAATGAGGCATCAGGCAGTGTCTCTAGGCCCCTGCCTCATTTGGAGGCCCCTGCCTCATGTCATCTGATCAGTGACACGACATCCACACGACACCAAGTGAAACTAAGAACTGTACTTCAAGAAAGAAAGCCCTCTAAAGCAACGACTATGCCTGGCTGAAGTCAGGCGCTCATCAGCACAGAAAAGTCATCCAGAGGGGAGCCATGTCTTTGACATTCACTTAAGAAAACAGAAAAGACACCAGGACTAAGTTGACCTCACAAGTCTCAATACATTTAAAAAGACTGAAATCACACCAAATATATTTTCTGGCATAGAGGGATTAAATTAGAAATCGATCACAAGGGGGCGCCTGGGTGGCTCAGACAGTTAAGCGCCTGCCTTTGGCTCAGGTCATGATCTCGGGACCCTGGGATCAAGCCCCAGGTCTGGCTTCCTACCCAGTAGGGAGTCCGCTTCTCCCTCTGTCCCTCCCATGCTTGTGCTCTCTCTCTCTCTCAATAAATAAATAAAATCTTAAAAAGAAAAAAAGAAAGCAATCTACACAGTCCCAGACATTTGGAATCTAACCCACTTCTAAATAACCCATGGTTCAAAGAATAAGAATAAAAGAAACCAACATTTCAAAATTCATGGGATGAAGCTACTGCAGTCCTTATAGGGAAATTCATTGTTTTAAATACTTACATTAGGGGAAAAAAAGAGCTACAATAAATAATTTAAGATTCCATCTTAAGAAGCTAGAAAGAGGGGCGCCTGAGTGGCTCAGTCGTTAAGCGTCTGCCCTTTGGCTCAGGGCATGATCCTGGTGTTATGGGATCGAGCCCCACATCGGGTTCCTCCACTGGGAGCCTGCTTCTTCCTCTCCCACTCCCCCTGCTTGTGTTCCCTCTCTCTCTGGCTGTCTCTCTCTCTGTCAAATAAATAAATAAAATCTTAAAAAAAAAAAAAAAAGAAGCTAGAAAGAGAAGAGCAAATCAGTCCTGAAGAAAGGAATAATGATGATCAGAGTGGACATTAACGAAATAAAAAACAGAAAATGACAGAAAAAGCAATGGGACTACAAGTTATTTCTTTGAAAAGAACAACAAAATAGGTTAAGTCTTTCGCTAGGCTGACAAAGAAACAGGACAGAAGACACAAATTATTGAAAATTAGGATGAAAGCAGGACATCACTTATAGGCCCAATGGAAATTAAGAAAGATTATAAGGGAATATTATGAACAAATTTATGCCAACAAATTAGATAATGGAGATGAAAACATACAAGTTTCTAGAGAGGCACAAATTATTATTATTTTTAAAGGTTTATTTTAGAGGGAGAGCAAGAGCACACCAGTGGGAGCGAGAGAGTCAAGCAGACCCCCTGCTGAGCGCAGAGCCCTATGTGGGGTCAGTCCCACAACCCTGAGATCATGACCTGAGCCAAAACCAAGTCGGAAGTCAGCTGACTGTGCGCCCCAAAAGGCACAAATTATTAAGTGTGCACAAAATTACCAGAAGGTATAAAATGTAACTGGCTCAAGAAGCAAAAAACCCTGAATAGACCAATAGTAATTTTCAAAACTGATTTAGTAATTAAAAATCGTCCACACACAAAAAATCCAGGCCCAAGTGTTTTTATTGGTGAATTCCATTGAGGAAGAAGAAATAATACCAATCCAACATAAACTGTCAGAAAACAAAGGAGAGAACACTACCAAATCCATTTCATGAGGCCAATATGAGCTGGATACCAAACCCAGGCCAAGACACTACACAAAAACCATAGACTAATATTCCTGATGGATATAGACACAAAAACCTTAGCAAACCAAATCCAGCAACAAAGAAAAAGGAATATACAGCATGACCAAGTGGGATTTATAGCAAGAACGAAAGGTTGATTTAACACCTGAAAATCAAGAGCAATATATTGCATTAATAGAACAGGAAAAAAACAGTAAGATCGCTTCAACAGAAAAAAGCATTTAACAAAAATTCAACTTCAATTCATAACAAAAACTCAATGAACTAAGAACAGAAAAGAACTTCTTTGGGGCGCTGACTGGCTCAGTCGGTATAGCATGTGACTCTTGATCTTGGGGTTGTGAGTTCAAGCCCTATGCTGGGTGTAGAGCTTACTTAAAAATAAAATCTTTTAAAAAAAGAACTTCTTCATCCTGATAAAGGGCATCTTTGAAATACTTAGAGCTAAAATCATACTCAACAGTGAAAGACTGAATGCTATAACCTAAATGAGAAACAAGGCAAGGGTGTCTGTTCTCACCACTGTTATTCAGCATTGTACTGGAGGATCTAGCCACTGCAGTAAGGCAAGAAAAAGAAATAAATGCAGTCTAAATTGAAGAGGAAAAGGTAGAACTGTCCTTATTCACAGACAACATGGTTTGTATATAGAAAATCCCAAGGAATCTACAAAAGCCAGGAAAACAGGTGAGCAAATGTAAAGTCGTAAGATACAAGATCAACAGGGACGCCTGGGTGGCTCAGTCGGTTAAGTGTCTGCCTTCAGCTCAAGTCATGATCCCAGGGTCCTGGGATTGAGTCCCGCATCAGGCTCCTTGCTCAGTGGGAAGTCTGCTTCTCCCTCTGCCTGCTGCTCCCCCTGCTTGTGCTCTCTGACAAATAAAATCTTAACAGAAGACGTACGATCAACATATAACACGAGGTTGGGCCCTGAAGGCACCCTACCACTCATTCAGCCAGTCATCACATGCTGACTGGCCATCTCTCCCACCCTTTTCACGCAAGGGCTCTCTTCCTATGGCATTTCAACGGAGAACATTCCTCAGTCTCTGGCACACCTGGTTTTCCAGACCAGTCCTGTCTTTGTTACTTTGTTTTGAACGTCAGCTCTCACATGGACGGTTTCCTCTGAGCTGGCCCAAAGACTATCTGACTCACCTGACCCCAGCGATACTGAGCAGTGTGGGACCGACTGAGTGTGTACAGAGGGCATTTTGAGAGGGAGGCCATATAAGGATTCTCTCATTTCATCCTCACCAGAACCCCCCAACAGAGGATTATCCTTATTCTTCAGACAAGACTCCTATCAGACCAGCCTGTCTCAGTGGAGGCAGTTCAGGCCTCCTGAAGCTAGGCGAGGCACCATCTTCTGACAAGGCATCCGGCTACAAAGCTGGGCCCCTAGAAAGAGATTAGCCGCTTTATTTTGCACCTTGGAAGAAACTAAGGCCCCAGAGCATAATCATGTCTGTGGTTGGAAAAGTTTGGGCCAAGATGAAGCAGAAGGATGTGTGCAAGCCAAAGGCTTTTGAGGCAGGCACACTGGGGCCCGGGCCCAGCTTGGACCCTCACTGGCTGGCTGGGCCGAAGCAGGTCAGCAAACAACTCTCCCAAACTCTAATTTCCTCCTCCAGAAACCAAAGCAAATGGTACTGGTGGGAGGCTCAGGTGGGAAGACAAATACTTAAGCAATGAGCACAATGAAACTTTTCAGGCATTGGTCTGGGATGTGTCTATAGCTTACGGGATAGGAGCTGTTGGGCTGGGACTCCAGCAGGGCCCACACACAGGTCAAAACCTCATTAGGGGAACCACAGGAACCTGGGTCCCACAAGGCAACAAGGAGAAGGGGACCCCTCCCCCCCAAAAAATCCATAGAAAATGTGTGCTTTGGTATAGGGGAAAAAAAAGAAATGACTAACCTCTGAGTGGTTACTGGGTGGGGGAAAGAGTGACAATTACAAATAATAAAATGGAGAGTGAGCACAGAGCATGAGTGATCTTCACTTTTCCCCACTTATCTCTTCCGGACTGGGTGAGGACTCCTGATTCTGTTCCCCATCAGCCTGGCCCACCCTCAGGGAGGCAGATAAGGGAGCCAGCAATGCGCAGGCCCGTTGCTGGGTGTGGCAGGTGAGATCTCGTTATATTCCCAATCCTGTGAAGGTTGATTTCCAATTTACAGAAGAGTAAAACAAAGGCCCTGGATGGATTCCGTCACTTGCTAGAACACGAAGCTGGGACTTGAACTCAGGTAGTCGGCCCCTGCCACACCATCTCCCTCAGTGATTCCACCAAAATGCTCGGCTTGGGGCGGTTCACTCAGGCTAGGTGCTCTACCACCCTCTGGGCCTTCACACACGCTAGTTTCTTTGCCTGGAACACTCCACTTCACCTGGCCAGCTCTTTTAGCCCACAGTTCCCAATGCCACTTTCCAGGAGGCCCTCATTCCTGGAAACCCCTAGATGCTATCAACTGCCATGCTGTTAGTCCGGGCACGTGCTCTATTCTCAACCTCAGCACACCATGCCGGAATAACCTGGGCACACGTCCACGGCCCCTGCCTAGACTGGGGACTCCCTGAGGGAGCCGGGACAGCACCTGGCAGATGGGGTGCTCTACAGAGCGTGTGGAAGGCATAAGGAATCTCAACAGGAGCTCAAAAGGCCACGGGGGAGACCCTGCTGTCTCTGACAGGTGGAGGAGACAGTGAAAAGTAGGGAAGGAGGCTGAGCTGAGGCTGCCCCTGAGGTTTCTGCACACCGGGGGCAGCCCAGAAAAGCCTCTCCTCAGCCCTGCCCCAGGCTCTGGTGTGGGTGGGATGGGCTGGCTCTTCGTCGGCCTCACCTGGGCTGGAGCTTTGGCTGCCTCCTCACTGTCGGAGTCGTCTTCACTGCTCTCTGAGGAGTCTTCTTGCACCTCAGCTTTGACCGGGGCCATTGCAGGCCCTGCCTTCCCAGGGGGTGCTGGGGCAGTCCCTTGGCCTGAGGGCCCCTTGGTGGGTGTGGAGGCAGCTTTTACGGTGACACCCTTCCCCACAGGCTTTGCCTGGAATGACAGGGAAGAGAAGCGGGTCACAGATGCCCCAGAGGCCACATGAACACTGGCCCTGAGTCCGGTGAATAAACTTGGCCTCACCTGTCCCACAGCTGGGGCCGGAGCAGGGTCCTCCTCACTCTCAGACTCCTCGCTGCTTGATGAGTCCTCCGGCCTCTGGGTGCCCCTGGCCATAGCTGGGGATGAGGTGCAGGCTGGAGAAGTTGCTGCTCCCGCCTTCCAAGGGGCTGGCGTGCCCACTCGCACCGGGGGGACCTTGGCAGGTGCTGGGGTAATGGGGGTGCCCTTCTTTGGGGAGGCCTTGGTCTGGGGTGTTCTCATAGCTGGTTTTGCCTGAGAGGAAGCAGAAGTCAGAAGCTAGAGAAGGAGACTGAATTCAGAACCCCCATCTGCTCTGGGGTGGAGCCCTGCTGCCATCCTTCCCCATGGCTCCCCAGGGAGCTGACTGGTGGGGGTGGTCAGGTCAGGCTGCAGAGCAGCCCCTCCTGGGCCCCACCTGGGCTGCAGCCATGGCTGCAGGCGCCTCTTCTTCACTGTCTGACTCCTCCTCACTGCTGTCCGAGTCATCCTTGGACACCTCGGCCTTGCCCTGGGTGGCCACAGGCCCTGCCTTCTGAGGGGGCCCCTTGGCAGGACCTGAGGCAGCTCTGACCTGAAGGACTTTCCCAGAGGACTCTGCCTGCAGTGAGACACACGGGATCAGGGGAGGGAGTGGAGAGCATGGCTGTGTGCAGAGACACAAACCGAGGGGGGGGTGGTGGTGGTGGTGGTGGGTGTGTGGGTGTGTGGGTGTGTGTGGGTGTGTGGGTGTGTGTGTGTGTGTAGGGCTGGTGCTCTAGGAGAGAAGGAGCCTTACAGTCAGGGGCCTCACCTGGGCCGGTGCCTCCCCTTCGCTGTCTGATTCCTCTTCGCTGCTGCTCTCTGAGTCCTCCTCCTGTTTCCCTACCGGGGTGGCTGCTGGTCCCACCTTTGGAGGGGGCCCCTTGACAGAACCTGAGGCAGCTCTGACCTGGGCGTTTTGCCCCAAGGGCTTTGCCTGGGAGTAACAAAAGACAGGATCAGGGCAGGGGCCCACAGCGGACTGAGCGCGAGGGGAGACAGGAGGGGAGGAAGGCAAGTGCAGGGCGCAGGGCCCCAGGTGCGGAGAGGGAGGACAAGCCCGCAGACGGGCTCTCTAGGCAGGGGCACCCGCAGCCTCACCTGAGCAGGGCTCTTGGCTGGGGGCACAGCTGCTGGGGCCTCCTCCTCGCTGCCGGACTCCTCAGTGCTACTCTCCGGGTCTTCTTCCCTCTTCCCCACCTGGGCGGCTACAGGCCCTGCCTTGCCAGGGGGCACTGGAGGGGCCCCTTTCCTAGGGGACTCCTTGACAGAAACTGAGGCAGCTTTGACTTGGGGGGTCTTCCCTGAAGGCTTCGACTGGAGGGAGACAAATGGAATCAGGGAAGGGAGCCCAGAGAGTGGACATGAGGAGGAGACGCAAGAGACCGGACAGGGCAAAGGACACCACACGCACCCCAGGTGAGAAGGAGCGGGGCTCGGAGCATGTCTAGGGCTCTTGCAGAGGGCAGAACAAGTCCTCAGAAGGCCTTCAGGGGAGGGGCTCGGGCTGCACGGACTCTCCCTCCCCAGGCCTCACCTGAAGTGGCGTCTTGGCAGCTGGCGCCTCCTCTTCACTGTCGGACTCCTCCTCACTGCTGCTCTCGGAGTCCTCCTCTGGTTTCCCTGCCTTGGCCTGGGCAGCTGCAGGCCCTGCCTTCCCAGGGGGTGCTGGGGTGGCCCCTTTCCCAGGGGTCCCCTTGACAGGACCCGAGGCAGCTCTGACCTGGACTATCTTCTCTGAGCCCTTCGCCTAGTAAGAGAGGAAGGGTGGTTTGTTCCTCTCCTCCTAATCTCTGGTGCCTTCAGGACAAAGTGGAGGCCTCAGCTGGGGCTCACAAGATGCCCCTGCTTCTCTCCTCACTCTCTACCTTGACTGGTGCTCAGGCTTGGCCTATCAGCTTCACTCTCTCACTCCTGGGGCCTTCACAGCCCTGCCCATCTCACTTGGAGACCACACTGCCTCCTCTTCTGGGTCTGAGACAGGCACCAGTTCCTCTGGCAGTCCGCTCTGACGCCCCGGCACTGCTCCCAAAGTCGCCCATACACAGGGGTCAGAGCCTCCCTCGGCGGTGCTCCCCCGCCAGCAGGAGAGCTCTGTGAGCACAGGCTCCAAGTCTGGCTTGGCCCACGGCTGCACCGTGTGTGACAATTCTCACTGTCACTGCCACATCAGGGCCTTGGCACTTGGGGGCTCCCCGTCGGAAGGACCTTCGTCTAAATGTCCATGTGGCACGTGCCCCCTGCTCCTTCACATCCTCAGTGTCTCTGTCAGGCCTTCCCTGAGCGCTCTACTCTAACTGCCATTCCTACAGCCCAGCCCGCCTTACCTTCCTCTTTAACACCCAGCACAGTGAACCCTATTGACTGCATCTGCCCCTGGGCATCCAGGCCTGGGCCGGTACCGGGACCTCCCCTCCCGGGCCTCACCTGGCCAGCTAAGGGCTGCGGGGCCTTTTCCCACCACAGTCTGATGCTTCCTCCCCCTGTTCTCCGACCCCAACAGCCTCCCAGCCCCCCTGCTTTCCCTTCAGGTGTCCCCAGAGGTGTGGCCACCTGCCGAGCGGGAGGGGATCCCAGCAGATGGAAGTTAACAGGATTCCTGTTAGCTAACAAACCATGATTTGGCCTGAGAAGCCAGAGGACCAGGCGATGAAAACTTAAGTCCCTTCACAACAGGACCAGCTGGCCACATCCCATTCACTAGACAAGGGAACTGAGGTAAAGGGGAGTTACCGACAGAGTGGGGTGCAGGACCACCTTGTGGGAAGCAGCCCTTCTAGGCTGCTGCTTGGGCAAGAAGGGCAATTTCCACAGGTGGCTGAAGCAAGCCCAACTGTCCTTGCCCTTCAATTTCACACCCTCACCTCCTGCTCTCCAAACCCCAAAGTGAGTCTTATTTGGCAGAGGAAGGGCTCATCACATAGCCATTCGGCCGGCCTCTGGGGGCCACGGAAGAGTCCCTGGCTGCTGAGGGATAGGGGAGTCTGGGGATGCCGAGGGCATCTCCCTCCCCCAGGCCTCACCTGGTGGGGCGGCTCCGCAGGGGCCCCGTCCTCACTCCCAGACTCGTCTTCACTGCTCTCTGAGTCCTCTTCTGCCTCCTTGGCCTTGCTGGCTGGGGTCAGGGCCCCTCCTCTGGCTTGGGGTGTCACGTCCCCTGCCTTCCCAGGGGCTGGGGCTGCCCCTTTCCCGAGAGAGTCCTTGGCAGGGGCTGGTGAGGCTTTGACCTGGGGTGGTTTTACTGACGGTTTCATCTGGAACAAGAAAATGCAATTAGGGAGAAATTAATCATCTTTGCCTCTGAGGGGTAGGAGAGGCTTCATGGCTTATAAAGTCCTCTCCTCGTACTATCCGATTCTCAAACAACTCCCTGAGACAGATGCTGTCTGTACACTCATGTTCCAGAAAAGGACAAGCAGCTCAGGGAAGTTAAGTCATTTAACCCCAATACGAAGGGCAAAGTCACCACTAGAACCCATGTCTGTGCGGCCTTGGGGGCACCCTCCAACACGGTGCTCCTCCGCCACCTGGCACGAGCCCGTCCAGCACAGAGGGGCAGTCTCACTCCACCAGGAGGCTCACCCCGTCCGCCCCTTCGATTTCAGTATCTGATCGTGGCAGCCATCCCAAGGGCCGCGAGGCCAGGATTTGAACTCCAGTCTCGCCACTGGCTTGTTTGGGCACATTCCTTTCCTCTGTGGGCTCTTTCCTAGACTTCTAAAATTCTGACATTTCCAAGGCAGGCAGCGCCCTACCTCCACCTCCATCATCAGATTCCACCTGGCCCCGGGTTCCCGGGGCAGCCATGTCCTCAATCACAAACTCCTCACTGCTGTTAGGGCCCTGTGCTGGCCTCTGGCCCACCCAAGTGTGTGTCTGACTGCTGGCTTTCCGGGGCTAGGAGTGGCCCCCTTTCCTGTGGCAGGGCTGGGAAGGGCAGGAGCCCGGGGCACCCTGAGGGCTGTATCCAGGTGGGGATGGGAGGTGGGGAGCGGCAGACAGGAGGCAGACAGGAGGAAGGTCTCCACCTTCATGTTACTGGGTGAGGCGGGAAGCAAGGTACTCTGGACACATCAACCACCCCTGAATCCTGCTGGTTCTCCCTCCACATGCCCTTTCTAGTGGGCGCCCTGGAACCTGCCACCAGCCTCACTCCGCCAGTTGCTTCAACGGTCTCGCTACTTTCCCTCTGCCCTGTCCTCCAACCGAGGCCACAACCAGCAACCTTCCTCCAACATAAATCAGGCCATCTCACCTCCATGCCTAAAACCTTGAGATGGCTTCTCACAGACCCTAGAGTACAACCCAAACTCCTCGTTGGTCCCCATGGTCTGGCAGGGGAACGCGGCCCCTGCCTACTCTGACCCCTCTTTGGTAACTTGCACCTCGACTACGGCGTCACATTCTTGTTGGTGCCCCTCGGGGCTCTCTACGTTTCCCCTAGCAACCTGCGGCACAGCAGCCGAACTTCTGAGGACCCCTCCCTGTCCCCAGGGCAGCGGGAATCATGCAGCCCTGCCTCCCACTACATTCCCAAGGCCTGGGTGCCCCATAAAGAATGACTCCCTGGTCACAGTTCAGAGAAGGGCTAAGGCCACAGACCAACACCTGACCATCCCTGACCATGCACCTAGGCCCGGCATTCACCGTCAGGCCCAGAGCCCCTCACCCGACTCACCCGACCACACCACGGGACGGCTGCCCTCCCACCCCTGGGCCTTGCCTTGTGCAGCTCTTGCTGCTTAAACACCCTTCCCCCCCACATCCCTTCCTGGTGAGTCCCCTGTGCGTCAAGGCCCCGCTCCAGTGCCACCTCTCCCAAGAAGCCTTCCCTTGTCTCACAGACAGGACAGCGTCTCTCCTCCCCGAGACCTCTCTCATGCCCAAGGTGCGACGAGCAGCACCTGGCTCTCCTCCCCAGGCCTCGGCCTTTCCAGCTCCCAGTCCCCCCAAAACACTTGCTGAACTGATTTGGCCCCATTGGTGTGCAAAGCCCTGGCCACGCCTCTGCGAGAGTTGGTTTGCAGAGGGTGGCTCCTGAGGATGGTGGCAATTACCTCCACATATGTCTCATCGCTCGAGCTCGAGGTCTCCTCGCTGGAGCTGTCGGCCTGGTTGGCTGATGTCATTCCTGAGGGAGGATGAGGGAGAGGACTGAGGGCCTGCCCTTCCAGACTCCTCTCCCCTCGCCAGCACTCTGCCACGCCAGCCAATGAGAGTCAGGTGCTCTGCACTGGCCTCTCGCGTGAGTGCTTCGGCCCCACCTACCGTGAAGCCCCACAGCTGAGGCGTGTGCCCCTCGCATCCCCGTGTTCCCACACCTCTGTGGCCCTGGGAAGGGTCAGACTAGGTCCTAACACATACAAGCCAGTGTCTGATGGCTCAAAGATCTCTTTCCGTCCTCATCACACTGAGCAGGCAGGCAAATGCCTATTTGACATGAGAAACTGAGGCAAACCCAGGCCTCTCACTTTAGTCTCAGCCTCTACAGTAGGCCTCGGACCCACCTGAGAGCAGTAAGCCAGAAAATGCTCCGCCACCACCCATGCTGCTCCAACCTTGGCAAAGCCTGATGTGTCCCTGCAGCAGACCCTCCCTCACTGAGGTGTGGAGCCCTTACTGCCATGGAGACAAACCTCTAATTTCCAGAATGTCCCAGAGCTTGATAAAGCAGTGCCTGGGGCCTGCCTCCCCAACACAAACTCAGGGGGCTTGGCGTCTAGAGGTCCTCGCTGCTCACCAGGCTTGGCCGTGGTTCCGAGGGCCGGGACACTGCCCTCCTCCTCAGTTTCTGAGACCAGGATGGTATTTGCCGAGGGCCCAGCTGACTTCCTGGGTGACCTCCCAGACAAAAGGTGGGCCACTGCCTTTCCAGAGGCTGGATGTGGTGTGGAGTTAGTCTTGCCGGCTTTCTTGGTCTTTGCCTACAAAGGACAGGGGTGACGGACACGCTGGGTTGGCCTGGTGAGTGACGAGCACAGGCCTCTTCCCAGCCATGCAACTTGGGCAAATTCCCTCCCTCGGTCTGTTCCTTCATCTTTAAGGTGGGGCCGACAGTGGCACCTGCCCGCAAAGGTTTGGAGAACGCCAAATCACAGTCCTGGGACACAGAGTTACTTGCTAAGCGGTAACGGGCGGCGTGCTGCGGTTCCCAGCACTACCTCGCACTGCAGCTAGCGTGCCAGGCCTCTCAGGCGCGCGTCCTCGTGCGTCTGTACTGCCGCTACAGGGACTACCAGCACATGGTCGTCCACTCTGAGTGGTTCATCTAGAAAACGAGCTTCATGCTTTCAGAACCACAGGTGTCTTATTCACTGTGGTGCCCCCACCACCTCCCACAGTGCCTGGAAAATAACGAGATTGGTCCCAAGTTGTTGGCTGAACAGGTGCACGCAGGGATGACGGGGGAAAGTGTTGCAGGTGCATCCTGTGCCCAGTGGCCCAAGCAGTGGGCATTGTTCCCACCTTACAGAAAAGGAAACTGAGGCCCAGAGAGGGGAAGGGACGCAGCAGGGTCACATGGCTGGTGATAAACGCTGACATCTGATCCAAGTCGGACCCTTAGCCACAACCCTATCCTTCTCTGACGCAGGGGACTGTCCCCCTAGGGCGCTGCACACTGATAGGCCACAGCTTGGAAGGTGGTCCTACTCACCTTGTCTTTCTCTTTTGCGCTCGATGGCAAAACCGACCCCGCCACCAAGGAGTTGGTAGATGCTAGTCTTGGGGCTGCAAGACAGAAACACCCATGGGCTGAGCCAGATGAGCTTTTTCTCACTCAGAACAGCCAACAGGTCTCAGCTCACTTGACGGTTCAATCGGTGTGGCTGCCCGGTGCTGGCACGAGGACCTGAGGCCGAGCCCAGACCTGTGGAAAAGAGCTCTGGGGCGCAGGAGCCACATCCAGAAGGAGCAAGAGAGCAGGGCAACGTGAAAGCCACGGGTCCGCGTCCCCCAGGGAGTCCCAACTCCCTGATGGCATGAGACACTGGAGCCCCCAGAGGAAAGGGCTGGCTCGCAGGCGTGCTGCACACTACCTCGATGGCACGGGCCAACTTCAGGGTGGGCCAGCCCCACAGGCTACCACCCTGCAGTCCCAGAGTCCCTCGGCAGGACAGGGCAGTGGTTAGCCAGCCCGTCCCTGGGCCACTGAGAAAGGTGCTTGGGATTTCAAGGGTTTCTAGTGGAAAGGCAGCTGAACCATGGGCCCGGGAACTGGTCAGATGTGGAGACTTACAGATTCCTGGTGCTCTTACACCAGGGGACTGTCTCCCCAGATCTCAGACAGGGCAAGATATCTAGGGTGTGCTGTGCACTCGAGAGGACACTGTGGAGATGAACGGCTCCCTTTCTGGCATTGAACTCCATCTCCCTCTCTTTTTAATTTTAGACACATCTGTAAGTGGAGAGGAAGTACAGCGAACCACACAGTCCCAACCATTACCAACTTGTGGCCAACGTGATGTCAACCAGCCTCTCTGGCACCCTTCCCCATCAAGTATGATTCTGAAGAGAAAGCCAGACACTGTACCGCACTGCCCACAAATATTTCCATATGCTTCTCTCAACGGGGACTCAATTATGATTCTGTTATCACAGGAAAAATTCATAAACTATCACTCAATAAAATTCATTAAATAAAAATTCATTAATACCAAATAGTACGAAATTCACCCATTTTTGTGTTACACAGTGTGTTGAAATGGATGTGTGCACGTATGGACGGCCGTCTGCAGGACTAGATGCAAAGGGCACAGATGGAGAGCTCCCCGCCAGGATACATTTCGGGGGGGGCGAACCAGGAGAGAAGAATAGAAAACCTCTCATTTTTCTTCCACATGCTTTCATATGGTTCAAAGTGAACTTGTTTTACATTTGTAATTTTAAAAGATTAAGAAAGATATAAGATATATATTCAATATGATCTTGAATATTTTTAAAAACATGCTCAGGAAAAATAAATGGAAGAATATTTGCCAACTTGTAGGTGGCAAGAATATGGGTAATTTTTTCTCCTTTTTTTTTTTTTTTTTTTTAAAGATTTTATTTATTTATTTGACAGAGATAGAGACAGCCAGCGAGAGAGGGAACACAAGCAGGGGGAGTGGGAGAGGAAGAAGCAGGCTCATAGTGGAAGAGCCTGATGTGGGGCTCGATCCCATAACGCCGGGATCACGCCCTGAGCCGAAGGCAGACGCTTAACCGCTGTACCACCCAGGTGCCCCTCTCCTGTCTTTTTAACCAGTAATTTTCATATATCCTATAATGAACAGTCCACAGTAAATCCTAGATTTCTTTTACAATCAGAAAATATACTTAAAATCAAGAAATTACCCTCTTGCAGAGGGAAGGGACGACCCCTCAGTGGAGGTATAGTTGTGTCGGTTAAAGCAAACTGTCCTGAGGGCTTGGGGGGAAGGGGCTGGGAAGGCCTCACAGGCTCACCCCTGCGAAAGCTCTGAAACCGGAGTGCTCAGGACAGCCCCCTGTGCTACCTTGTACTCCTCCAGCACAGAAAACACAGCCCCTCTCCCAGCAGCCCACAGGCCGCACAGAGAGGTGCTTGCCGGCTGTGCTCTGAGATCTTTCCAGCAGTTCTTCTACATATGCGGGCTTCTTTCCACCTTTATCAGAATCACCCGGGGGCTTGTAACAACGCAGCTGTTGTACCCCAAATTAGACTGTAAGGGCCCAGCTTGGTTTTTGTTCACCACTGGATTCCCAGTACCCGGGACACAATGTCTGGCACGAGAAAGGGCTCAACTAAATACTGCAATAGGTATGTGGGACGCTTCCAGTCTTCTCTCTAAAAGGTCCTGGTCCTCCCAGGGCTCACCGGAGGAGCAGCTAGAGGTGGGCCCTCCCCCAGGACAACCCAATATCCAAAAGCCTGCTCCCCAAAGCTGCAGGGCCCTGGGCTGAGCCGCGCCCACACCGACAGAAGCTCCCCCAGAGTGCAGGACTCTTACTGGCTTTAGCGGCTTCAGCTTCTGCGTCGTCCTCGTCCTCCTCTTCCGAGCTCTCTGAGCTGCTAATGGGGTCTGACACTCGGGTCTTCTTAGCCTGCAACGCCGCATCCTCCTCCGCCTTCCGCTTCTGGCCAATCTCTGAGGTTCTGCAGGACAAGGATGACTGGCTATACCAACCAGGTGACAAGGGCACCTCCAGATTTGAAAAGACACGCCCCCCCGCCCCCCAAGGAAATGCGCATAGCGAGTTTGAGAACACGGCGTAATACACTTGTATTCTCCATTTTCACACATTTCATAAACTATTTTTACGATTATTAGTCTTCAAAAAAATCAGGAAGGGTCAAGAACAGCATGTGACAGCGGCTAACCGTCACTGAGTGGGATGAGCCAGCATCTGTAGGCCGTTCATAGAACCATCCGGGCTCCTCCTCCAGAACTTGCAGCACCGCCACTGTCCTCTCTCTGGGAGATCCCGCTCAGGTTCTGCCTGTGCTTTAGGCCCCAGCGCCAACACAGACTCCTCAAGGCCCTGCCATCCCGTTTCATTTTCTTCAGAGCACTTTCTCTCTCCTGTCATTCTACTTACTTCCTGCCTGACTCCCCAGCTTCGTAGTCAAACCCCGGGGCGGGGGGGGGGGGGGGGCTGACAGGAGCGTCTGCTAGCTCACCAAGTACCTTCCGCATGTAGCAAGCATCTCAAAAAACGAACAACTAAATGACTTGCTCAGGGTCAGAGAGGAGGAAGTTTGGAAGTTTGGGGCACGGGCAGGACAAGCACCCAGATGGCTGAGTCCCTGGAATGTGCGAGTACCATCTCCTCTGACCTCACCCTCCCACCCCGACAGCGTCACCATCTATGCCCTGTGTTCTCCAGCTGGGCTAGATGTGCCCTGCCACAGTCTGTGGTCCCTTGTTCCCAGGAAGGCCACTTGTTGGGACTCCCCTGAAAAACAGGTTTCCTTTATTATGCTTATCAATTCATTCTGCTCCTCTCACCTCAACAGAATCTAAGTTTCACAAGGGCAGGGATTTTTCTCTGGTTGGTTCCAGGTACATCAAGAACTGTTCTGGCTCATAGTAGCTGCTGCTTAATAAATGTGGGCGGAGGGGGGACGCCTCCGAAGGTCAGGTTTAGCACCTTATCTACTATTACTACATTTTACAGGTGAAGACGCAGACTCAAGGAAACCAAGTTTGCCCAAGGTCATAAAGCTGGTTGTTGGGTTTGAACTTTGCTGAGAACCGTTAGACTAGGCTGCCTCTGGTGTGGGTGAGGTCCACGTTCCATTCAGTACCCCTCACCCACAGAAGGGACCAGTGACAAGGAAGGGGCTCACTGAGGCGGTTCTCTAGGGAAGGAAGTGCCAGACACCTGGGCACACTGAAGAGGGTGAGGGAGAGGAAGTGCGGGGTGTGCACTGCACTCTGACCTTACCTTACAGCAGAGGAAAGCTGAGAACTGAGAGCTGACAGGGCCTTCACAGACCTTAGCTCTCTGCTGGAAGCTGGGATCGCTTTCACACCATTCTCGCCTTTGCTTACACCCCTCCGGTGACAGGGAACTGTAGTCTACCTCATTTTTGGATAGCTCTGATGACCAAGTGCTTATATTCAGAAGCTGAAGCCTGTCTCCCCAAAGTGGTACATCTGGGTCCCACTTCAGTCTCTCAGAGCCCTAGAGAACGGCCCACTCCCTTTGTCCTCTGAGATGTGCAGACGCATCACCCGCCCCTTTGTCACCTCTTGTCCATCCTGGACAGTTCAGTGTTTTCTAATCATTCCTCATGGAACATGACTGCACGTCCTTCACTCCCCTGGATGACTGTGGTCAGGCCAGTTCAGGGAGAATGATTATCCCCTCCCTCCCTCTCAAACCATTCCTCTGTTGATATGCCCTTGGATTATCCCCCCTTTCCTTGTTTCTGCATGTTTCACAGACACTTCCCTCCATCTCTCCCTCCAAATTGGGCTTGCTTCTTGCTCCACGCTCAGGCCCACCGTCCACACAAGAGCACAAGCCAGGCACCTGGAAGTCAATGAGCCCACCCCTCCAGACCATCCACAGCTCTGGGTCTCGTCCCCTAATATTCCTGGAATTGACCATCTGACTCTCTATATTCCTGTCTCAAGCCCCATCAGCTCTTGCCTGGATGATGGTGTCCAAAGCCCCAACCAGCCACGCCATCCTGCAGAGTGATCTCACCACTCTCTACTTCACCCTTTCACAGCTTTCATTGCTCTTAGGGCAAAGACACAACTTCTCACCATGGATGATGAGGCCTTGCATGGGGTGGATCCTGCCAGCCGGCCAGCCTCCTCTGTCCTGTGGCTGCAGCTACAGGCCTCAAGCACCAGCAGTTCCTTCTGCCAGGCCCACTCTACCTGCCTCTCCAGACCTACTGCCTAGTTCCCTCCTCTACTGCAGCCCTCACACAAAAGGTCACCACAGGGAAATCTCCCCTAAACCCCCAAACGAGGCCCAGCTAACCCGTTTATGGGGTTTTGATACCAGGTCTTTTTTCATAGTCATTACTACCATTTTAATTTAACATTTATTTGTTTCAGTCTTTGAGGCATGCCTACCTCCCTGACTCCAAGGTCAGCTCCAGGAAAGAAGGAACCATGTCTGTCTCACTCACGACAGTTATCTCCATACTTAGAACAGGAGCTGGCATTTAGCGGGTAGGTGCTAAACGTTTGTTTCAATAAACGTTTGTTGACTGAATAACAAGCTGCTGAGAAGCTATGGTCCGTGGAAGCACTGACCACAGCTCTCAATGTCCTCTCTCACTATCAGACACCCACACCTCTGACCTGGCTTCTCAGGGGCGATGCCTATGTCCACAGTGGGCTATGCAGACAGATCGCAGACCTGATTGGAATCCTAGCTTATTTCAAGCTGATGGCCTGGGGTGTCCCTACTCCACTCTTTCAGCCCCGTCAGACTTACTGTTGCCAGTGAGTATAGATGTCCATAAGGGTTACAGGCTGAGTCAGGAAACTTTTCTGCAGAGAAGTAAAGAGAAAGCAGCAATTAACCCCCCAGCACAATATGGGTTCTCCTTGGGCCTAACTCTCCATGACCTCATGGGAGACTGTTTGCTCTGGGAAATATGTCTGTTTGGCCCTGTCAGTACCACTCAAACCTTCCAGAGACAAGCAGGGCAAGTACTTCCAGCTAAAACCTTTTAAGACAACGTGTTAGTCAGAGGTACCTTTGAGAAACTGGAGTTAGAATGTTCCAGCATTTGTCTAGCAGTCCCCAACCTCCCTTGCACTCTCCACGCTTAGAGGCCACAAGACAGAGTTTTTTCCACCCCTGACCTTTCAAAAGTCTTTGAAAGGCCAGGTGGGTCAATCTCCCCAGGGCAATATGAACTACAGCTCAGACATCCAAGGCGTCCAGGTGGCATAACCGCGGTCCACTTATCCACTAGGAAGAGACTAGAACCAAATGGTGCCAGTCCCTTGGTAGAAGCAGAGGGAACCGGGTGGAATCCAGCCCTTTGGAACCAAGGCCGGATGGCCCACTCTGTACATGTCAAGAACCCAGGGTGTCAAGTGCTCCAGGGAGGTCGAGTGAGCAATGCGAGGTGAGGGCAGCATCAGGGATCTGGGCAGAATGGCCAAGAGGCTGCATCTGGAGTCAGGCAGAGCTCCTCTGTTAACTGCTGGGCTAATCTCTTCACCTCTTCAAACTTCAGGTTCCTTCTTTATAACACGGGGCTAAGAGCACTCACCTAGCAGGATGCTATCAGGCCTGAACAAGATATTCTAGTCCGTGCCCAGCACATGACTGATAACACACAGACTCCAACTGTCGACTTCACTCTGCTCTGCCCCAGCCACACTTGCTTCCTCACTGGCGCTCAAATGTGTTGCTATTCTTTCTACCTGGAATGCTCCCTCCTGCTAACTATGTAGCTCACGCCCTCACTTCCTTAAGGTCTCTGCCTTCTCAGAGGTGAAATGTCAGATGAAATGTCACCTTCTCAGTGGGGCTTCCTGATCACCCCACTTATAACTGAACCCTGATATTCCTTATCCTCCTTGCCTGCCTTATTTTTATAGCTAACACCTATGATCACCTAATACGCTACATCATTAACTTTTTTTTAAGTATTTGTCATCTGTCTGCTCCTGCTCCAATGTATGTTCCACAAGGACAGGATACTTTGGCCTAGGCAAATGCCCCCATGAAGATGGGTACTGTCTCTCACCCCACTTACCTGTTAAGTAATCTAAATGGAGTAAGAAGGCAATCAAGGTCTAGAGAGGGTTGAGAAAAGCTCGGATAATGTCTTAGGGTCCATCACCCTCTAGGGAGATCCTGGGAGCAAGCAGCAGGACCAGAGCCTACACCACAGCCAAAGGGATGACTAATCAGGTCAATATTCAGTTTAATACCTTAAAACCTTCCCGTGGCTTACCACTGTTCTTCAGATGAAGACCAAACTAATTACAGGAAGGCTCTAGCCAGCTCCCTACCCCCTCTGTCACCCTGTACTCCACACTTCAGCCACAATGGACTTTCCAGAGGCCAGTACAAATGCAACAAGTTCCCTCCCACCACAGGACGTTTGCACTTCTGCCTGGAATATCCACCTCCCTCCTCCCAGGTCTCAAATCAACATCCACTTCACCGGGAAAGCAGTCCTGGATATCCCTGACACACGGGCAATTTGCCATCCCTGTCTTATCACCCTGTGCCTAATGTGTTAAGCGTACAGTTACTTCTGTGATTCTTTGATTTATGTCCACCTCGCCTACTAGATTTAGAATGTAAACCCTAGGAAGCCTGAGGGACAGTGCTCAACATTCTATCACGAGCACCCTGAGCGCCGGAGTGAGTTGCTGAAGAAAATGAATGAAGTAAGCAATGACTCCACCACAAGCTCGCATTCTAAAGCTGTCTGACTCAGTAGGGAGGGACGAGGGCCTGAGCTTCACCTCAAGGACGAGGCCACAAGCCCCTTCCCGCGGCGGTCTCTTTCGCCTCCTCACCCTTCCCGGGGTCTCGTCGCAATTCACCCCTCAGGCTCTTAACAACCCTCTCGCCCTCCGGGGCCGCGCTGAGCCACGTGGCCCGAGACTTCGGAAACTCGGAAACTTTAAACCGCCACCACCAGGAAGGGGGTGGAGGTGAGGGCCGCGGGAATTACAAAGCCGTGCGCGTCCGATCTCACATCCCGGCCCGCCCACTGCACGGCTGAGGAAACTGAGGCCCAGAAGGACAGGGAGCCGCAGGGGGGCAGAGGCTGCGGCTCCTTCACTACCCCTGGCCGCCTCCCAGAGCACCGCAGGGACGGTCCGGCCCTGGGCGCCCGCCAGGCCGCTAGGGGAGGGGGCGCAGGCGGTCGGTCTCCAAATCCTGCACGCGGCCCTAGCACACGGCCCGCACACGCTTACCTGGCCACTCTGCTCCTTCACTTCCCGCGCCGCGCGCACATAGCCTGCCTGCAACAGATGCTGGTAGATCAGGGGGAGCAACTCCCGGCGTTTCCTGGCCTCGGCCATGCCGGCGAAACCCGGCCCGTCCGCTCACCTGCACGCCCCCCTCAGTCCCCGCCCGCCACTTCCCTCGTGCCCTTAGACCTCGCGCGCCCCACTTCCGGCTCCTTTTTTGCCCGCGGCGCGCAGCGCGCCGGGAAATGTAGTCTTAGTTCCTGGAGTGGCCGGCCCCGCCCCGGAGGGTGAAAGGGGCAGAGGCTTGGGGGATAACGAAGCCTCCCATTGGCGGGGGAGGGCGTGGTCAGACCTAGACCCGCCTCCTAGCCTTATGATGAAGGACTCCCTCTTAAAATCTCCAGACTTGCCCACTGCAGGCGTTTGTCTTCCATGTTTGCTGTGACGTCTGCGATAGGGTTTTACTCATCACTGAACATCTTTTTTTTTTTTTTTAAAGATTTTATTTATTTATTTGACAGAGATACAGACAGCCAGCGAGAGAGGGAACACAAGCAGGGGGAGTGGGAGAGAAAGAAGCAGGCTCATAGCGGAAGAGCCTGATGTGGGGCTCGATCCCATAACGCTGGGATCACGCCCTGAGCCGAAGGCAGACGCTTAACCGCTGTGCCACCCAGGCGCCCCATCACTGAACATCTTAATCTGCATCTCTCTGGTCCCGAACTTCCAGTTACTCGCTCATTTATTCACTTCACAGAGTTTTTAGGACCCATGTATTTGTCATCATTCATTCATTGCATAAATCGTTTTTGAGCACCATACTTCAGGCTCATGCTCGCCTAGAATGGAGGGATAAAAAGATGGATAAGAAATGGTGGCTACCTTCAAAGCTCACAGGGAGATTCGGTAACCAAGCAACTGTGGGTCAATGCCTTGAGTGCATTATCCGGGACAGGGGCAGCCTATGGGAGCCAGGAGAAGGGGCCCTAACCCCCAAGACACATCTAATTTGAGGCTTAAAGATGGAGTAGGAATTTCTAGGTGCAGAAGAGAGGACTGGCACTCCAGGCAGAGGGCACTGCCTGTATACAGTCAGGAGAAACCACCCTGGTACAGGCTGGGAAGCCCACACACAGAACCCAGTCTGTGCTGATGGGCTGCAGTTGCAGGGAAGAGGGGATGAGTAAGGACACAGGAGGATGGAGAAGGGAACAGGCCCGACAGCAGCCTCTCCCGCTGAGCAGAGCTTGCACTTTGTTCCAAGGGTGATAGATAATCTCTGACTGGTTTTCTGTGGGAGGGTGACCTGGGTTTGTGTTTGTAAGAGATTGCTATCACCAAAATGTGGAGGATGGATTTGTAGAGAACAAAACTAGATTGTGAGGCTGTTGTACTTGTTGAGGGGAGGTTGGCAGGGAGAGGATGAGGTAGGCTGGGGAATATTTGAATCAGCTCTTTTTAACTTCATGGACCCATTGAGAAACTGAAGATAGCATGAACTACCTAGACTTTGCTGTAGAAAATGTTGAATGCGTACAGACACATGACGTTTTCAAACCGATTTTAGGACGTGCATAAGCACACAACTGAACCTCCTAAAGTTAGGAACTACTGTTCCAGGAAGAAACAGGGATAGGACCAGGTGACTGAATGTAGTGAGTGAGGAAGAAGGAAGAGAGTAATCTGCATTCAGCCATTTAGTAAAATATTTATTGAGTACCTACTATTGGGATGAAGTAGTCTCCATCCCAACAGAGCCTAGATTCCAAAGGGGGAGACACATGCTTGAACACTTCGTTACAAACAGTGAGTCCATGCAGAGAGGAAAAGAATAGAGTTTTTTGGTGTTTTTTTTTTTAATTTTTATTTTTTACTTGACAGAGAGAGAGTCAGTGAGAGAGGGAACACAAGCAGGGGGAATGGGAGAGGAAGAGGCAGGCTCCCAGCGGAGGAGCCTGATGCAGGGCTCGATCCCAGAACTCCGGGATCATGCCCTGAGCCAAAGGCTGACGCTTGACGACTGAGCCACCCAGGCGCCCCAGAATAGAGTTTTCTTAAGGAACAGTAAACACTGTGGGAGTCACACAGCTAAGGTTCAAATTCTGGCTTTGCTTCTTGTTAACTGGGGAACCTTGGGTAAGTGACATAACTTCTCTGTGCCTCAGCTTCTCCATCTGTAAAATAGAGATAATTTAATATCTACCTCATAGGGTTGTCATGAGGAGTAACTGAGTTCTAAGCAGAAATGCTCAGAAGAGCTTCTAACAATAGTGCTGTGGCTAGATGTATGTTAGCCATTATTGTGAAAGCATTTAACAGGAAGGAGGGATTTATCCTTTCTTGGGGATTAGGGAAGGATTCCCTGAGGAAGTGTTTTGGTTTTTTTTTTTTTTTTTAAGATTTTATTTATTTGTCAGAGAGAGAGAGAGAGCACAAGCAGGGGGAGCAGCAGAGGCAGAGGGAGAAGCAGGCTCCCCGCTGAGCAAGGAGCCCGATGTGGGATTGGATCCCAGGACCCTGGGATCATGACCCGAGCCAAACGGAGGCAGACGCTTAAGGGACTGAGCCACCCAGGCATCCCGAGGAAGTGATATTTGTAAGGAAATCTGAACTATGTGTAGATGAGGATGGGGAGGGGGGACTCCTGGGCATAAGGAAGAACCTGTGCAAAGGGCCTGAGGCAGAAGGTGCAGCTGAGAGAAGAGGCCAGAAAAGGCCTTGGTAGCAGGGTTAAGGGGGAGAGCAGGGAGATTGGGGAATGTGGAGGGAGGGTGGGCACAGGCAGATTTCACATTAACGAATCTTTCTTTTCATCGTAAGCATGATAGGAAGCCACTGACAGTGTAGGCCCAAGAAGGACAGGATGATTTTTCATTTTAATGGGACCTATGTGAATGCCCAGTGGAGAGTGGAGTAGGGTGTGGATGCATCCATGCCAGAAAACAAGTGAGGGTTAGGAGCGCAGGCAGGCATCCAGGGAGAATATAATGGGGCAATGCTGGTGGCAGCGGAGGGGGAGAGTGGTGGAAGATTCCAGAGTTGTCAGGAAGTAAAATCGTCATAAAGATGTGTTGGAATGGAGGGCAAGGCAGAGGGAGCATCAGGATGAACTGTGAGGTTTCTCTGCAGCCTGGCAGGCAGCGACTTTCCCTGAAAAAGGGAAGCCTGGAGAGGACAGGGATGGGGGCAGATGGGGGAGGGGAGGGTGGTGAGGGGGCCATGAAAAGCCTAAGTTCCACTTTAGCCAGGTGAAGCTTGAAATGCCTTTGAGACGAGTGTAGGTGTTGGGTAGGCAGTTGGGGGCCTGGGTTTGGACCCACATGAAGATGGGAAGTTGTCAGAAGAGAGATGATAATTGAGGCTGTGGCTGCGGGCTGGTTGTCTAGGGAGCAGAATGCGGACAGAGGAGAGAAGTGGCCCGGGAGGAAGCCCTGAGGCGTACCCACGGGGTCGGGCTGCGCAGAGGAGGACGTGCCTCGCAAGCCAACAGAGAGGTAGGAGAAAACCCAGGAGGGTGGGTGTAGGGAAGGAAGGCAGGGGACGAGTTTCAAGAAAGTGGGGCGAGCCCATGGGGAATGCTCTGAGAAGTCAGATGGGATGAGGACAGGACTGTGAGCTTTGGTTTAATGACAGCTGTGGCGACTGTTATGGCTTCAGGGAGTGCTACTTCCGTGGAGTGATGGAGAAGGTCAGGTGGCAGTGGTCCGATGAGTGAAGGAGGGATGAAGGAGGCAGTGGGTCTTTGGAGAAATTTCTGTGCAAAGGGGAGGAGAGAGACAGTGTGACAGGGTCGGTGCGTGTGCTGGGGGAGGTGTGTTATAAGGTGCAAGAGAGCTGGGTTTGTTTAAAGGCAGATCAAGGGGAGAGAGCTTAAT
Source organism: Ursus maritimus (assembly GCF_017311325.1). Taxonomy (NCBI): domain Eukaryota; kingdom Metazoa; phylum Chordata; class Mammalia; order Carnivora; family Ursidae; genus Ursus; species Ursus maritimus. Next base: position 22,648,298 of record NW_024423897.1, read on the forward strand.
TAGGGGTGTAGGGAACAGGGGAGATAATCAGCAAGTGATGTTTGGGAGCATATGCAGGAGGGAATGGGATCAGGCATGTGGGTGGAGGGGTTGGTCTCAGAGAGGAGGAGGGATGACTTCTCTAGAACCAAAAGAAGGAACAAAGAGAGGCCGGGTGCAGATGTCGATGTAGGTTTGTAGTGGGATGTTAAGGGAGATTTCATCTCGAGCTTCTATTTTTTCTGCAAAGTGGGAGGCAAGGTCCTCTGCTGAGAGCGAGGAAGAGGTGGTGAAGAGTCTGGAGGAAGGAGGAGAATGAGCATTCCGACTTGGGAAGCAAACTTGCCCACTAAATCCCCAATTGCCTGATAGCGTCGACAACTCAGTTGAGGCTGGTGATCGTTAACGGACGCGTGTCCTGTCCCGTCCCACTGAGAGATTTCCCCCTTTGTAGCTCACCTACCCCGATGCAAGCCAGGGGGAAAGTCCTTAGTGGGGTTTATCTAGAGGCCTCGGGTTTTGCCAGAGGGGTGAGGAAAAGAGGCACAAGGGTCTAAAGAGTTGGCAAGAGAGATGCTCAGTGTCTGGGCTCTGGGATCTCACTGGGCAGGGAAGGAAGTGGAGACAGATGGAGTCAATTTTCAGGGAGAGAGTGGAAGCCTCCGGGACTGGGCCACCATGAACTTGATAACCAGCAGCCTGAGCTGGAAGACAGTTGGCGACTCCAGTTGATGGCAATGCCCAGGTTCCTGATTGTGGGGCTGGATGGGCCACTGACTGAGATAGGTCTGAGGAGCATACAAATCTTTGGGTAAATCGAAGCTTTTTTCCACCCCCCCAAGAACTAATTTTCGCCCCCGTGGGGTATTATCACCCTTGTTGAGATGAACGCTTTAGTAGGATATGTTTCCCGAGGGCAGATTTGGGGTTGTCTTGTTGGCCGTGTTATCCCCAGCCCCCGTCAACAAATATTGGCAAATGCAAGGGTGGTTATAGCCTGTCTCCTGAGGAAGAAAGGAGGGCAGAGCGGGCAGGGCACACGTTGTGGGTACAAACTTGGAAGCAGACATGTGGAAGCTTCTAGAAGTCAATGGAGAGGGTACTGGGTCATGAGTCTGTGGCCGACCTTGGGAGAAAGGAAGAAGCTGATATTAAATTAAAAAACAAAACAAAACCAGGATGGTCTAATACCTTCTGTCTGGTAACAGGTTGTTTGTTTTTGTTTTGTTCTTAATAAAATTCATTTTAGGCACTTAGGCTTTGTCCTTGGCTCCTGGGAGGCTGCCTCTTCTGTGGACAATTTTTTATTTCCTTGATTTTCTAAATCATACCCTTCACTGAATTGCCTCAGGGCCCAAGCACAAAATTAAAACATTAAACTGATAAAATATAACATGGCAACAATTAAGACAGCAGCAAACAAAACAGTGCATTAAAAAAAAAAAATAGCCTCAGAGCATTTTTTTTTTTTTTTTTTTTACCAGTGAGAAAAAGATGTCTTTGTTAGTGGTAGAAGCCAGAAGCTTCCAGACCACTCGACTGTGATTGCCTCTCGGGGAAGCCGCATGCCTTAGTCATCTTGAATTCTCAAGCAGGGCACAGTGAGGGCGCTCAGGAAATGAATGAAGGAGGGACTGTCAGCAGAGGGGAAAGAAGCTAAGCAGGTGGAACACCATACCCTTCTTTTCCCAGCAGGATGGCTCCTGTGCAGCGTTGGAAGGTAGCACGATACAGGGGAGAGGTTACTGAGCCAGGAGTCAGGAAGCTGCCTTTTTGGCCAGGCTCTGCTGTGTGACCTTGGGCCAGTCTCTTGACCTCTCTGATCCGCAACATTTCTACTGGTTGGAGAGGTTGGGCAAAGGCCCTTTTGGCATTGGAACTTTCAAGAGAGGGGCCCATCTGGGAAGGCTGCCTTTGCCCCCAGAACCCAAAGATGGCCCCTTCATCGACTGTAACAATGGGTTCTCCAGGGGCCAAGTCACTTGGGCCTGTAGGTTTCCCACAGCCTCCTTCTCTCTCCTGGGATGACAATTTCTCGCTGTCTTTTTTTTTTCAATCTCAGTGGAGATTTTAAAGATTTACAGAAGGTTTAAAAGTGATTACTGAAGTCAGGAGTCAAACAATTCAGGGATGTCGAGAGATAAAGCTAGTCCTTCCCTCCAGGTCATCCACTCCCAGCTCACTTCCCCACCCTCCAGCACCACCTGCCCCCCAACCTCCACCCCCAACAACCCCTGAGGGCCTGGTGTCAGGTCCCTCCACATCCTGCCTCGGGGCTCAGACAGACACAGACACCCTGCATAAGGTTTTGTAAGGTTTTAATCCTCCTGCCCTATTTCCCGTTTTCATCTCTCTTTTCTTTTCTACAAAAGGGGATCACACAAACACACAACCCTGCAACTCACTTTTTTCACCGAGTGACAGATCTGAGCCATTTCTGCAGACACTGGGATCTGCTGCAGCCTTCTGAGTGGCAGCTCACCTACCCTGAGCCGGCGCTGTGCTGCGACGCAAACCAGCACTTGCGGGCTTAGCCCTCCGAGCCCCCTATGGAGCATGTCACCGGGGTTCTCTGCCCCGTTCGTAGAGGAGAATTTGAGTCTCAGAGAGGTAAGGCCCCAGGCTGTAAGCTTTGAGCTACGGGGTGAGGGGCAGAGTTTGGATGGAGGCCAGCTGCAGGGGGGGCAGGGAGGGGGGGGACTCCCACTGACAGACAGAGGTGGGAGATAACATGGGACAGGTTATTTACTTTTACTTTTCCGGCTAATGCAATGTTCTCATTGCCCTGGCAAATAACATCCTTACGGACTGGAGCTTTAATTTTTGTAGAATGGAATGAAAGTGGGCCAGAGGGGATGCTCTGGTTTATTTTAATAGCTAAAGCCGGATTAACTGCCAAAAGGGTGTAGCAATTCACAACTTCATCAGCATAATTTCCTATTTACATGGTTTTTATTTCTCAGAGCTGGAAGTGTCCTTGGAGAGCATGGAGCCTGGCTCTCTCTTCTCACTGATAAGGAACCGGGCCCAGAGGAGAGGTGGGAATCGGCTTGGTGAGGTCCCAGCCGGTTTGAGGCTGAGGTAGGCCCTGCCCCGCTTCAGACCTCCCTTCCCTCCGGCTGTGTCTTGCCCCACTCTCTCCTCCCCTGTCGGTTCTCCACACTGCCTTTGGCATGACTTCTGTCCCGGGCTTATCAAACCTCCTCGGAGAGGTCAACCACCGACCAGGAGAACAAATCACAGCTTCCTACAGGCATTCATTCAAACTCAGCCCTGTCTGGTCACGCTTCAGATCCAAGTGCAAATAGCACCTCTTCAGTGGCGCCTTCCCTGACTGCCTCGGCTTCTTACCTGAGCGCAGTCGCCTCTGCTCTGCAAGGAGGCCCTCTCCTCCGGCCCGCTCCTTCCAGCAGGAGCCGCATTGCAGAAGGGCCCACCAGGAGGGGGCAGTGCACCACCAAGGAAAGGTCTCCCTAAAGGTCATGGTCACCAGGGTACCGAGGCCGGCCACAGGCCCTTTGGTGTGCCCCCCCCCATCTCCAGTGTGGACGCACTGTGGGAATACAGGGTTCCACCCGGTGGCGTGGCCTGTGGCAGGCCCCCCTCGGTCTGTGCCTCAGTTTGCGTCTCTGTAAATGGAGAGGGTTGGACCAGCTCCGTGTTTCTGAAAGCGTGGTGACGCACAAAGTGACTTAAGGAGATAAATAGATGGACATTTTCAAATGGAAATCATTATGTATTTATTTTAATGTGTATTAGACAAAAAATAACTAGCACATCAAACCTGTTATTTCACAGATATTATTGCTTAGAATGGGGCTAAAGTAGGCATTCAAGTAAAAAAACCAGTGAGTCAATGTAAAAGAAAGTAGCAATTAAATAATAGTACAGGTGGTAAGACGGTGGTGAATGGCTTCCATCGAGAAAACATCGGTCTGCCTTTGATGTTCTAGAATGCTGTGATTTGTGGTGATTCTTACCCTTGGCAAGGATGGGGGCGGGGAGAAAGGTGCTGCCTCCAGGAGCTAGGGCACTGGGCCTTGGAGCAGAGGGGTAGGAATTCAGCAGATGGGCCATGTCCCCACCACCAGACCCTCCTCCACCTGTGGAGGGGTGCAAGTGCCTGCCCCTCCTCCCGCCTTCTTTCTCAGCTTCCCTGCGGTTACTAAGGAGTGGGAGGCTGAGAGGGGCCGCATTCTGGAAGCTCATCTGCTCCCTCATTCTCACCCAGCACCCTGCTTGGCATCAACTATTCAGGGTGATGATTAACAAAGATGCAGGAAGGCACTGGGGGTGGGGAGAGAAAATAAGGCGACGTGGACAGAATTTTCTGACATACGTGAATGTCCAACCTGGAATGACCGTCCGATCCCCAAACTTGCCCGCGCATTGTTGAAATCACCTGGCAATTCAATAGAAATGCAATTCCAGGGCCCCACCTCAGGCAGTTCTGATTACGGAGCCCCGGCAACAACACTTCAAAAATCTCGCCAGTCAACTCTGATGCTTCTAGGTCGAGAACCACCACATTGGACCACACAGTTTCATCAGTGTTCCTGTGTTGAGACCGAGGCTCAGAGAGGTTTGCCGGTAACCCAGAGTCACCCAGCATATCAACAGCAGATGTCCTGACACCCAGCTCGGTGCTTCTCACTGAGCACCCCTTGTTGAGCCTAGTCCGTGGTTAGCAGAGAGAACTCCACCGACAAATGTGGTGGGATTTCTTTGAGCCTCCTTTGCGTCTGGGCTTCTCAAGGACTTTCCACAGAAAAGAACATGCTGTGTGAACAGCCATCTGCTTTAAAGACTGGGGTGGCGAGGGGCGGAGGGGGTGGCGATGGAGGGGGTGGCTGGGAGAAGCAGCCTCGTCTCTGCACTTGCCAGCCTGCACAATCACACGGGATCCTCAAGGAACAGAATTAGGAGCCATGACTAGGGGATAAATTCCAGATGGAATTTTCTAACAGTGATCAGTGACCCGGGAGACCATTGACCTCGGAGCCATTGTCTGGCTCCCTTTTAAAAAAATTAAACATTCGACATATGAAAAATACAGGGACACATATATACAGCTTCTATGTTCCCAGGATCCAGGTTGTGAAATAAAACATCACAAATGAAGTAGCAGCCTCTCAGCCTCTTCCCCTCCCTCCTGCCCAGAGACAGTCACCACCGTGTTCCCTGAGGTTGGCGTGGATCTTTCTGGTACATATTTTTATGTTTATGCTATATATGTATACATCCATAAAACATATAAAGTATTGCGCTGCAGATTTTTAAAGTTTTTGTTAGTGATAGAATATTGCACATAACCTTCTGCAACTTGCTTGTTTCCTTTCAACATTTTGTTTGAAATTTATCTGCATTATGTGCTGAGCTCAGTGCAGACGTTACCACTACCCCAATCCATTTCGTTGTAACTGTGTGCTTCGATTTCTTTATCTATTCTCCCGTTGATGGGCATTCGAGCTCGTTGCAGTTTTTCACGATCTGAGCCTCACTGCCACGAAGGTCCTTGCACAAGTCTCCCGCGTGTGCCTGGGGAGGGGTCGCCGGGTGCGTGAGCTTCTTCCGGTCGGCCCACCATCGCCTGCCTGCATCTGAAGGGCTGGCCGGCTTCTGTCGCTCCCCATCCAGACTCACGCTGGCACTTGTCAGACTTTGGAATTTATGCCGCTCTGATGGGGGCCAAATGCCTCTCATTGGTGTTTTTAATTTGTATGTCTCTGATCAGTGGGGCTGAAACGTTTTCATCATTTGTCTGCTCGCTTGTGTTTCCTCTCCTGTGAATTGCCTTTGTATCTCTGGCCCATGTCTCCAGTGGGCTGTCTGTGTCGTTCTTCCTGATTTGCGGGGCCCGGTGCTGCTACAACCTGCCAGTCGGTGGCCTGTCTTCGCACTTTATTTATGGAGTCTTTTGATGCACAAGGATTTTACATTTTAATATAATTACCGTGGCAATCTCTCCCTCTACAGCCTGGGCTTCTGCAGTACGTGGTTAGCAGAGGCCATTTTGCCCTCATAGCGCCCTCCGTAGGAGGCCTGGTGCTGGACCGGGAAGAGAATGGGCTCCCGAACTGGGCCAGCTTGGACTGAAGCCTTCCTGAGAGAGTTACGAGCGAGATGAACTTGGGAGTAAGTTATTTCACCTCTGGCTGCCAGCTTCCTCCCTCGTGAAACAGGAAATAGGGACAGTCTTGAGCTGCAGGGATGCTGCGAGGCTGGAAGGAGGAGGGCCGTGGCAGAAGGCGGGGAGGACTCACTGACAAGAGTCTCCAGAGAGGCTGTCATCTGAGGCCCATCTAGCATGGAGGTCCCAATGTTATCTGGTCCAAAGGGGTAGATACATTCTCTTCAAATCTGACTACATCTCAGAACGTGGCTAGGTGTCTGGAGGAACCGAATGTGTGGAACCTGGCCTTACCACCCCTCCCTTCCTACTCGGGCCCTGGGTCCTGAGCCCATGTTAGGTGACTCCGGAGGGACGGGCATGGAGTCGCATTCCTGATCTTGCAGGAGAGGTGGGAGTATGCAGCTGACAGCCAATTATCCACGGTAGCAGGCTTGGGAGAGCATCTGATGGCTCCAAGGAAAATATTTGGGGAAAGCAAAGGGCACACATGCCGGTCACTCTCACTCATGTGACCACGTGCCAGCCCACACAAACAGGTCTCTTGAGGCCACAGCAGGGGGGTACCCCATTGCCTCCCAGCAATTCATCCTGGGCACAGCGCCCTGTTAGGGCAGGATCAAGCCTGGGGGGGAGGGAGGGATGGGCAGAGCCCTCTGGGGTGAGCAGTCATTTGGACAAGACCATGGAGCCCAGGGACAGGAAGGCCAAAAGATGCTTACTCTTCACTCTGCTGACCCTAACTCACTCCACCACCCCTCCCACCATCACAGAGAGGTCAGCCTGCTCAAGTGACCAGAGCACTGGGGTGGCGGTCAAGAGTGTTGTTTACAACTAAAACTTATTTCTGGAGTAGGCAATACGCATGCATGATGTGCAAACTAGAAAGGTACAGAAAGGACGTGGAGAAAAGTCTCCCAGCTTCCCACCCTTCTACCCAGCTTCCCAGGAGGAAGCAATGTTATTGGAGGGTCTATACATATATGCATTTATGTAACATCGAGAGTAGCACATTATACACATTTTGGTAAACTTTGCTTATTTTTTTCCCCACCCTATCTTCTCTGTCCCAAATTTAGGACCTAGAATATAACGGGCAGGAGTGAATATTTGAAGAACGGATGGGTTAGTGGATGGGGTGGTGGATAAATGAGTGATCTTCATCCAGGTTGAAGCCTTTCGGATCCTCTATTTTGAGACCCATCCCCGACCTTGGGAGGTTCCCTCTTCCTTTGGCCTGTCACTGCAGGTGGGGAAATTCAGGCCTTCCTGACCCTGGCACAGAGCCATAATGGGGGAACTAAGTGAACCAGGCAGCTGAACAGCTTAATTGTCATTTCCACCAGCAGATGGTTACCAGGGAAACTCAAAGAATGTTAGAACTGGGAGGGGTGAATTTTCAGGCAATGTGGAGGCAGCCCAACAGAATCTCAGATTGGGGGGTGGGGTTCCCCACAAGTTCTTTTAGGCTTTAATTTTTCGGTGTTCATTCCAGTGATAATCTACAACAATTAAAGATAATATTTTTGGATCATCGGGCTGTCTGCCTGATAATGCCGCACGGCCGCGTGACCAGACCGGTGTTTGTACGTACGCTCGCCCTGGCACCGGGATCATCAGTGACCCTCCTGAACAAAGCAGGGTTTTCACAAGGATCGAAATGAGCAGGTTCTTATATTTTGTGTCTGCAAACCCCTAAGGCCCCAGGTCAGTGAGAATTTTTTAAGGTGTGTGTCTGTTTCCCAAGTTTGAGAAACCCAGAGAAGACAAGAGGATTCCAGACGGGGGCTGGGAGCCTGGACAGAGGTCCCATCTCCAGTGCTGAGGGGCTGAGTCACCTGGATTCTCCTGACTCTTTTGCCTTCATTTCTCCACCAATAAATCAGGGATCAAAGAGGCTTCCTCACAGGATATCATGACGGCAAAACGAGGTAGTGAATGTGAAGGTTTGGTCCTTATGAACATGTTCAACTCTCCCATTTCACAAAGGAGGGAAACAGGCCTGAAGAGGCCAAATGACTTTTCCAACATCAGTTCCTGGCAGAGCTGTGCTGGGGGCTCGGGATCCTAACCCAACCTGGCACTTTCCCCCTGCCCTGGGCACCGAGGCCATTGGCTGCAGTGGTGTGCTTTTCATTCCCGAAGTGTCATAATAACATCTCAGGTGCAGCCTGTCACTATTTGGGCAAACACACTATCTTTATTTTTATTTGTTAAAGAGATTAAATTAAGGAAACCAAACAAACAAATGAGCATGTTGAACTTTCCACAGCTATACCTCTCTTCCCGGAGCAAAAACAAATTCTTGCTCAGGCAGAAGGTCAGACAGGAGGCACATGGGGACAGAGCATCCAAGCAAGGGCTGCAAAGCCAGACAATTGCATTTACCACTTTGAGTGGCTGAAGGGCCCCTGAGCCAAGCACGTGGGCTTCATTTCAGCACCCACTCCTCTGGAGGAAGTGGTTTTCAGGGTTGGGGTCACCCGGGGCAGGCTGAGAGCTTCAGAAAGCAAGGACGGTGTCTGGTCAGTGCTGTTTCTCCTGAGCGGAGCTCCGTGCCTCACGTGGTAGGTGCTCAATGACTGTTTAAAGAACAAAGGAATTTGTGAGTAGAGTCACGTTCTTTGTGTTTAAAGACTTGGAGGGGCCTGTCAGAGACATGTCTAACAAGTCCAGGTTCAAAATCAGGCCATCAGGAAGCAAGGGAACTGGGGGGGAGAAATGGGCTTCTGGCCTGGATTTCGGAGACCAGGCAGGAGTAAGGCCGGCCCAGAGGCTGAGGTCAGACACAACAGGCTGATCGACGACTCTGTGGTATCAAGTCTCTGTTTCCTGAGCATCTTCCATATGCCAGATGCTGGGGATCCTGAGCAGAGAAGGTCCTGCACCCCAGAAACCCCTACTCTGTGGCAATGAGCCCATAGTGGTGAAGAAGAATTTGGGCTTGGGAATCAGACAGATGTGACCTCGAACTCCAGCTCTGCAATGGGTGACCTTGGGCAAACCACTTTACTTCTTCTCTGCGTTTCAGCTGCCTTCCCTGGGAAAGGGGATGAAGCATGGTAACGGCCTCCTTGGCTGGGAAATAAGATACCACCCTAACGAATGTAGCACCCGGCACAGAAAGGAGGGCTTAGTGCCCGCCATCCAGCATGACATCTGATGGGGCTTGGGCCCCACTGGAAGCCCGGCCTGTTTCCTTCATCTGCCCAGAGGCCTGGAGCCGCTTCTCTGACCCAACAGAAGGGGGCAGCTCGGATGGGCATCTTCCGTCCACGCACCTCCAGTTATTTATAGCTGATTTGTTATTGTGGCTGTTGCAGTTGCTCTTGGGTCTACTAAGAACACTGCTGCTATGAATAAACTTGGGCATTTCTCTCGGTGCATGAGAACGAGAGTTTCTCTAGGGTGTATATAATAATAACAAACAACCGGAAAGGTGAGGGCGCCGATGGATCAGAATGAATGTTGTGCAGCTGGAACCTGGTCCCGGGGGTATTAGGAGAGGCCAGGTGTTAACCTTAGAGTTGCTGGATCATGGGAAGGTTGTGAGGCCCCCAGGAGAGGAGCTGGAGCAGCCAGCCAGAGCGCGGGGGAGTAGCACGGTGCAGGGGCTGGGTGGAGAGAGACGTGGAGTAGCAGCTATTTACCAACTGGCCTGAAATTAACTCAACATTTTAATAATCAGTGTGGTCTAAAGGGTAAGCACTCACGTATACCTACCTGGGACTATACGTGCCCAGGAGCGGCATTGCCATGTTGTAGGGAAAGTGAATGATCAACTTTATAAGATAATACCAGATGGTTTTCTGAATCACTTATCCCCGCAGACACTCCTGTTAGCAGTATCCATATCCTTGCCAACACTTGGTATTGTCAGGCTCCTTATCTTTTTGCCAATCTTGTGGGCGTAAAATGGTATCTCACAATGGTCTTAATTTGTATTTCTCTGAATTCCCATGAGGTTGAACATCTTTTCATATGTTTTTGGGCCTGGAGCTATTTGCTTAAAGGGTCTGGTCCTCTCACAGCACGGAGAACGTTCCGCTAGCTACTTACCTTGAACAACAGCCGGGTAAGAGCTCTGGGTGGGAAGCCAAGAGACCCGGGTTCCAGCTTCAGCATGGTTATGTCCTCACTCTGTGGCCTTTTGGGTAAGACATTTGCCTTTTGTGAGCCTCAAATTCACCATCAGCCAAGTCGGGGAGAGCCTTGCTCTGCTCACAGGGAGGGCAGCTAAGAGACCAAGTTAGCTCGTGGAAGTAAATGTGCTTTGGGAACTGAAAAGTCCTGTATGAGGCAGAGATTAATACTCGCTCTTTGAAGACAATTTAAGAAGGCTTTGAAGCTCAGAGGGGCAGGAACAGCCAACCAACCTCCCGGAAGCAGAGAGCACCAGCCCCAAGGCCTGAATGAATGTCTCCTTCCTCCCCAACCCCCTCCAGGCCCCTCTCTGTCTACCCCCATCAGGCAGACAAAGAACAAAGTCCATTAACTCCTGACAAAAACATGCCTTAGGCACCCTGAGGGGTTTGGGGACCGAAAACCCAGTGCCCGGGCTGCTCCAATGTGAAGAGAGCCAGCCCCTTGATCCCGATCTTTCCCTGAGAGGCCAGCCATGCGGGCTCTAGGGCCAGCAGGTGCCATAAGCAGAGATGCAGCTACGTGGCAGGGCTAACCCTCAGGTTCATGGCTTTTTCCTCTGTTCCTTCTGGCCTTCCATGCCTTGCCTGTTCAGCATCAGGGTGGTTAGCCTAGATAGGCATTTCTCGAAGCATGTGCTGCAGAGCAACAACTATCAGGGGTGGTAGTTAATGGGGAGGCAGGGATGGGTGAGAGATTCTCTTTCAAATCAAAATGTTAGAAGTTATTTTTGCAGCTCACGTTCGCTGAATATGTCAGGCACTGGGCTAGGCATTTCATAAGCATTATCTCATTGACTTCTTAGAACCATGTTACGAGGCTATGGTTGGCTCTGTTTCACAGGTGAGGAAACTGGGATTTTGCAAGGTTAAGTGACCTACCCAAGGTCTCTCAACTCATATGTGGCAGCACCATGATTCAAACTGACATTTCCAGATCTCCTGTTCTTAACCAGTTTGAATGAACAGGACTTGGTGATTGATCAGATCGTGGAGGTCTGGGGAAGGGGAAAAAATTCATATGCCCTTTCTCGGATTTAGTTCCATGTCATATAGTGTCCTTGTGGCTAGTGGAGAAATGCAATGGGAAAAAAAAGGCGTCACTTTACCCTCCTAGAACTTCAGGCGAGGGGGTAAATTCAGCAGTGTGAAAGCACTTTGAGGTGGGTACGGGAGGCAAGGCTTCCTGGTCTCCTTTAGGTTAAGACGTAAGGGACCATTAAACATGGGAAGAGGGCAGGGTCGGGGCGGGCAAAGGAGCCCCAGGCAGAGGGAATAGTGTTTGCAAAGGCCAGGATCTCAGGGAGGGCACGTAGGCACAGACACAGTGGATCGAAGGGCTGGGGGCACAGGAGATAAGGCCTAGATGTCAGCAGGGGGCAGTCACCCAAGGATTTGACCTCGAGGATTCTAGATTGAGGCTGGGACAAAGGAAGGGGAGACCGTCAAGGAGGCAGTACTGGGGAGGAATGGGGCCATTGGTTGGTGCTGGGAACGTGGGAGGAGGAGAGAGGGAGGGGGCAGAGAGGATGGTGATCATGAGCTTAGCTTCGGCCTCCCCAGTGTTGAGGAGGGTCACCCCTAAGGTCTCTTCCTGCGCTGACCTTCTCAACTTCCCTGGAAGGAAGGAACATCTCCCTGCAGCCCCTCCGTCCCCAAATATTCCCGGCAGGAAGGAGCGGGATCTGTTTTGTCAACGCAGCTTGCAAATAAAGCGTCTCATTCAGGGAGGCAAACAGCTGCTTGACTATTAATAGGCAGGGGCCTCAGCCGCAGCCTGCTGGGAGGGCCTCAGCAAGTAGTTTTGGAAAGGTGAATCAGTTCCTTCTGCCTGTCTGGAGTTTGCACCCTGTGGTGGGACAATTGGCCAGGTGCTTATTTCTCAGAAGGTCACTCACCCTGAGCCTTCCTGGGGCAGCTCGGAAGGGGGCATGGCCCTGCCGGCATGCTGACCCTCCCCCTTCATGCTGGGCCCAGAGCTGGCCAGAGAAGCAGACATCCATGTGGATGGGGGAGTGTCTGGTTGGGGTCTCCACAGCAGCTCTCATGGACAATCAGGCACTCGCTTTTAAGGGGGTCACGGAGACATCAGAGTTGGTCAGTCCAGAAACGAGAGGACCGATGAAAGGAAATGGGGGATACAGAGGGTGGATGTTGAGTCTGGGGTCAGGGAGAACCCACGCAGGGTTATGCGCCAGACCAGGGCTTGAGGGAGACCGAGGTCCAATCCTGAGAGGGTGAGGCCTAAGGAAGGCCACAGGCTCCGGGCTGCCGCCATCTTGGCACCTGAGCTCATTTGTGGCCAGCCAAATCACCCACCCGTACAAGCCTGTGGAGAGGGTGGCTGGGATGGAGCTAATGGAAACCCGACGGGCGCCCTGGGCCACGCCGGGGCCAACTGTTACCGCGCGAGCAGCCCCATGGCGCCTGCCCAAGCGGGTGCGGGCCTCACAGGCTGGCTTTGTTCCCGCCCCCTCAGGTGGCTGCTTCAGGTGGTGGCCACTTCAAAGGAGCCCCATTTAAAGCGGGGCCTTGCCTCAAGTTTCCTAAGGGCCCTGTCCGGGCTAATGAGATCATTAAGAGGCTCCTTGTTAAATGGGTTTAAATAGAGTTTGCCTGTACGGCCTCTGGCTGAGCCTGGTGGCCGTGTGCAGCTTTTTTTTTTTTTTTTTTTTTTTTTTTAATTTTAAGGTATGTGTATCGGTGTCTGCGTACGTACTTAACAATGTGCGGAGGGTGTAGGCTCTGGCCTCAGACTGCTGCGATGGAATCCCGGCCCTGCCGCTTTCTGGTGGTGTGACCTCAGGCCGGTTACCTACTGTTCCTCAATACCTCAGTTTCCCCATCCGGAAAAGAGGACTAATCATTCATTGTACTGCTCAATTGTACCGTAGAACCCTCCAGTGCCCTCAAAAGTGCCCCCAAGTCCGTTAGAGAGGTCAGCCTTCCCTGACCTCGGCCTCGTTCCTCTCACCATGTCCATTTTTCACACTGGCCGCTCTGACCGTGCAGACCAGCCCTCTGGATTTAGCCTTCATGTGAGCTGCTTATCCATCTTGGAACATGCTTGCCCTTCCTCTTCCCTGCCTAGCCTTCCTTCCCCTGTAGGTCTCCGCTGAGGTTCTGTGTGGGGAGAAGTGCCGCTGACGTCTCACGCCGAGTTCGAGTCCGCCTGCTCCCCTGACAGTGCCCACTGTGCCATGGTGGAATGCCAGCGCATCGGCTCTCTTTGCTGGACTGTCAGCTCCGTGAGGGCAGGGGCTCAGTCCTGATCCTGTGTCCCCAAGGCCTATTGTTGCCCATGACGGTTTTGTAAGGAGCCCCTGTCAATTGCAGTTTACCTGAAGGTTGGGGCTGCCTCTGGGTCTCTAGTCATTGGCTGTTCCTTGACATGTCCCCCTGCTCCTTCTCTCTGGCCTTGACTCAGAACCCCACTGCAGCAAAGCCTGTACCAGGAAGAAGGCACAGGGAGGCCCAGACCCAGGTGTCCAGGACAACCTCACCTGGAAGCAGGCTGTCTGTCTTTCTTTCTTCCGAGAGCTCCAACCTCTGGATTAAGCCTCTCAGGGCCCAGCTAGGCCTTTGCCTGAGGATAGTGTGTGGATTTGCAGAGCAGGCCGAATCTTTGTGACTTTTTCCCTCAGAACCCGCCACGACATCATTGTTTGCTCAGTGTCTGGACTGATTGACCGGTATGGCCCTGCGTTCAGTCAGGAGGGTAGGGAGGCCCTCGGGGTGGCGCCCAGCTCAGAGCGGGAGGTCTCCAGGCTGTCTGGCTGACACTGTAGCAGGAGCAAGAACGGGATCTTCCCTAGGGTGGGGGGTGGGGGAAGGGCAATTTTCAAGTCAAAGGGGTAAGGGAAGGGTAGATAAATGAGAGGCGGGGTAAGAAAAGTAAAGTGGGGTGGGACAGTCAGGCCAGAAGCAGTGCCAGCCTAGAGCAGTGAGCCAGGCTGGTGGCCAGGACCAGGCGTGTGAACAGAGTGAACTCATGTTGACGTGTGCCCCTGGCGAGAGCCGGGTGGCTTATTGGGGCCACTCAGGCTCCACACCCATCTTTCCACTAAGACCTGGAGCTCCTCAAGGAGAGGGACTATGTACTCGTCACATCTGGGCCCCCTGGTTTGCGGAATGAATTCCAAATCCTTCTATGGAGTCAGCATTTAACAGAAGCATTCTTTCCCCTGGGTGCTTAAAATGGATGGTACTCCTCCCCTCCTAATAAAAATCGTATCATTTGTTGAGTTCTTACCAGGTACCAGGCACTGTGCTGACGACGTCACACCCATTAGCTCTAAGACTGTCAGGAACCCGGCCTGTGCTGGCTCACCACTGCTTCCCCCAGGCCTACCACAGGCCTGACACAGAGTTGAAGCTCTATACGCATTTGTTGAGTGAACAAATAATCCTGCCTCTATTTGATTTCTCCGGTAAGGAGCTGAGTCTCAAGGAGGCTAAGTGACTGAGGTTAGTTAGCTAGCGGGATGGGGAAGTCTGGATTCGAACTCAGTCTATCTGACTCCAAAGCTCATGGCCTTTGCCACGCTCTGCTGTCCTGGCCCCGAACTTGAAGCTCGCTATAAAAGTATGGTCTGAGAACCAGTGCCATCAGCATTACCTGGGAGCTTGATGGAAATGCAGATTGCCAGGTGCACCCCAGACCTATTGAATTGGAACCTGCATTGCAACAAGAAGCTTAGGAAATTCAGGTAAACAACAAAGCACGAGAAGCCTGTTTTCAGCGGCTGGAACTTCCTCCCTCCTCCCCCGCCAGTCCACCCCCACCTTCACTCAGGGGGTCTGAGCCCTTGGCTGCCAGGCAGCCTCAATCAAACTGCGCTTGGCCATTGGGTCCTTTGTCCTTTGCCACGAGACTGCTGGGTGTAATTATTAGTACTGGCGGCTGGGGCTGTGACTTTCAAAATTAGCACTGAAGGATCAAAAGCATATTTCACTTTAAAAATCTTGCTTGTCCATCAGGTTTCTAGCACCCCCAGGAACATGTTCATGAGAATGGAGGCGGAGTTTTCTAGCTGGTGGTCTTGCTTATGAGCAGGACCGGTTTGGAATGGGTCTCATCCCAACAGGGACCCTCCCGATCCTCGGCCCTCCTCCACGCAATCATAGAGGTTGTGGGTTCTCAGCCCAGGCTCTGTTTATTATGAACAGACAATGTAATCCAATAATTATATTCATAAACAATTCCCCAATGATTTAAGAGGCTCTGCTTGTTTATGTTTTGAAGCTTACGAGTTCGGTCTTTTAAAACAGCTTAAAGAATTGCTTTGTCTAGCAGAAGGAACACAGAGACTGCCTCGTGGCTTATTTTACCTAAGCTTCCCCCTCCCCCTTTTCTCCCTGATCAGCACTCCTGCCCCCAGGTTCTGGGGCCACGGACCTCGTGTGTCCCTAGCCTCTCCTAATAAGTTATGTGGTGCCCTTGTCTAAGAACTCAAGTTAGGCATTTGCTCCAGACTTGCCTGACTTCTGTTTATGGGTTTATCTAAATCAAGAGTTCTTAATCTGAGGTCTGGGAGATGAATCAGGAGACCTGTGACCGCCAGGTAATTGTACATGAAATCTGGTGCATGAAGCCATCCTGACCGGGCACAGTTAGTACTTTTCTCAGATTCTCAGTGGGGTGGGACCCTTCAAAGATCACTAGTCTTGTCTGCCTCTGAGCTTTCAGGCCCCACGTCTGTTTCTTGCCCTGAAGTCAAGTTACTTGGATTCTATCTTGTTTGCAAAACTGTAAGCTCCATGCGAGTCAGGACAGGAGCTGGTGCTATTCCCGGTAGAGGTCCTGCCTTTCAAAGTTGGAGCCCCTCTTGCGAAATGCATTAGCCGTCTCACTCCATCACATGTGAAAGGAGATGAGTGATAATTTCATGTATTTGGTTTCTAGATAATGCTCGAGGTACAGACAACTTCCCAGATCTTTAAGGAAATCTCTGCTCCTCCCCTTGCAGAGAGGTCTGCAGCTCGATCACAGGTAGTAAGGAAGGAAAGAAGCCTTAGATATTATCAAGTCCCACTCCCCCACTTTGCAGATGAGGAGACTAGGCTCCTATGAAGAAAGTGACCTGCCTAAGGTCACACAAAAAGTGCCCGTCTGAGCTGGGGTGAGGAACCAGATCCCATGCCTAGCCCCCAAGCCCTCTCTGCAGCCTCAGCAGCACATGTCCTCAAGAAATGTTTTTGAAATAAACAAATGAACATTGGGTGGGGTAAGGATGACTATAGTTGTCAAGTTTTCTCTAGTTAGTTAAAATAAGTTAATGGGGATCTTGTTCTGTCCCCCCACCCCCACCCCCCTAGATGTGAACAGACTGGGCTGATGCAGGTGTTAGAGCCTAAAGGAAAACACAAAGGGGGGGGGGTCAGGGGGCCTCTCTCTTTGAAGCTTAAGGTTAAGGAGCCCTAGCTTGATTGTATCTGACTCCAACCTCAGTTCTTACTAATAATATTTACCATACTGCTTTTCAGACATACATGCAACCGTTTGCTAATTATTTATTGAGCAGCTTTGGCATTGAGCTCTGTGCTGGGCTGAGGATGTGAGGGCCAGGAAATGCAGGCCCAGCCCCGTCCTCTGATTGCCTGCAGTTTCTATGGTGATGGCTCTAAACCTTCACAGGCCATAGAGCCAGTTGTCCCCGCTCTCCTGACTGCAAGTCTGACAGGTCTTCAATGCGCCAAGGGAGGCTGAGTCGCCGGGATCACATCCTTCTTGCGGTGGGCACCACAGCATCCGCCATTCCCGATGCCAGGACTGGAAGGAACTTGGAGGACATGCAGTTCAATGCTTTATTTCCTACGGAAACTAAGGCCTGGAGCAGCCATGGGACTTACCCAAAGTAACAAGAGAACCAGGGGTCCGGCCAGGACCATCAGCTGGGTCTCAGAGGCTGGTCCTCAGGGGCGGATCAAACAAAGCAGGGAGAGGAGGGCATCCCGGTGGAGGGCAAGAGCAAGGATAGAGGCCGAGGGCTGAGAACGCACATAGGGTGAAGGGAACAGGGAGCGAGATGGCTCTGGCTTTTCATAAATTGCTCTGGAGTCAGACAGACAGAGGCTGCCTTGGATGTGGGGTCAAGGTCACTATCATGGAGAAGTTGTCATGTGGCCAGCTCCAGAAAATGACTCCAGTCTAGGGACCGATGCTGCTCTTAGGCCCCCGGCGGCCTGGCGGGAGGGAAATAGAATTGTTATCAAATTGATGAAGCACTTCTGTGACCAAAACGCTTAGATGTATCGACCCTGTCAATGAGAAAATTACTGCCCACCCTACCCTTCCCTGAAAAATCAGGAGGCTCAAATGATAATTATTACTGTTTTAACTTTAATAGCAACAGCCATTTACTTGAGTGCAAACACATGCTTGAGATAGAGTGTGACCCAATAAGTACTCTGGTGTGAGACAGCCAAGTACCCATCCCCATCTCACAGTGAGGAAGCGCCTGCGCAGAGGAAAAGGGGTTTGCTCAGGGTCCCACACTGGGCCGGCAGTGGGAAGGGGCATTAGCACTTGGGTCTTCCTGCCCAAGGGTCAGTGCCCATCCCGATGCCACCCTAGCTCTGTAACCAGCCCCAAAGAGGGCGAGCATGGCCTTGAACCTGCAGGGGTGTGCTGGGCCACACCAGATTCTTCCCACCGCCCCCACCCTCCCTAACCCTGGGGGTGCGGCAGGCTGTGCCTGCTCTTTCGGACCTGCAGGCAAAGGCATCACCTCAGGCCCAACTGTCACCAGATGGGCACTGAGTCCTGCTGGTGGCTCTGGAGACACTGTCTCCAACACTCTCCAAGTGGGAGGCTTCCAGGGTCACTCTAGCCAGAGGGAGATGAGCAGAGGAAAGCCTCAGGCCTGAATTTCAGAGCCTGGTTTTGCAATAATGCAAAGAGGACCTGGCCCAAAGCTCAGATGAGAAGAAACCAACTGGACAAAGTGTGGACAATTGTCTCTGGACAATGTGTGTGTGGCCTGGAAGGCAAGAACTCTAGGTTCCTTTACCTACGCGTAGTAGAGCGAGGTGATTTGCATGGTGAAGGGACGTACTTGGCAATGAACGTAGGTGGTGTCCAGGGACAGCACCAAACACACCAACACTTAAGGAGAAGGAAATGAAAAGTTCAGTGATATTTTCAGCCCTTCTCACTATACTGTTTTTAATTTGATGCTAACATGTCTTTAATACCTCTCCAAGCCTTGCCAGTGTGTGTGTGTGTCTGTATGTGTGTGTGCGCATGTGTGCTAAAAAAAAGATTTTTTTTAAGAGCAGGCCTTGGGCTCTGAGCCTTTGGCAGGCAACAGTATCTAGTTAGAATTTAATAACATTGTTTTTATTGTATTTATTTTTACTTTTAGGTCCTATTTATGGCAGGTGAGACTGGTTTTCCATTTGCCGTAGTGATATAAAGTTTCCATTTTAAAGACATTTATTTAAGTTAAAAAGAGTCTATTTAAAGAAAAATCCTAAATGAATACTAATACAGGTGGTATGCAGACATAGCCTAGGTGGTAAAGGTGGTGCGGGGACGATAGAAACTTGGGCAGCACTGACATATGCCATCATGGAACAAAAAAGCCATATATTCTCAGAACCAAAGGCCATTGAATTTTAGAAGCCGAAGAGTCTAGATCCCAGAATGTAGACTCTTAGCATCATAAATCCTAAAAAAACAATAAAATATATCAGATACCAGAAAACATAGTCTCTCACAAAATATTAGCATGGTGGGGGGAGAATGCCTTGAAGGTCCAATCCTCTCATTTTGATGGGAGGAAACTGAGGCCCCAAGGGATACAGGGTAGAATGAAGTAACATACGTGGAAGAGCCTGTCACACGTAATGGGTTCTTCAAATATTAGGGATCTTCGAAAAAGCACCCCTCAAAGTCACACAGCTTTCTAGCAAAGAAGTGGGACTGAAATAAACTTTCTTGATTCCTGTCCCTGCATCTTTTGCTTTCCTGCCTGTGAGCCCCACCCCAGAGCTCTGATGAGGTCCTTGAGACTCCTCTGACTCAAGCCCAGCCTCTGCTGGGAGCTAAGGGGCTCTGCACGGGCATGGCCTGCTGGGCCCTCTCCAGAGATGGGAGCAGAGGAAGGGAAGGCAAGGTCATGTTCGGGGGTCCTGAGCAGAGGGAATCATGCAGCGCGGTCGCGTGGCAGGGGCCAGATGACCTCCAAAAGAAAATCCATTTTATGATTCCAATTCAGCTTTTTCTGGGGCCTCAGGTTCTTCCTTCCCTAGTCAGAAACCTAAGCAACGCTTTTCCTGACCCCCAGGGCTTCACACATAATTTCCAGGGTCTTATCTGTGTAGAGGAGGGCTCTATCCCGTGGGGGTGTTGGAGACTCTCAGTGGATCACAGGGCCTTTAGGCAGGGCAAAGTCTTAAGAGCTATCGATGTGATGAAGGGAAAAGAAATCCACCACTCTCTCGGGAAAGACCCTATCCCTCAGCTCCTACGACAGTGACCTTCATTTCTCCATGAACCTGGAATGTATAGGATCTCCATAGCCCAGGGCCAACTGCCCTGAAAACCCACGCTCCAAGGTACGGTGACAGGCTGGGCCAGTGGGGTGGTCAGGTATGCTGCTCTGCTTGGAACTTCTGCGTATTGACCTTTAGAATTGCCCACTAGCCACAGGTGCAAAGCGTGGTCCTGTCGGCACCGTGTAGGGAGAGGGGACCTCTGGCAGGGGTGCAGTGGTGCAGCACTTTCCTTCTGCCCCACAGCCGGGGTGCCCTTTCTCCCAGTGACCAGACCGAAGGGGACTCCTTCAGACTAGTCTCCAAGGCCACCGAGTTGCCCCCTTGTCGTGGACGGTACTTCATCTACCAGGCTCAAATTTTCACACCCACTTCTGAAGTGTGTTCTCTCCCGCTCCCCAGGGGAAATGTTTCATGCAGCTTGTGGGAGGGGAAATACCACGGGCTTCTCTGTAGTTGCCTGGCTGGGGGCCGCAGCAGCCCCCCCTTCCTGAGGGAGCCAGGGTTGGGGGGGTGGCTGGGTGTTCAATGATGCAGATTCCTGAGCGAGTTCCAGGAGACCCTGCCACAGACCCCACCAACACGGCTGACCCTTCCCGGCCCACCACCCTCCAGACCGGCGCCGGAGGAGGAGGGAAAAAAGGACCACTTCTCCTCACAGCCGGCCCTCCAAAGCGTCTAAGCCATTCTCTCCACATTAATCATGGAAAAGCCAGCACGCTGAGCCTGGGAGGGAGAAAGCGCCTTTCTCATCTGTCTGGCTACATGGCTCTCAACTCACGAGTTCAGCCCTGGCTAAGCTCTTGCTCTTGACAGCTGTCCTGACCCATCTCGGCCTCTTCTGCCCACACCCGCAAAGGGTAACAGGATTAAGTCAATTTCACTTTTCTGAGAAAACGCTGCAGAGCCTGTCTTATCCACTGTGCCCTGGAGGCCGGCTCATGGCTCCTTGGCGCCCATCTGCGGGCTCCCCGCCCTCCCTGGCCGTTACCCTGGGCTGGGACTGTTAAGTATTTCCTCATTAAAGCCCTGGCGGCCCAGCTCAGGTCTGTGAGCCAACACCAATAGTTACAACCGCCCCGGAATGTTTGGACAGATTTCTGCAGTTTCGAGTTTATGAAGTTGAAAGGTTTTATAGATGGGGACTATGTTGGTGTTAAGGGAGACCATTTCTCCAGGGGGCCTGAGTTTGCTATCTTAAGATCCCAGCGGCAGGAAGAGGAGGGGACGGGGCCAGGAGGAACCAGGGTGGCCAACCAAGGAGCAAGAATAATGGGCCCAGACTGCAAGGGGTCTGGGGAATTAGGGACAGGAGTAAGAGGGGGCACCGAGAGGCACCTTCGCCTCCAAATGAGGAAATGTGAAGTCCATGAAAGGGGAGTGTCAAATCCTGAGCACCTTTTGCAACCAAAGGAACAGCTCCTTGATCTCATTGTTTTCTGTTCCCAAATCTGAAAACCTCAGAGCAAGATCAGGGAGTCTGGGGTAGGCTTCAAAGGGGCTGGGGACGCCCTCTCCAAACTTGACATACAATGTTGTGTGTCTGGGGCGCCTAGGTGGCTCAGTTGTTTGAGGAGCCAACTCTTGATTTCGGCTCAGGTCATGATCTAGGGCCCGGGGATAGAGCCCTGCATCAGGCTCTGCACTCAGCGGGGAATCTCCTTGGGGATCCCCACCCCAATCAATCAATCAATCAATCTTTAAAAAAAATATTGTGTGTCTGTGCTTTCTCAGGGAGGGGATCCCTAAACTGTGTTTATTTGAAAAGGCATCTATGACCAGAGCTGAGTAACATCTACACTCCCACTGCTTTGATAGGCAAATTGAGGTCCATGCTGGCCATTCATCCACGCATTCATCAAATATGAATGTCTAAGCATTGAGGCCACAGTAGGGAACCAGGCAGAAGGTCCCTGCTGGTATGAATGCTGACTGTCACAGGGAGGGAAAGGGGAGACACACAGAGACAATAAAACACACAAACAGGAAATGTTCGGGTGATTGAGAAGACTGTGGAGATGCAGACATGAGCTCACCGGATGGTTCTGGGGCTGGGGAAACCTCTCTGAGGAGTGACATTGTTGCTGGGGCTCCAAATGCAAGAAGGAGGCAGCTATGTGAAGGTTGGGGGAAGAGAGTTCTAGGCAGCGGGAACAGCCAGTGCAAAGGTCCTGAGGGCGAATGAGCTTGGAGGGAAGGCAGGAGGCTAGCATGGCAAGAGGAGTGTGAGCAAGAGGGAGAGATGGGAGCAGATGAGGCTGGCAAGACAGGTCATGTAGGGCCATGCTAAGGAGTTTGGGGTTTATTTTGGGGGCAGTTGGAAGCCATGGAGAGTTTGGAACAGAGAAGACAGAGGTCCTAAGAGGGGCAGATAGTACCCACACTGTCCAACTTAGAATTCCTGATGGCAGCTCAGTGCTCTGCCCACTATACTATACTGCCTCTTCCCCAGGCTGCCCTGCTTCACCCCCTCTCTGCTCTTTGTGGAAAAGGAGGACACTTAGAAAGGATCTTGGTGGCTGGGGTTGCCTCCTTGACCAAGACAGTAATTGAACTCTGTATGAAAGGGCTCTACGATAACATCAGGCCCGGAGAGGGTAAGTGGCTTACCTAAGGCCACACAGTACATTTGTGGCAGAGCAGGAAGTAGACCTAGTTTCTCTCCAGGCCGTGGTCTCTCCATCGGTCCACACGCTCTGGTTTATCACAGCATACTCTGGTCCTGACAGCCAGCCATAGGCCAGGGCCAGGCTGGGATCCTGACAGGGGGTGGGTAGGGGTCTAGAGTCAGAGGGAATGACAGAGAAGAGCCAAGTGACCCTGAAAAGGAAGCTCAGAGAATGGCCAGGAAACTCCGTATTTCTTCCTGCTCTACAGGTAAAACCACTAACATGACAAGGCAAGGCACCTCTTCATTTCTATTGTAACAAAATTCATACTTGTTTTAAAAATTAGTTATATTGAAAAGTAGAAAAAATCCACCTATTGTCTTAACCCCCCACACATAGCCATGGAGGAACAATGTGGTATAGTGTCGATTTGGGTTCTGCTTAACTTAACTCTTCCATCTCATGGAAAACAGCAGCATATAAAGAGCTAGACTTCCGGGCCAGCTGGCCAGGCTCATGTCCTGGGTGTATGACCTATGCAGTCACACCGGACCCTGCACCTAGGAGGGCCCTGTGCTTGGATGAATGCCCTACAGCCACCATTTTGAAATTCTTAACAATGTTTGAACTCGCGGCCCCATGTTTTCACTGTGCGCTGGGCTTGCAAATTCCGTAGCTGGTCACGCCAGGTGGCCGAGGTGAGAACCTAGCTCCGCCTCTGCTTGGTGTGTGACGCTGCCCGTGGGTTTGTTTCCTAGTGTGTCACGGGGATAACTGGGGTAGCTTCCTTGCAGGGTTGTCGTGGGAAGTACATGAGAGCAGCTTGAGGTGACCTGTGGGCAGGTGTCCCCCTAGGGCCATCCTGCTTCTTCTCTGTGGCTTTGCCCATCTCCTTCCCTGTCCCTGGAGCTTCACCTTGGCCCCGGAGGGGGGGAGCAGGGATCCCTGCCCTTCCTGGCCTAATCTAGCATCCCCTCCTCCGAGAAGCCTTTCCCAGGATCTGCGTCTGGAGAGACCTTCCCTGACCCCTTGGGCGCTCGGGCAGAGTGTTAGGAGGCCCCTGTTTCTACTTCAGATTGTGAGAACTTGGGTCCAGCCAGCTCTTCCTCCCCAACTGTGCTCTCAGACCTGAGATTTCATAGACCAGACACATTCCAAAAAAATGAAAAATTAAAAACTGGGAAACCAAAACAGAATTGGCAACTATATTCTTTTGCTAAAGACACTTTAAGAAGGCTATCGTTGAACAGAGCCATGATTTCCTTAAAGAGAGTGCTTTTTGACATCAAGCAAACCAGGAAGGGCATAACCTCTGAGCGAAAGACAATCCTCTAAACTGAGTGAATGCGGCTTTAGGAACAACTCGGCTGTTCTTACTCTCACCCTGCTGCAATCGATGGAATCTCCCCCTCGGAGCACACTTGGGGCTGTTCCTCAGAAGTCTCTGCCTGGTTCTGCTTACGGAGGCCCTTGGCACGCCTCCCCACCCTCGCGGGCTTCTCCCCCCTAGACCCCGACAGCTGTGATTTTCAGGGGGTTATTTTTTTCACCTTGAAAAAGCAGCAGGTCGGTGGATTCCAAAACGTGTTATTAATCCTTAAAAAAAATTCCACGTTCCGACCAAAATGTGGACATGCTTTGAAATGTTTGTAGGGCCTCCCTTCCCTCTCAGCTTTCAAGAAGTGAGGACTTCAAAGGCCATTTCCTTGCCGAAATAAACACTGGGGCTGGAGGTAGGGGAGAGAAACATGGGCTTGTTGAGTGGAAAAGAAAATTGTATTTTTCTTCTAAAAGGCATCCAGACCCATCACTGTGCACATGGCCTCTGGTCTGGAGGGCAGGGGCCGGGGGAGGATGTGGGCCGTGATGACGGGTCCCTTTGTCCTTGTGTGTTCCACGTGGGGGTGGGGGTGAGCCCGGGCGAGTCCGCGTGCAAGGGCCACGTCAGTCACCCTGAGATGCTTTATCAGTTGAGCTTAAGAGCTTGACTCCGGAGCCTACTGGCTTCCACCAAAACACGGTCACTCAGTAGCTGTGGGGGCGTGACTTTCCCTGCCTCGGTGTGCTCATCTGGAAAGTGGGGATAACAGTTTTTGTGAGGCTCGGGCTACGAACGCATATGTGATTGTGTATAATAGCGCCCGGCGGGGATGGTAAGCGCTTGCTAAATGGTAGCCATTGTAATTACGATCATTTATGGAAGTGCCCAGAGGGCAGATGGCCATCTGATTCCCTTCTCCAAGGTTCTGCCCAACGTTGAAAAGATCCATGATTCTGACTGCCTCCCAACCTTATCCCACCACTCATGAGGGAACACAGCTGGAGTCCCTGGAAAAGGAGCAGGCCCTTGGCTCACCCGCCGGCCCCAGCTAGCTCAGCCATGGGCGTGTGGAACGGACAGGCCCTGCTGTTCGGCAAGGCACGGAGGGCTTCGGTGTTGCAGCCCTGTCGCGATCCCCTGCTCAACCACCTACTAAGACAAGTGTCAGAGGGAGGCACTTTATGATTGTTGTCCTTCCTGCTATGATTGTTGTGGTTGTTGTTGTGGTTGTTACTATTGTTGTTGTTGTTGCTGTTAAATGGAGCCTGCCTGACACTGGCCTCCTTGGACGTCCTCCAACACCACCTGGGGTCAGCCAGGTCCTGACTCAGCGGAGAAACGTGGGGTTGCGCCCCAGCCACAGGGGAAGGAGAGTCAGAGAGCCACGGCTGCAGGGGTAAGGCGAGAGAGAGGAGGGAGGCTGCTGCAAGCTGCGGCAGGGTAGAGATCAGGGAGTACATCCAGGGCCTGCCCCCTGTCAAAGGGAGACAGCGAGGGGGTGCCCTGTGGAGAAGTCAGGCAGCTGAGCCCACCGCAAGGCAGGGATGGCTCGGAGAGCGAGCATCTGCCATCTCAGGGTGCAGAGACTGGAGGGAGGTCCCAGCTTGGTTGGGGAGGGTGTACAGCTGGGTTCTTGGAAAAGCAGGCCAGATCCTAGGGGCTGCCACGGTCCACACCAGGGAGCCAGTCTCCCCTCCCCGCCCCCGGACTGACCACTCAGGTCCCATCTCACTTCCTCGGAGAAGCCTTCCCTAACTCCTCCCCGCCCCCCAGCCTGTGACCTGTTCCAGGGTCACACAGTGTCCTGCTCTCCTTCACTGTACTGACCGCAAGCCTGGTTTACCGTTTGGGTCAAATGTTAAATTGTCTCTTCCTTGGAGGATATAAGACCCAGAGGAGATGACCTCCCTATCCCCTGGGCTCAGCTCCATGCCTGGGGCAGAACCAGCTGGCAATAAATATTGGTTGAGCAGATAAATACAAAAAGACATCACTTAGCAACAGCAGTGGTGAGAAAGAAAAGGCATTTTAGGTGATCTTGGCTAGATTCACAAATGTAGGTAATGTTTCCTCCCTTCCCTCCTTCCTCCCTTCTTCCTTCCTTCCTTCCTCCCTCCCTCCCTCCCTCCCTCCCTCCCTTCCTTCCTTCCTTCCTTTTCTTCTCCTTCTCTCCCTTCCACAATATATCTCAAGCACCTACTATGTGCCCAGTCCTATCTCGGGCACCGGAGTGCTGTGTTGAACAAGACAGAGAAGCCCTCTGATTAGAGGGCTTATATTCTAGCGGGGGAGGCTGGGAAAAAGTAAGCTACAAAGAAGTGTGTAGTATGATATCAGGTAATAAATGTTTTAAGGAGAAGCTGGGGGGGCATGGGGACGATGCTTCTGGAGGAGGGCACAGTAGACAGTAAGGCCAGGTGGTGAGGACAACTTTGACTTGTTCCAAAGGAGGGTTGGTTGTTGAACTATTGACAAGCAGACTGGAAGGGCTTTCATCCCGGCCAGCCTCTTCTGTGATGGAGAGAAGAGCCTGGAAGAGGGAAAGGAATTGCCCAGGCATGTCAGTAGCAGAGCAGGAAGGAGAACCAGGAGTCCTCGGCTTTGTCTGAGCTCCTGCCGCCTTGCTCAGCTCCTCCAGGCTTGGGGCCCAAACTGCCCTAAAGGGCCCCTGCAGGCTGGAATCATACAGCAGGAAAGCTCCTGGGGCCCGCCAGAGATTGCCTGGGCTAATACCCTCATTGTACAGAGGAGGAGACTAAGGACTCAAGAGACAGGGGCCACTCCCAAGCCACACGGAGCAGAACCGGTGGGATCTCCCAACAAACCAGGCCCATGCTTTCTGAAGCCTGGCAGGGCACGAAGGAAGGGCCGAATGTAAGGGATGAAGGCATGAATGAAGCCCACGAGCTAAGGGGAGACACAATGGCCGCAATGCATTGTGTGTCTATATGTTGTGGGGGCTATTTCCTTATGGCGATGACCAAATCAATATTAATGAATGTTTATTCAAGTTTACCGTGCGTCAGGCACGGTGCTGACTTAACTGCATTGCCTCTAAATTTAATCCTTGTAACAACCATATGTGGTGGCAACCTTGTCCCCACTCTAGAGGGAAGGAAGCAGACTTCCAGAGCCAAGTAACCGAACTAAGGAAAAGGAGAAAGGATGGGTTCATGAGAAACACTGGGACAGGAGAGGGTGGGGGGCGGAGGGCCCAGCCTCGTGCATGTCTAATTAGCAGGGCTGGTAGAAAAACTACCATTTCAGTAACGCTGCCCAGCTCAGGCGAGAGGATGAGAGGGAAGTCAAAGGCCGAGGGCTAGTCTTCTCATCTGTGTATGGGTTTCCAGGCTGCAAAGCCCCTTCCCACCCTCTGCCTTATTTGGGTCTCGTGAGAACCCAGTTGGGAGTGGGGCTTGCTTTTCCCCATCTTACCAAGAATAATAAGGCCTAGAAAAGGGGAGTATCGGAGGTCACCCTGGAAGCTGCTGGCAGAGTCCAGAGGTCCCAGTACCCGGATCAGAGCTCCTGCCCATCTTCTTCCTCCCAGTTTCTATGCCCCCTTCCACCCACCAGGGAAAACCAGAGGACCATGCCTTCTGACTCCTGGTGTTATGGTTGAATTGCGTTCCCCGCAAAAGGTATGTTGCAGTCCTAACACCAGTACCTGTGAATGTGACCTTATTTGGAAATAGAGTCTTGCAGATGAACTCATTGCAGATTGGGGGTGGGCTGCTAATCCGGTATGACCGACCCGCAAGGAGAAGACCATGCGACGAGAGAGAGGCAGAGATTGGACACCTGTGTCTTCACGCCAAGGAACATCGAGGATGGATGGCCACTACCAGAAGCTAGGAAGAGGCGAGAAAGATTCTACCCAGTATCTCAGAGGGAGCATGGCCCTGCCGACACCTGATTTTAGACATCTGACCTCCAGAATTGTGAGAGAATAAATTTCTGTTGTTTCAACCCACCCAGTTTTTGGTGCTTTCTTATGGGGCCCCTGGCAAACTAATATGCTTGGTTTCCAATCTTTCCAGCCAGTATGCAAAGTGACCCTTAGAATCAGGGGAAGGGTCCCTGGTCTTCAATGCTCAGGCCAAGAGTAAGGCCAAGGCAGGATTTCGGGAAGCAAGGATCATGCTGATAGTTTAATGCTTATAAGCTTCTTACTATATGCCAGACACTGTTCTGTTGCTTTACAGATAGTAAGCCACTGCATCTTCCAAGGACTCTGTGAATCCTGTTGCTATCTCCACTTGAGTGCATTAATACTCCTATGAGTCCATTCCAGAGAGGCGAAGTGACTAACCTTAGATCACACAGCTAGTAATAAGCAGAGCCCAGATCCAAATCCAGGCAATAGGTCTCTACACGACGTTGGTTTTGACCAATATGGAGGCGAGTACCATTCCTGCCAGAGAGAAATGCATGAGCAAAGCCCCAGGAGGGGGCGAGTCAAGGGCAACTTTGGGGAAATGGCTCGTTTTCCAAGGTAGTGAACTCAGGGAGGGAGACATGGCTTCTCCTTGTCTGGATAAGGAGTGGGCTCTGCAAAGGGGGAGAAGGCTGTGGGCTCTGCGAAGGGGGCTGTATCTTCAGCATGATTCCGGGTGGTATGCCACGTTAGTCAGAATACTGTTACATATCCACTATAGCTCCTTCTCTCTGGGACCCTCACTCAGGAAAAGAGAGTTTGGAGGGCCTCCCCCCAGCAGTGCAATGCCGCAGCTCATAATATGGTACAATTCGGAACCAGCACTGGTCATGTGGTCCCACCCCGCCACAAAGGAGCCGGGTGGCATCGTCCTTCCTCACGCCTGGGAGGCAGAAACCCAGAAATGCACGGTGGACGGCACGTGTGAGGACCACACGGCTAATTACGGGGAAACACACGGTGAAGAGCTCCTTCAATCCTTCTCCTTCAATCCCATTTAGTTTTGAGATTCCCTCAAGGAGGAACCCTCCTTCGGTACTAGCCTATCACTGACCCCTTGCTGACACGTCTTGGTCTCTCTCATGGATTGAGTGAGCCTCTCCGGTTCAGGTCTTTGAACAGCAATAGTATTTTTAGACTTTAGTTAGAATTTACTAACAGTACTTGGTTTTTGTTGCATTTATTTTTACCTTTGCCCAACATGGGTTTTTCATTATTAGTAGTAATAACAGGTTTCCTTTGAGAACAAAATTTATTTAAATAAATAAAACACAACAAAAAATATTAGAGTGAGCTTTGGAGTCACCCAGAGGGCCTGGGTTCAAATCAGGATTCTTCCTCTTAGTAGTTCCTTGACCTTGGGCCTGTAAGTGAACTTCTCTCTGAGCCTCAGTTTCCCCAAGTGGAAAATGGCAGTAACATGAGTGGCCACATCACAGGATTGCTGTGAAATGTTGGTCGAGCTCTTACCACACTCCTGACTCATGACAAGTTCTCAATGTTCAGGTATTTTCTAGCTGGGTGGCCCCTTCCCCTTCCTGGCCTCAGTTTCCCTGTCTCTGAACTGGGTTCAGGACATGATCTATGGTATGGCAGGCTGTCATCCCTGCTTAGAATAGTCAAGGAAGATGCCGGTCCTTGAATGCCAGTGTGAGTGAACTTTGGGAGATGGGGAGGCACCCAGCGAGCCTGGCAGCCCCCTCCCCTCTCCCGTCCAGATCCTTCCCTGCAGGTGTTGCGCTGGGCCTCTGGCTGACAGCTGTGTTTTCTCTGCTCAGCATAGGTCTTCACCGTGAACAGCAGAAGTCGGGTGACCCCAGGGGCCTAGGTGAGAAAAAGCTCCTTGTGTCTCGGGTAGAGGTAGACTCTGCATTCCTCAGGACCATCTATGGAGGCAGATTTGCTCCCGGAATGCAGCTGGAGGGCTCGGCCCCCCACCAGAAGTAGCCTCCAGGTGTGGTCTCCCTGCTCGAGGAGGGGTTTCCCTCCAAGGGCCCCGCGGGTGCTGGGAAGGCTGAGAGGCGCAGCAGCAGGGACAGAACACAGGCCGCCCCCTGGGGAAAATGGCCAAGCTCTTGCCAGCTTTAGTCCTGATTTAGGCATTGGGGGGGTCTTGCCCTCCAGGGAACCCCAGCCTAAGAGGCATGGAATCGCATTTCAGAGAAATTGAACATGTTTTTACATGGCTTGAAAGGCCGTGACACTCCCTGTCCTCATCTCAAGCCGCTCCCCTTCTCAGGGCAGCGCCACGCACCTCCTTGCTGTGCCTTCCCCAGCAGACTGTCTCCTGGCACCGCTCCTCACCGTTCCTCTCGCCCTGGCCCGGAGGCCCTCCTCCTGCCTCCTCACAAGGCTGGCTTCTTCTCACGGTTCTGCCCTCACGTCTCAGCAAAAACATCACCCTCCCCAGAGAGGCCGCCTGGCCACTCCATCTACGTGGGCTCCCCCGGCCACCCTCAACCACGTATGTGTAGTTTTCTTCCTTATTAGCTGTTTAACTTTGTGCGGTCTCTCTTCTCCCCACTAGAATGTAAGTTCCATGATGCAGAGACATCTGTGTTTTCTCGGCTCAGCAGAGGCCTTGGCCGTGAACATCAGCTAGCGGAAAGCCCCGTTCCCAGCTCTGTCCCCCGCTGGAGGTGCTCAGTAAATACTGGTTAAACGAATGAATGAGTGACTGGGTGAATGCATGCAAGGGGAACGCCAGAAAAGACCGTGGATTATATTTACTCCCTTAATGATAGCTCCCAATTCTTGAGCGTCCTCTCTGTGTCCTGCCCTGTGCTAAGTGCATGACATACATCCTCTCACTTTGTCCTGCTGCGGCCTTGTGGGGTTAAGAAACTGGCCATGGTCACGTGTCATAGGAGGCCAAGTTGGGGCTCCCATCCCGACCCAAGCTTGTCTCATGGCAAAGCTTATGCTCTTAACATTCCCCCACCCCACGCACACAGAAGTGGGGAGTGACTTGCCCAAATTGGGGCAGAGAGGGTATCAGAGAATCTTCTCCCTGCCTCCCCACAACCTCTCCCAGCCAGGACCCCGGCTGGTACCTCCCACCCCAGCTTCCTTCGGAGAGAGCATGTGGGGTCAGCGTCCGGCTCCCGGGCCGCACAGAGGCAGCCGGGGTTTCTCTGAGTCATCCGAATCCCCGAGGCCCCCACAGGTCAGTTCCCAGGCTGTCGGGCCATGACCCGAGGCCGCTCATCTGGCTGACTCTCTCACGTCTGGCCTCTCTGGAGAATGTGCCAGCCTCACCGAGGTACAAGGCAGGGCCCGCAGCTATGCTGCAGCGCTGTCAGCCCCCAAGAATGCTGCTGACTCACAGCAGGCAGGCTGGCCGCCTGTGACTCACGGTGGTGCAGGCACGGCCCGCAGGAGGGGAGGAGAGGGTCCCCAGGTGGAATGCAGGCCAGGCCCTAGCTCGTGGCCTGCCATGCGTCAGGGCTCTCTCCATGAGAGTGATGGTTAGCCTCTAGCTGGGTGACCCAGACAGCTCTTCCCTCCGCGGGCCTCGATTTCCCGGTCACTGCATGGAGCGGAAGCACAGCGTGATCCGTGATGGGCTGTCATCTGCCATTAAGCCAATGAAAGGGAACAAGAACCAGGTGGTCCAGGCCTCAGGTGCCCATGGGGGCCTCTTGACTGGACTTTGCGGGGGCTGATGTCCTGGATGAAGGACTGGGGTCCTGGGCTCAAGTCTCACCCTTAATGCCAATTCTCATGTGAGCTTGGTAGAATTACCTCCCGCCTCTGGCCCTCAATCTCCTCATCTACCGATGGCCAGCTTGGTGGACAGAGTGGACCGTCGCTGTCTTGACTTTTGCCCACACTGCCCCCTCTGCTGAGGATGCCCTGGCCACCGTCCGCCTCCTGATCCTTCAAGGGCCTGGTCAGACGTCTCTTCACCAAGGAGCCTTGCAGAACCTTCTATTCAAAATTCAATTCTCACAGATGTTAAAATGATGACATGAATCTACATTTGATTACATTTTAAAAAATGTACAAAATATATTAAGCGAAAAAAGCAGGAGACAGAATCAAGTGTATAAAATGCATTTCGATCCATATATATGTGTCTATAATTGGAAATGCAGAGAAAAAAAAAGGCCTAGAAGGATATATATAAAAACGTTAACCATGACAATCTCTGAGTCATGAAGATTATGGTGATATTTATTTTTCCTTAATATTTTGCGAAGCTTTCTAAGTTGCATGCAATGAGCATGTTGCTTTTATAAACAGAAAGACATTAGAGCCTCTTTTCAATTAAGAACTTCATCTCCAATTCCCCTATGACCGTGTAGCCTTTCGCCAATCATCCTCTCCGCGGCTTACGCTGCTTTTCCCGCCGTGGCTGGGGGCTTGCCCCCCACAACCTCTCAAGACCATCAGTAAGCAGAATCGAAGGGGCTGCCCTGTCATTTCTTGTGGGCATGTTTCCTCTCCCATGAAACTGGAGCCCCCTGAGGAGGGACGGCACCCTACCGTGTGTGCACTGTAGGGAAAGCACATCATCTGAACAGAGGAGTCAAGAAGCCTGAGTACCGGTTCTGGTTATGGCCCTGTCATGCTGTGTGTATTTATGTAAGTTTCCTCCTCCTCCAGGTCTCATTTCCCTCACGTCCAAAATGAAGGGGTTGGGCGCTCCAATCCCTAAATTAGTGCTGTCCAATAGAACCTTCTGCAATGATGGAAAAGTTCTGTATCTCCGTTGTCCAATATGGTGGCCACTAGCTCTTGAAAGGTGCTCATGCCATTTAGAAACTGAATTAATTTAAATCTAAATGGCCATACTTGGGGCGCCTGGGT
This sequence comes from Ursus maritimus, assembly GCF_017311325.1. Classification (NCBI taxonomy): domain Eukaryota; kingdom Metazoa; phylum Chordata; class Mammalia; order Carnivora; family Ursidae; genus Ursus; species Ursus maritimus. Next base: position 22,680,726 of record NW_024423897.1, read on the forward strand.
GGCTCAGTGGGTTAAGCATCTGCCTTCGACTCAGTCATGATCCCAGGGTCCTGGGATGGAGCTCCAGGACGGGCTCCTGGCTCATCTGGGAGTCTGCTTCTCCCTCTGCCTTTCCCTCTGCCTCTCTCCCTGCTCATGCTCGCTCTCTCTGTTTCAAATGAATAAATAAAATATTTTAAAAAATAAATAAATGGCCATATTTAGCTAGTAGCCACCAAACAGATGGTGTAGTTCCAGATTCTCTTTTAGCCCTGTCCTTTGGCAATTCTTTTATTTATTAAAGCTTCATTGTCTCAGAGGAGTGCCCTGTCTCTCACCTCTTCAGGAACTGTAACCTCCCCCAACTGCAACCACGTGACTCCAAGGAGAGCCGCCGTGTCTTTGTAGATCCCACCCCCAATCCCTGTGGATTGGCCGGGGTGGGCACGTGACCCGAGCTAGGCCAACCAGAGCTCTTCTCTGAGGCTTTTCCATTTTACTGTAGTGAAATGACTATAACCTAAAATTAACTTTCTAAACATGAGTGAACAATTCAATTCGATGTTGGACAACCACCACCTCTCGTTCGAAAACCTCTTCATCCCCTCCAGAGGAAACACCACACCAATTAAGCAGTTGCTCCGCATTTCCACTTTCCGATTCCTCTGACCACCACCCATCTGCATTCTACGGATTTTCCTCTTCTAGCTCTTTCCCACAGATGGAATCATGCACCATGTGCCCTTTGGTGTCTGGGGTCTCTCGCTTAGCATGTTGGTTTTGAGGCGCACCTGCACTGCAGCACGGATCAGTACTCCATTTCTTTTTGTGGCGGAGTAATACCCCACTGCATGCGTTTACGCGCTCAGCCACTGAAAGACCTTTGGGCTATTTCCACTGTTTGGCTATTGCGAATAGCGCTGTATGAATATTTGTGTACGAGACTATGTTTGAGTCCTTGTTTTCAAGTCTTTGGGACATACTGTCAGAAGTGGAATTGCTGGGTCTTAAGGTAATTCTGTGTTGACTTTTCTTTCTCATGGTGGCTCCACCATTTTGAACATTCCCATCAGTAATGTGTGAGCCCTCTGGGACTTTTTAACTTGGGCCAAGAATGTGTCTCTGAGCGTCTTTCTGGTGAGCCTGGAAGAATGAAAGTGACACCCATAGAGGGGCAAAGGGGAAAAATGGAAGAGTGTGAGTCATTCCAGCAGCCCCGCTCTTTCCCATCCCCTTCCTCATGGCTCCACCAGTCAAAAAACTCCCCCTTCTTGCCTTAAGCTGGCAAGGGTCTATCACTCCAAGGGTCCTGATCAATCCCCTCTTCTCAGTGCTGAGCCCAGAATCTTGATGACTCAAGGTGTGTTCGAGGGCGCTCTAGATGGAACCCTATGCGTTGTGAGCCAATCCCCGCCTGGCCCCTGCAGCCGAAACACCCTGTAGTTCCCTCTGCTTCTGCCCTCATCCTTAGCCAGGAGCCTCACGCAGACGCCTAAGAAAAACCACCGTGGCTAGTCATCTGATGAGAGGAGGCTGGTAGTAAGGGTGGGTGGAAGGTGGGTTGTAGGGGCAGAGAGGGCCAGGTTCCCCTGAGGACACTACAGGGCAAGGAATATGGAAGAGAGGCCGGAGGCCAGGCCAGGCCAGGGGAAGGAGGAGGAAAAGGTGGAAAGAAAAACCCAGCAGAATCGCCAATGTTTAGACGGCCTTTCCAGGGTAATTGAGAATGCTCGCCTGGGGCCAAACACGAAGGCAACATTCCTTCAGGGTCTGAGAGGAAAGAACTCGGATTTGGTTTTCTGGGCTGGGGGAAGGAATGGAAAGTGATGAGGAAGGGTGGTTTGGGGGATAGGGTTCAGGCCACTCTACCCTTTAAATCTCTAGAATCTCAAATCTGGGATCTGGGCCCATAGGGGCAGAGCCCAGCCGGTCGTTTGCTAAATAGGACGTGGGGAGCACACACAGGTAACAGGAGGAGGCCCTGGCGGGTGGAGGTAGGGAAGTCTTAGCTGCGGACAATGAGAGAAAGTTCCAGATGCTGGGAGCTGTGTAGGTCTTGGAGGATGGGGGGAGGCCACAGGTATACTCTTGGAAAGAAAATGGAAAGATAATTGACTCTCCCTTCTTGCATGGTTAACTGGATTTTTCCTTTTGATTTGTGCTAGTTGGAATGCATGAAACATGGGACTTCACACATGGGTGTACTCACTGCGTGTGGTATTGCCCCAGCTTCGTGGCCTACAGACACAGGTCTTCTGACAACTTCTATTTCCCGTGTGTATTTGTTTACGGGGACCACCATAACCAAGTGCCATGCTGGGTGGCTTAAACCACAGCAATGTATTGTCTCCCAGTTTTAGAAGCTAGAAGTCTGCAATCAAGGTGTTGGCAGTATTGGTTCCTTCTGGGGGCCGTGAGAAAGAATCTGGTCCAGGCCCCTCGCATAGCTTCTGGGGGTTTGCTGGCAGTCTTTGGTGTTCTTTGCCTTGTAGAAGCATCACCCCGATTTCTGCCCTCATCTCTATCTGGGATTGCCCTGTGTGTCTGTCTCTGTGTCCAAACTTTCCTCCTTTACCAGTTATATGGGATTGGGGCCTGTTCTAAGGGCCTTGTTTTAATTTGATTACCTCCATAAAGACCCTATTTCCAACTAAGGTCACATTCTGAGGTACCGGGAATTAGGACAACAGACCTTTTCAGAAGGACACAGTTCAACCATAAGCAACAAAAAAAGAAAGGAAGGGTTATCTGCTTACAATCGTAGAGGCCTGATCATTGGAAGAACTGTCTGCAGCCTATAGCCTCCAGCTTCCCAGATTTCAAACGATCCCTCCTCTCCAGCACACACAGGTCTGTTGCCTGGTCCTGGAGGACACGTTCACGGCGCCGTGCAGCTCAGAGCCTTCATCTCTGTGTCTTTATCCCAGGTGAGTGGGCTCAAGAGACAGCAAGGGGGTCCTTCCAGATGTTTCTCTCCTGAAACAGCTGACTTAACTATATACAAAACCTAGACAGCCACCAAATGCAAACTAAAGGTATCACTAATTCCACTTCCCCTTAGCCAGATCCCCAAAATGCCACGGCCATTCTAAAGCCATCTGACATACGGAAGATCTGGCAGTAAGGAGGACAGAATGGGAAAGTGAGTGATCTCAAGTGATTACAGTTAAAATGACTTGCGCAATTTTTACAGAAGCACATGACCATGTGAACACATTGCTAGGGCCCCTCCCAGGGCTTAGAGAGCGGCCTGTGCCAGGGAAGGGTCCTGAAGCTTAAACTGTACTAGTTTCAAGGTCAGTATGCCTCAGGAGTGGCACATTCTTTCCCTCTGAAAAGCCCCCCCAAGTGAAAAAATGAACAAACAAAAACCCACAAACATTCATTTGAGAACAACTTACTCATCTACTCTATGTCAGACTCTGTGCTTTATCCGGACGAGGCAGAGACAAACAAAGCAAGCTGAGGGCAAATCCAGCTTCTAGACATCACAACCTCCCCCAGGGGCCCAACCCTGGAGAGACTGGGCTCTCCCAGGGCGTGAGTCATCAGATGCAGGAGAAAGACTCGCCTCAGCTTGGGCTGGAAAGTGGGCCTTTCCCTTTGAGAAGTGTAGTGAAAGATCTCAGGAGAAGAAGCCTCCTCCTAGGATAATCTTGATGCTGGAGAGCCTTTAATAATCAGAGTTCTAGCCCAAGAGGAGAGCCTATCCATTCAGCCAGGAGCATGGACTCAAATCCCCCCAGTCAAACCTCAGAGCCACACAGTTCCCAGGGAAATGTCCCCTGTTGGGAGTCCTAGACCTGGGGGACTACAGCCTCTCTTGCTTTGGTCCAAAACCTTCCTGCTTTGACCTGGGATGAGCAGAAACTCATGAATGCCTCAACCAGTTCTTTCTGCCAGTGACTGACCAGTCCCAGCTGCCTGCCCCAGCTCCTGCCCGGCCTCATTCTGGACCATGGCACCCTGGATCATTTGAAGGATGCGTACTTTGGGGGTGTCCCCCTCTCTGAGCCTCGGTCTCTTCCTATGTCAAGTGGGATGACAATAGACCATCAGCTCATGCAGAGGGCTGGGTGGTTTGTCTCGTCCATCCCTGCAGTCTCAGCCCGGGGAAGTAGATGGCACATAGGAAGTGCTCAGTTAAGTGTTTGCTGCGTGAGTGAATGGAATAGAGATCCTTGACCTCAGTGTGGAGGAGATAGTTTTTGCAATAGCTGGTACTTGTTCAGTTGCAGGGGGCAGACACCAACACAACCTGGCACGAGATGGAAAGACTATCCGTTCCCATTGCAAAGTCCATGGGTAGTTGTATGTTCGGGGTTCCTCGGCTCAACTGACAACATGATGAATCTGTCTTCACCTCTGCACTTGGCTTTCCTCTCTGTTAGAGTTAGCCCCTACAGTCAGCCTAGGGTTAGGCTTATGGTCCAGCAGCAAAGAGACAATCTTGTTCTCAGAAATTCAAACAAAAATCTCAGAAGTCGGTCTCATTGGATAGACTTGGGTCCCCCTGCCCGTCCCCGAACTAATCACCGTGGCCAGGGACGTCTGATGCTCTGATTAGCCAAGCCTGCCTCGGAGTGGACCCACCAGGAGGAAGGAGTAGTTCTGCACAGGGAAATGCAGCTTCCATCACCAGGAAAGGGGAGACGGCTCCACGGCTGACAACAGGTGCCCACAGTAGCACTTGACTGAGGTCTGAACATTTCGGCCAACCTTCCCCTCCCCGTGCCTCAGCCTCCTTGGTGATAAGAACGACACTGACAAAAGCCCTGCCCTTCTTCTCATCCTAGAGCTTTGGTGGGGTCCAAATGAGACCATGAGTTATAATAATGACTAACATTTCACTGAGGCATCGCGAGCATCTGGCCCTGTGCTAAGCAAACTCTTTACACGTTTATTTTAATATTTACAACAATCCATTTTACCGACGAGAAGCAAGCTGAGAGCAGTGGCAGGGCTCGTACACTGTCACAGAGCTAGCAAGGGTGGAGCTGGGGTTTAAAGCAGTGCCCTCAAGCATGAAGCTATATATAAACTGTAAATAATTTTACAAGCATAGGGATTATTAGTAATGGTCTGTACTGTTAATAATAGTAATTTTTTAAAACCCTGAAAGGGAAATTCAAATAAATTCAAACAAATGTTTGTTTAGCACCTACTATGGGCTGATCACTCACCAGGGGCTCAGCGGGAGACACGTAAATAACTGTGAAACAGGCAGACTGTGATCTAAGAGAGCCATAAACATGCCCCAGGGGAGTGTGGGGAGCAGGAGACTGACCTGGGGAAGGGGAAGGGAAAGGAATCCAGAAAGGTCTCTTAGAAGAGGTGGGATTTGAGCTGAGCTTTCAAGATAAAGGGACTTCGACAAAGGGGGGAAAGAGAAAATCAACTTTATAAGCGATCTGGAAGGATCTAAAGACCCAGCGCAGAGTTCCTGGGTAAGAGTTAAGCATGTCTATGCAAAATAACTCTCACACCAGCAGGAGCTTCAAAAAGTGATTGACTAAGTGGAGCGCAGCAGTTGCCATAGGAACGGAGGCAAGCCTCTTCCCTGTCATTAGTGAGCATCCCTGGCTTGGAGCTGTCTAGCCAGGGCCAGGAGGCAGTGGGGGCTGGGCTGCACTGTCCCTCAGAAGAAAAGCCAGCAAGACTGCTGCTGCCCTGGGAGATGGGCTCTTGTTTCACAGGGAGGCAGAACTGACAGGTGACATCTGTTTCCGAGGAGTCAGGCAGCCAGGGGAAGCCTCTGCCTCAAAGGGCTTCGGGACCTCCCCAAGCTACTGGAGCAGGCACTGGGATCTCAGGGAGGGAATGCAAAGGGCAGGGAGCAGGCCCAAGAGCCAGGGGTGGCCAAGGGGTGGAGCTCTACCCAGGCTGCCTCCCAGGACCCCCGGGGAATGCCAGGGGATTCCAATGCACTGAGAGAGTTGGCATCTAACCCCCAAGAGCACAGGGGGAACCGAAGTGAAGACCCCAGTGGCAGGCTAGGGTCTCTAACAGGGGAGTGAATAGTGGCGTGATCAATACGACAGACGTTCAATCCCAGACCTCCGTTCAAATCCTGGCTCTGATACTTTCTAGTGGTGTGAGCTTGGGCAAATTGCTTACCCTTCCTCTGCTTCTCAGTGTCTTTATCTGGAAGATGCAGATGACGGTAATAATTTTACCTGCATCCTAGGCCTGCGTGAAAATTCAGTGAGATAACGTAGTCACGCATGGCACGTGGCACATAGTGGGTGTTCACTAAACGCAAGCTATCATAGCACTATTATGACCTCCACGTTTCAATATGGTATTGAGTCAGCTTCTTCCTCCCCCAGGCAGGGCTGCCTGCTTCTATTGGTGCTAAGAGCCAGGTTCTCCAAACACAGTAGGTGAGGACAGTGACAACCGTGATGGTAGTGAGAGGACCCATGTACCTTCCACATTTCCGGTGACTGTTACCATGAAGGCAGGAGTCAAGGTTCTGTCCCCCGAGAGCCAAGCCAAAGAGCTTGAGCCCTTTACTACAGACAGTGGGTAGCTAGCCATTGAAAATTCTGGGAGAGAAAAAGGACTTGATCAGGGGAATGCAGATGTTTGTCCCTGAGGCTATGCACTTGTAGGAACGGACTCTAAGTACAAGGACAATAGAATCTAAATATAGTAACAATAATAACAACAGCTAGCATTTCACGAGAGCTTATCATGCACCAGGCTCCGTGCTAAGAGCTAAGATCGTCACATGCCTTGTCTGTTGTAATCCTTATAACAACCTTAGGAGGTAGCTACTGTAATTATTCCCGTTTTACAAACAAGAAAACCGGGGCACCGAGAGGTCGATGCAGGGAGCTAAGTCACACAGCTAGCAAACGGCAGAGCCGGGCCAGAACTCAGCCGTTGGCTCCCGGGGTCCCACGGGGCACTCTTTCCTTCCCCGAGCCTGGGAGGGGATGCTAGCGGGCAGCCTGGCAGCCTCACTTTCTGGAGTGCCTCTACTTATCTGGACCTCAGGGCCCCCCACTCTCAGTCTGACTCTCTGGGACTTCACCTCTTTCTCTGAAAGTCCCACCTGGTGTGTGTGTGTGAGAGAGAGACAGAAACCAGCTGACCAGTGAGGACGGAAACCGACGGACATCAAAGTGGGCAGAGCCCCGGATGGATGGGCTAGAGGCAGGCCTGGGTCCCGTTGGGCTAATTCCTCCCAAGGCTGGCAGAGGCCACGGCGGGAACTTCTGAGAAGGTGGAGAACAACTCCTTTCATACGGCCTCCCTTTGAGCCGGCCTCGAGGTGGGGCCGGGGTCGGGTGGGTGGAGGGTGGGGAGTGTGCGGAGAGGCGAGGCCGCAGTCGAGCTGGGCAAACAGATTGGGCAGCGGCTGTGAGCACAGAGCGCCCATTGTGGACCCAGAGCTCTGCTTTCAATAATCTCCTCGGAAGAATGTTTCATTGAGCGCCAGAGAAAGGAGCCATTGACATGCCCAGCACTGGGGCCCCGTGAAGGGTTAAAGGCAAGGGACTACGGTGCCCTGGCTCTGGCCACTCGCGGTTCAGATGTCTGATACGGGGATCCCGACACTAAAACTAGGGGGACTCGGGGAGACCACCGAGAGCGCCAGAAGCAAGGCTCACGAATGTGTCCCCCTCGGAAATGCAAAAGGAGGTGCACCAGCATCAAGGAGGAAAATGCTCTTCCTCGCAGAACCATGTTGCCCAAATAGTACCCAGTCAGGACCGGGCCTCGGATGCCCTCAGCCTGCCCGCTGGGGAGAGGAGCTCCTCTGGGCAGTCAATACCGCGTCTCTGACACAGCTGGCGCAGCGTCCGTAAGCACCTCTGACCTTACCTGCGATCCTCCAGTCGTTGTAATTAATGATGCCAGGCGGGGGTGGGAGTGGACGTGAGGACCAACGGCCACTAAACAGGGAAACCTGTGGCACTTTCTCTCGGGGAGGCATTTTTCAGAGAGAAACTGCTCACGAGGAGGACATGGCCTCACGGCTGGAAAGGGTGCCAGGAGCAGAATTCTGTGCTCCCACTCGGCGTGCTTCCTGCCCGGGTGCCACGGGCCATACGCCACATGCCCTCTCAAGCCGCAGGGGCCCGCGGGGCTTGCAGTGCGGGCCACCTGATGCGGGCACGTGTGGGCTCCGAGGAGAGGCCCGAGGCGGCTGGCCGGGCCTGCGGCTGGGGAGCCCGGCCCCCGGCACTAGGCGGGGCGGCATCCTTCTCGCTGCATCCTTCTGAGCCTGCGTCTTCGGGGAAGATGCCCTACAGCCCAAGCCGAGCTTTCACCCCGAACCTGTCAGAGTAGCCGTTTTGGATGGAGACCTTAAAACGTCACCGATGCCTTCTCCAGCTTTCTTAAAAAGAACCTGAACAGAATTTAAACGCTGAAGGGTGACCCCTCATTCCCTTCTGTGGCTTGGTTGTGATTTGGTGGTGCCCTCGGGCCTGTCCGGGAGGACACAGCCCTTTGCTTTTGCCCCAGATGGCCCCGAACTCCCAGGCTTTTGGAATTCATCGGCCTGATTTTTATGTGTATTCTTTTGTTCCTCCCTGACATTTCCACTGTGAAACTGTATTACTGTGAAACAGGCAAGTGCCTCGAGCCACCTTCTTATCTCTTCTCTCTGAACTGCTTCCCATATTCTGGGGTTGGAAAACCAAATCGCTAGCTTTATTAAGAATGACGCAGGAAGCAGGAGTCCGTAGGCCTGAAGCAAGGAAGGCCCGGGGAGCTCTCCTCTGAGTTACGGGACTGAACTCTGTGACATGTTTGACTGGTCAGAAGCCTTTTGTGTTATGTTTCCTGTCCCTGACTTGCCCCGGTGACACAAATTGACCTCCAGAGGGCAAGGGCATGCGTGATCTGTGCAGAAGATCTTTGCCAAGGTCAGTTAAGTCAGAAGAAAAGAATATCTGTACTGAGTTAATTTTAGCTCAAAGATGGCCAAACACACACACACACACACACACACACACCCCTACACCACACACACAGCAATGAAAGACAAAGCCACAAAACAGACTCCCCCACTTTTTCACTCTTATATTTCCCCAACCTAAAAAGTTCTCTATGGATAAACAATCTGAATCGTAACATTTTCAAGTTGGAAAGAACTTCCAAAGTCCTCAGTTTTGCCCCATTTTAGTTCGGAATCTCTCTCCCTCCTGGGCAGACGGGCACTTTCTGCCCCTCCCGCATTGTTCTAATAACGAGGAGCTTGGTGCTTTTTGAAGTCCTGCAGGAAGTAACGACACTATACCCCTACTGTATCTGATCTGCATTTCGTGTGCAAATGTTAGGTTTCTGGTACTGTTTTAATGCGGCTGCTCTTTGGGGGTGATGGGGGAAGCGTGCACCTGCACGAACGAGGCGACCGATCTCCCCNAGCTATTCCTGCTGTCCTTCACCTGGGAAACACGTGGGTGCTGACACAGAAACTGCAAAGGCTAGCTTAGCTCAAGAGGGAACTTCTATTTCTCTGCCACTTACTTTTTGGGCCTGAACTTGCGACATTTGAGAGTTCTTGAGTCCATCTCTGAGTGGCAGTAGGGCTGATGGACATTGTCCCAGGGAAGAAGGCAGGTAGGCATCCTGTAAGGAAACATGAAAGAAAGATGAGTGAGTCACGTCCTAACAGCCATCTGACCTGGATTCAGGCTACTCTTTGTTTATTTCCCCGTCGACATCCCTGAGCCTTGGGAAACGTCCAGCTTAAATGTCCCAGCCTGGTCCTACTGTGTAATGGCATTAAGAGTTGCGGGCCACTGTGTATTTCCCTAGAATGTGAGAGGGGAACGATGCCCCCGGGGGCCACCGTGGGTTTGGGGGAGGACTGAGGGGCCCTTAAACCTGAACACGGGGGAACACGAGTTGGGTCCAAGTTCCACCTCCCCTTCTCCATGTGGTGATTCACCCGTCACTGCCAGCCTTTTATTAAGAAAGCCGCCAGATTTCCTACAAAAGCAATCCCTTAAATTGGCCCGGAATCTGCCTCCCAGTAACATTCAACCCACAGGACTCGGTCTTTTCTCCCTGAACCACAGAGAACATTCATCATAATCGGTCCCATCCACTGAGTGCTTACTCTGTGCTGGGCACTTTACTGAACACTGTCTTGTGCCTCATTTATATTACCCCATTTTACAGAAGAAGAAATCGAGGCTGAGGGAGAACAAATAATCTGCCCAAGGCCTGACCCCACATAGGCAGCAGGATTTGAACACAAGCAGTTTGATGTCAGAGCCCACGGTCATGAACTCTCAGAAATTCTACTCGTCTTGTCGCTTTGATGCCCCCCACCCTCCCCAAGATTTGCAGCCTGTGAGCTTCCCTCCCCAGACCTCTTTTCTTCCAGGCTACATCCCCACCCCACCTCCCTTGCCATTTCTCCCCGTGCTGCTTCTCCTCGTCCTCCTGACCGAGGTCTGGGACAATGCAAGGCCTGCAAAACCCAAGCCCATCTGACCTCCTGTGACTTGTCCCACTTTGACCCCAGGACAGCCTTCAGGCCGAAGCCTCCGGAAGCACCATTTTAGCAGCATTCCCCTCAGGAGGCTGTATTTTTCCTGTCTGTCCTCAACATTTCTTCTGCCAGAACAACAGGCTCAGTTTTCCCTTCTGATAAATCTGGTCACCCTAAATATGGGGCTTTGAGCAAACAGGAGCGGCCGGCCCCACGCAGCCCTCATTTCAAAATGTGGATTCACTCGGGCTGCTATTTTGGAGGTCTGGTTTCTTTCCCCACACACAGCGGTTTTAAGGAAGAGGGAAGGGATCCTGACAGAACACTGGCAGGGGAAAGATGCTAGCACAGAAGACACACCTGGGCACTCTTCGTACCCTTAAGTTCCTCAGACACTGGCCCTTCTAGAAGCCCTGTGGAAAGGAGGGTCCTTGGCCACATAAAATTGGAAAATACAGCTTTACCAGCTCCCCTCCTGGAGATCAGCATATCCAACATTCGAAGTGCTGGTAGTAAGGAAGCCTGACTGGTTTTGTTTAATTCAGTTTTCCCATTTAAAAAATGCATCCTAGGAAAACTTCGGAAAGCAACGAAGCAGGGAGGAAGTTGCAAAAGGCACCCGATGGCCTAACATATTCCTCAGGTTTGAGTTGGCCTGTGCAGTGCTTAAATTTGCTTTAAATTAGTTGCTAGCACTTAACAGTTGGAATATTTCTCATAATAATCTGGATTTGGGTGTTCTTGGAAAATCAGAGGATCTGGCAACACTGGTCCACATTCTTGCGTGACAATGGTCAGCTGGACACAAGACTGCGGTCTTGGGCTCACCACAGCCCCTGCCTTCCTCTGGCAAAAGAGTCACCCCCCTGCTTTACTCCTTTATGATACCTGCCTGGCCCAGGAGTCCCTCCGGCTTGCATTCTCTGCCATGGAGATTTCCTTGGCTGGGAGTTGGCCTGCACCCATGCTGGAGGCCCATTCATCCATTCATTCGTGCAACATGTGCTGATTGAGCTTCTGGACCCTGTGGATACAAGATGTATTCAACAGCCCTGACCCTCTGCATTTTAGCGCTGGCCTTCTAGCCCTGGAGGGCAGAATGAAGAGGCACAGGGGAGGGGTTGGGGAGAGGGAAGCTGGCAAAGGCCAGAACCTAGTTTCCTGATTTCCAGCCCCCAGATGCTTGCTAAAGGCATCCCTATTCTCTACTGCGGTCCCTACTGCCACTCTGGCAGGCACTGAGCCCCAGGGAAGAAGCTACTAACATGACTTACAGGAGTTCCCACCTAGCTCAGAACCTCAGTTTCTCCCACTGTAGAACCAGCGGGTTGGAATAGAAAACTAGGTGCGTCCCTTCCAGGGCTGGCACGCAGAGATGCTAAGACTCCAAGATCTTGGAATGTCTGACCCGGCCGTTCTGGAGCTGTTCCACTGAATTCCAAGTAGCCCCTCTCCCTCCTTTTCCCGGCCCGGGCCGGGAGGGGGCCGGGAGGGGGCCGGAGCCAAGGGCCGACTGGGCCTGGGCTTCCCGCCCGGGGGCGGAGCCGCTGCTCCACGTCCCGCCCCTCCACCTGGGGCTCGGCCCCGGCAGATGTTACAACTTTCTCGCATTCTCTCCCGCGGTGTCCCCCCAGGCCCGCCCAACCCGTGCCTCCCTCCCCTTCCCCGCTGGGGTCCTGCCCGCCTCCCTGCGGGGAGTCCAACTGTTCTCAGGACTCCGGGCGGGGCGAGAGGCCGGGCCGGGGGCTGGAGGGTCCGGAGGAGGAGGAAGGGAAAGCAGAGGCGAGAGAAATTAGGAGGCGGGAGAAATCGAGGGCTAGTAGGAAGGGGAGAGTCAGAGGATGGTGGAGAGCACTTTTTGGAAGCAGCCACGCCGCGTCCCAGGCTGGCCCGGCTGAGCTGGGGGAGAGGGAGCGAGGGCGGCGCAGGGCGGGCGCGCAGGCGGCGGGAGGCAGCTCGGCGCTGGCTTGACCTCCCCAGAGCGCCCCGCTGCGGCCGCGCAGGTCCGGCCGCCAGTCCTGGATCAACCCCTGGGCCGTCCCCGGGGCCGCTGAACGATCTCGCGGCGTCCAGGCCGGCCAGCCGGCGTGCGTGCGGGCCGTGCGCCCTGGGCGCGCGAGGCGGTGAGGCCCCGGGAACCCTGTGCGCCGGGACGCGCGGGCGGGCATGGCGATGCACGCCCTCACTGGCTTGTCGCTGGTCAGCCTGCTCAGCTTGGGCTACCTGTCCTGGGATTGGGCCAAACCGAGCCTGGTGGCGGACGAGCCCGGGGAGGCCGGCGTGGAGCAGCCTTCGGCCGCTCCATCCCAGCCTCCCCATATCATCTTCATCCTCACCGACGACCAGGGCTACCACGACGTGGGCTACCATGGCTCAGATATCGAGACCCCTACACTGGACCGGCTGGCAGCCGAGGGTGTCAAGTTGGAGAATTATTATATCCAGCCCATCTGCACGCCTTCGCGGAGCCAACTTCTCACTGGCAGGTAGGCATTGACCCAGGCTGCTGGGGCTGGCCAGTGGAGCCCCAAGTAAATCCCCGTCTGTAGATTTCCTCTGCATTCACAGACCCCCGCTCTGGGACCTGGAAAACCAGGACTTGCCCGATTCTGTCTCCAGCTGCCTGTGTGATCATTAGTTAAGTCCTTTGCCCTCTCTGGGCCTCAGTTTCTCCAACTGTACACTGAATGGATTGGATCATCTTTGAGGTCTCCTCCCTCTGAAGATCTAGGACACATGCTATACACCTTGTGAAGGAGACATCTGGTCATCCCCTTGTGAGAGGAACACAGCAGTCTCTGACACTTCGGTTTTAACGCTGCTTCTAATTACAGACCCTGAGGCCATGAGCAAGCCATTTAACTTCTCTAAACCTCCGCTTTCTTGTCTGTCCACAAACAGAGTGGAGAGCAGTGTTTATCCTGAAAAAGAGTGGTGAGGATGGAATGAGTTGCGTGTAACCTGCTTGGCTGTCGATCAATGGCAGCCCCTATGTCACCAGAGGGATTAGGGTCCCCAAATGGATGGCTGCATGGAAAGGAAACCAAGGAACGTATCGTGGGTGCAGAAAGACACATACAGGATGTCAGGATGTCGTGACCTATGGAGCCTTAGGCTAGTTACTTCATTTCTCCAAACCTCTGGTTTTTCATTGTGAAATCCTTCTAAGGTGGCTGGCACTCCAAGGAGATGTGCTGCTTTCTCCGTAAGGAGTTGCCCACGGGCAAGGCGGCAGGATTACGGGATTAAAGAGCAGGGAAACAGGAGGTGGGGGTGTGGAAGGCAAACTCTGGCCACTTAGGAGAAAATCCTTTGGCAAGGCTGAAGCTAATTCTCCTTGGATGGGGTCCAAGG
>NW_024423897.1:22694527-22712978 GCF_017311325.1 Ursus maritimus
TCGATCTCGCGGCGTCCAGGCCGGCCAGCCGGCGTGCGTGCGGGCCGTGCGCCCTGGGCGCGCGAGGCGGTGAGGCCCCGGGAACCCTGTGCGCCGGGACGCGCGGGCGGGCATGGCGATGCACGCCCTCACTGGCTTGTCGCTGGTCAGCCTGCTCAGCTTGGGCTACCTGTCCTGGGATTGGGCCAAACCGAGCCTGGTGGCGGACGAGCCCGGGGAGGCCGGCGTGGAGCAGCCTTCGGCCGCTCCATCCCAGCCTCCCCATATCATCTTCATCCTCACCGACGACCAGGGCTACCACGACGTGGGCTACCATGGCTCAGATATCGAGACCCCTACACTGGACCGGCTGGCAGCCGAGGGTGTCAAGTTGGAGAATTATTATATCCAGCCCATCTGCACGCCTTCGCGGAGCCAACTTCTCACTGGCAGGTAGGCATTGACCCAGGCTGCTGGGGCTGGCCAGTGGAGCCCCAAGTAAATCCCCGTCTGTAGATTTCCTCTGCATTCACAGACCCCCGCTCTGGGACCTGGAAAACCAGGACTTGCCCGATTCTGTCTCCAGCTGCCTGTGTGATCATTAGTTAAGTCCTTTGCCCTCTCTGGGCCTCAGTTTCTCCAACTGTACACTGAATGGATTGGATCATCTTTGAGGTCTCCTCCCTCTGAAGATCTAGGACACATGCTATACACCTTGTGAAGGAGACATCTGGTCATCCCCTTGTGAGAGGAACACAGCAGTCTCTGACACTTCGGTTTTAACGCTGCTTCTAATTACAGACCCTGAGGCCATGAGCAAGCCATTTAACTTCTCTAAACCTCCGCTTTCTTGTCTGTCCACAAACAGAGTGGAGAGCAGTGTTTATCCTGAAAAAGAGTGGTGAGGATGGAATGAGTTGCGTGTAACCTGCTTGGCTGTCGATCAATGGCAGCCCCTATGTCACCAGAGGGATTAGGGTCCCCAAATGGATGGCTGCATGGAAAGGAAACCAAGGAACGTATCGTGGGTGCAGAAAGACACATACAGGATGTCAGGATGTCGTGACCTATGGAGCCTTAGGCTAGTTACTTCATTTCTCCAAACCTCTGGTTTTTCATTGTGAAATCCTTCTAAGGTGGCTGGCACTCCAAGGAGATGTGCTGCTTTCTCCGTAAGGAGTTGCCCACGGGCAAGGCGGCAGGATTACGGGATTAAAGAGCAGGGAAACAGGAGGTGGGGGTGTGGAAGGCAAACTCTGGCCACTTAGGAGAAAATCCTTTGGCAAGGCTGAAGCTAATTCTCCTTGGATGGGGTCCAAGGCATGCCTTCTCCCAAGTTCCACCCAAAAGCCACAAGTATGATCTCAGGAACCAGAGCCTTGCTCTCTTTGTTTCCTGGGTGGGAGAAACTGAGGCACAGAGTCAGGGGGGGTCCCCCAACTCATGCCTCTGCTCAACTTCAGGGTCTGTGGGAGAGGGGGCTGAGAGGCCAGGGGGTTGGCAGGGGTCCCAGAGCTGGGAGTCGAATAGGTGCCTTTTCTTGCTTCACTCCGGCATGCAGCATTCAGCTCCAGGAACAGAGAGAACTGGAGAAGTGTGGAAGAGGGGCCGGGGTATGTGTTGCGGCTGGGGGCGTAGCTAGTGGTGGTGAGGACCAAATGTTGGCTAACCTCCAGATGAGGGAGAAGAATCTGCATTCCCAGGAATTGGGCACAAGTTAGCATTTCTCTCTGGAGAGGTGACTTTTGGTTTAAGCAGGGGAATGAGCAGCCAGTGGGGCAGCGTTCCAACCCCCTGATCTGTGAGGTTCGCTGAGCCTGGCTGGGCAGCGTCTGCCCTCCGCCCCCTGCCGCTGGCTCCGTCTGACCGATGCTGACGACTCTCATTAGCGTCTGTTAATGCGTCCAGCCGTGTTCACTGAAGCTGGACGGAGCCTGTGTTTCTCCGGTTACCCCCTTGCAGACGGGCTTCAGTCGGCCCACTGAAGCTGGCCCACCCACTTTACAAACCAGTGCTCCACGGTGCCCAGCCCTGTGAAGAGGCTGCACCGCTGCTCCGCCCTAGGGTGCTTCCTATATTAAATAGAATCATTCATTAGCTTGACTGAGGTCTGCAGAGCCAGCGTCGCCGGGAGGTTTTGAGCCCAAGTTGGATAGACCTGGGTGCAAAGCTCGGAGCCGCTGCTTGCTAGCTGTCTGCGGTGGGGCCTGTGCTGTACTTTTGAGAGCCTCGGTTTCATCATCTGTAGAATGGGGATAGTAAGAGTCTTCCCTGTAGGTTTTCAGTGAGGATTGAATGAAATAATACATGTGGCGTATAGACAAATATAAAAGCGGCGATGGTAGCTAATGATGGCTAACAACGGTAACAGCTTTAAGGAAACCAAAAACAGGAGAGCCCACCCTAGTGCCTGGGTTTCAAAGTGTCAGATAGTCAGGGCTTGGCTTCACCTGGATTCCCCTGGGGTGAGAAAAAGGTGTGGGATTCTAAGACCCTTGTGAAGTTCCAACCTTCTTATTTACTCTGGGCTTTTAAGATTTGAGTAAAGGCTGGACACCACAAGCAGATCGCGTGGGGACCTTGACTGCAGAAGGGATTCGAATGAATAGATGAGGAATGCAGGATTCTGCTAACCGTTTGCTTCTGCCTCTAAGCATTAGCCTGGGTGAGTGACCCAGATCCAGGGGCCACATGAATTTATAGGCAGGCACATGAGAACTGGTCTCATAAAATTTGGGAACTGGAAGGTTTTCAGAGATCTCCTGTTCTACCCAACTGACCTGTCTATGTGAGCAAACTGAGGCCACATGGCGGAAGAGACGTGGCAGCTTAGTTTGCTGGAAGAGAGTCTGTGCTTAGACTCGGCTTGGACTTATGTTCAAGTCCTTGTTTGCCCCTGACCACCGAGTGACCTTGAGCAAGGCCCTTCCCCTCCTCTGGACATGTGTTTTTCTTAATTATTTTAAAGATTTAATTTATTAATTTGAGAGAGAGAGCACGAGCAGGGGGAGGGGCAGAGGGAGAAGGAAAGGGACAAGCAGACTCTCCGCTGAGTGCGGAGCCTGATCCAGGGCTTCACTCTGGGCTCAGTCCCAGGACCCCGAGATCATGATCTGAGCCAAAGTCAGACACTTAACTGACTGAGCCACCCACGTGCCCCTGGACCTGTGTTTTTAAGACAAGGTAAATATGCTAGAAATTGACTTGGGTCCCTTCTGCCTCTAAAATCCTCTGAGTTCGTTCGTTCGTTCGTTCCTTCCTTCCTCCCTCCCTCCCTCTCTCCCTTCCTTCTATAAGTTATTGAAGATCCTTTAAACATCGCCTGAATGCCAGGAATACAAAGTTGAGTAAAGGACAGCCCCATTACATGTCACTGGGCCCAAGAGCATGTACAACTGAGTAGAGCCCTGTGGCCAAGTAGGACAACGATCATGTGTACTAAATGTTAACCCAGAAGCAAAAGTGACTCATTCTTTGAGAGAGTTAGGAGAGACTTTACAGAGGGGGTAACATTGGGGCTGGGCTTTGAAGAGTGAGTAGGAGTTTGCCTGGGAGAACAGAACTTGCTCTAGGCCCCAGAGCAAGTTAGTAGCTTAGAACTTAGGGATTCTGAAGTCTCTGAAGACCCCCTGGGATGTAGATCCCAATTCCAGTTACTAATTGTTTGAATCACTGGGTAAGTGACGTAACTTATTGAGCCTCAGTTTCCTTATTTGGAAAATGGGCATAAAAATGACATGCATGTACTCCCTAGGTTGGTGGTGAGTTGGTAAGATAATTCCTGTAAGGGGCTTGGCACAATGCTGAGCACACAGAGAGTACTTGGTGTTAACTATTATTATTTTGTTGTCATGATGAACCTGGGTTCGACTCCTAACTCCCCCATCTCCCTAGCTGCGTGATCCTGCGCGAGTGGTTTAACCGTTCCAAGCTTCAGTCTCCTCATCTGTAAAATGACAATAAATATCTGCTTCTGTTGATCTTGATTCGGAGTGCTTCTCACATGCTGACTACTGTACGTTGGCTGGAAGTGCTGGGGCCCCCCTCCAGGAGAGAATGGGGGCGTGGTTGGCCTGAGTGGTGGTTTGCAGCTCACCTGTGCCTTCCACACCCTCCGCTCTTCCCTCCAGGTACCAGATCCACACAGGACTCCAGCACTCCATCATCCGCCCTCGGCAGCCCAACTGCCTGCCCCTGGACCAGGTGACACTGCCTCAGAAGCTGCAGGAGGCAGGTTACTCCACCCACATGGTGGGCAAATGGCACCTGGGCTTCTACCGGAAGGAGTGCCTGCCCACCCGCCGGGGCTTCGACACCTTCCTGGGCTCGCTCACGGGCAACGTGGACTACTACACCTACGACAACTGTGACGGCCCCGGGGTGTGCGGCTTTGACCTGCACGAGGGCGAGAGCGTGGCCTGGGGGCTCAGCGGCCAGTACTCCACCATGCTCTATGCCCAGCGGGTCAGCCACATCCTAGCGAGCCACAGCCCCCGGCGGCCCCTCTTCCTCTATGTGGCCTTCCAGGCGGTGCACACGCCCCTGCAGTCCCCTCGCGAGTACCTGTACCGCTACCGCGCCATGGGCAACGTGGCCCGGCGCAAGTACGCGGCCATGGTAACCTGCATGGACGAGGCTGTGCGCAACATCACCTGGGCCCTCAAGCGCTATGGTTTCTATAACAACAGCGTCATCATCTTCTCCAGTGACAATGGCGGCCAGACCTTCTCGGGGGGAAGCAACTGGCCGCTGCGAGGACGCAAGGGCACTTACTGGGAAGGTGGCGTGCGCGGCCTCGGCTTCGTCCACAGCCCCCTGCTCAAGCGAAAGCGCCGGACGAGCCGGGCGCTGGTGCACATCACTGACTGGTACCCGACCCTGGTAGGGCTGGCAGGCGGCACTGCCTCGGTGGCCGATGGGCTGGACGGCTACGATGTGTGGCCAGCCATCAGCGAGGGCCGGGCCTCGCCACGCACCGAGATCCTGCACAACATTGACCCCCTCTACAACCACGCCCGGCACGGCTCCCTGGAGGCTGGCTTTGGCATCTGGAACACTGCCGTGCAGGCTGCCATCCGCGTGGGTGAGTGGAAGCTGCTCACGGGCGACCCTGGCTACGGGGATTGGATCCCGCCGCAGACGCTGGCTGCCTTTCCCGGCAGCTGGTGGAACCTCGAGCGCATGGCCAGTGCCCGCCAGGCAGTGTGGCTCTTCAATATCAGCGCGGACCCCTACGAGCGGGAGGACCTGGCTGGCCAGCGGCCCGACGTGGTCCGTGCCCTGCTGGCCCGTCTGGTGGACTATAACCGTACCGCCATCCCTGTGCGCTACCCAGCGGAGAATCCCCGGGCCCATCCCGACTTTAATGGGGGTGCTTGGGGGCCCTGGGCCAGTGATGAGGAAGAAGAGGAAGAGGAGGAAGAGGCAGGCAGGGCTCGAAGCTTCTCCCGAGGGCGCCGCAAGAAAAAGTGCAAGATTTGCAAGCTGCGATCGTTTTTTCGTAAACTCAACACCAGGCTGATGTCCCAGCGGATCTGATGGGGGGGGGGAGGTGAGGATCTCTGTCCCCCCTACTTCCCCCTTCAAAGCTGGCCCTGCCCCTCCACACAGAGGGGCCTGAGGTCAAGTCCCCATCTGCAGGGAAATGGAGAGCATAGAGACCCTCAGTTGAAGGGTGGGGAGCTTGGCTTGGGGAAGAATAAACTAGACTGGGGTGCCTGGATTCCAGTCCTGCCTCTCTACTGACTTGCTCTGTGACCTCAAGTGGCCTGCGTGAGCCCTCAGGGCCTCTGTTTCCTGGTCGGTAAAGGAGCTCTAATGACTTGATGGCTCCATGGCGTGGACCTGGCGCCTGGGGCCATGATGGAGTTCCCATTGACCTTGCCACCTCCAGCTCATTGAAGGCCTGGCCCTTGAAGCCTGCACCTCTGTGGTACTGCTTGGGTGAGGGCCCACGTGGAGACCACTCTAGGCCTGGACCCAAGCTGAGGCATGGTGGTCCAGACGAGCTCTCTTAAAGGATTGTCTGCGTGCTGAGAGTGGAGGTGCAGGGATGGGGGCTGACCTTCCTGGTCTTGCCATGGCTTGGGCCAGTCCAGAGGCCAGACTAGTGCTGGGGGCTAGGGGAGAAAGCTCTCCTTCTGGTCCCCAGCACCCAGAGCATTGACCCAGCTGTTAGCTGCTGCAGGATCGGGGGTGGTGGGAACAGCTGTGAAAAGAGGCTCCAAGCCAACAATCAGGGCACTGGGTGCTGCTTTGACCTTGGACCCAATCCTTCCCTTTGTGCCTCGATTTCCCCATCTGCAGTTGGGGATGTTAGCCCTAGCTCTGCCTACCTCACAGGGCTATAGAGACCTGGCCAACGTAATGGTTGTGGAGGAGCCATGAACTTGACTAAAATGCAGTTACACGGAGGCCAGGGCTGCCGCGCGGCCTGTGAGCACAGGGGCGTGTCCTGTGCGTCCTGAGGGCGAGCAGGAGCTCACCACTGACCGAGTGAGTGGGAGAGCAGGTGCACAGCCTGGCCAGGAAGCAGAATGTATGGGCTCTGGTCCAGTCCTGCCACGGGTCCACCGGGCGACCTCTGGCAAATCCCGGACCCTCCCTGGGCCTCAGTGTCCCCCTGTGCACAATGGATGGTTTAAGAGCCCTTCCAACTTGGTCGTTCTGGGGACCCCTGTGTGTGTGTGTTGGGGGGCACGGGCTGAGTGGCAGGAGGAGGGGCCTGGGGGGTTCCGAGCTAGCTGCACAGCGAGCCCCCATCCGCACACTGCGTTCTGCATATCTCCCTTCAGGTTCCAGTCGGTGCAGCGTGTGTAGGCGAAAGCCCTGCTGTGAATTTTGAAAATAGTTATTTTTGTCACTGGCAAAGGAGGCCTGTTAGGACTCGTCAGCTTGTGGATGAGCAGGACGGGTGGGGTGGGGTGGGTGCGGTGCGGTGGAGGGGGTTTGGGTATGGGTTCCAGAGCTGCATCCCATCTGCAGGGGTAGCTGAGCCCAGCAGTGAGGAGTCTGGCCTGGGGCTGCAGGGCGGAGGTGACTGACCATGTCCTGGGCCCCTTCCCCCGCCCCCCAGCTGGATCGTTCTCTGTCTCCAGGATGTGGATGCCCGGGCTGTGTGGGGCAGGGTCCGGGACCGGCCGAGGCCTCTAGGTTCCGGCTACCCCCAGCACTTCTGCCTGCTCAGGAGGGAGACTCTGAAGAAGTCATCCATTGGGACGGTGTCTCAGGCCCAGCATATCCCATGGAGGGATTGTTCATAGTCTGCCTGTTCCCCAGGATGCTCCAGCTCTACTGGGGCTTCTCCAGCTCTGCTGGGCTGTGCCCTTCCAGAATGGCATGGAGCCAGGGCTCCCCTGAAGTTCCAGGCTTGCACCAGTTAGTGGAGGCCTCTCCCAAGACTGCTGAGTTGGACCTGCCTTTGGTGGCCTAACTTCGAGCACCAGCCCTGCTTCTCTTCTCAGGCCCAGTAAAAGGCCCTTTCTGCTCTTCCCTAGACGCCAAGGCCTACCCACTGTGGCCAATCTGGCCCGAACAGAGAGAGTCCAGCTGGGGCCAGGGGCCAGGGACCATACCTGGGAGGAAGCTCGGTCGAATCTCAAACCCAGGCTAGAGCTTGCCTGGCTCAGAGTCCTATCTAACTCAGAACCCAGCAGACAGCCCAGGAGCCCCACTGAGGCTTCAGCCTGCAACCCGGTCCACAGTCTGGCCGTCCCCAAGCCTGCCTACCCTAGGTGCTGGCAGCTGGCCCAGGGCTGAGATGGGTGGAAGGGATTGGGGTAAGGGGCCACTGGGACTCGGGCATTGTGATGAGAGGTTCGGCCTGCTTGCTGTGGTTTCTGTTCTGTCCGGCAGACGGCATGGCTCCTGCCCACCTCCTCCTGTCTCCTGTGGCCCCTGAGTTCCCCCCAGCCAGAGCACCGGCTCTGGCCTCTGCATTAGGCCCCTGACTGGTATCGCTGGGCAAATGCTTATACCACCTACGGTGGGGAGGGCAGACCAGAGGCAACTCTGGCCCCTTGGGTCACAGATCTGGGGGAGTGGAGCCTAGAGATGCCAGACAGACCCTCGGTTTCCCCCTTGGCTGGCTCAGATGGCAGCAGATCTGCCAGCCAGCCAAGTTAGAGCCAGGGGTGGCTCTATCGAAGCTGGGCCCTGCCTGTGGAGTCCTGGGCAGGCATGACCAGTCCCCTAGGAACCAGGAGGGAGCCCCGGGCCTGGCTGGAGGGACAGGGCTCTGAGCCCCACCCTGGGCCTTGGCAGTGTTTCTTCTCACTTGGTACCCACTGGCTACCTTGGGACTTAGGC
Source organism: Ursus maritimus (assembly GCF_017311325.1). Taxonomy (NCBI): domain Eukaryota; kingdom Metazoa; phylum Chordata; class Mammalia; order Carnivora; family Ursidae; genus Ursus; species Ursus maritimus. The sequence goes on from NW_024423897.1 coordinate 22,702,814, forward strand.
AAGCAGCCCTGCAGTGCCAGCAAGAGGGTGGGCAGAGCAGGGTAAGGGAAGGAGCACTGTTCGGGAGTCAGGAATTTGGCTTATGTCCTGACTCTGTCCCTGACTTCTGCTACTGAGGGAGGGCAGCTTCCTCTCTCTGGGCCTTGGTCTCCATCTGTATGGGGCATGGGCTCTGGCAGGGCCCTTCCAGCCCTTACACAGGCCGAAGAACATAGGGCGGAGGTGCAGAAGTCACCCAGACCCTACATGGCTAAGTCCGGTCACATCTCTGCAAAATGGGCAATGACTGAACCCATCCCACAGATACATGTGGTGAGGTATGAATTGTGCAGTATGCTTAGCACAGGGCCTGGCTCTAAAGCAGAAATAACTATTTTTCATATTTTTAGAGTCAGTGAGGGAACATCTTGTCCTCCTATTTCTTAGGGGGAGGTGGAGGCCCCAGTGGAGAAAAGACCTGCCATAAGCCCTCCTAGCCAACAGCTGGACTCGAACCTGCGTCCTCTAACTGCAGGCTGGGCCCAGCAGCCATGGTCCTCTGTCCCCTGGCTCCCTGCTTCCCTCTGCAAGCAGTACCTCCTGTGTGGGAGGGGGACGGCGCTGCTCCCTGACCGCTGACTTCTCTCCCAAGTGTAAGCCTGGCGTTACTTACTGCCGCTAACTAACCAGATCACCCTCCACCTAGACCCTCTGCAGGATCCTTTCTCGGCCCACTTTCTACCGATTCTGCCCCCCAGGCTCACTGCCCTTAGTGGGACAGGCCTCGTGGGGACCCTTCCGATGGCACGTTTTCTATGGTAACTGCCCAGGCCCTGCAGGACCCTGAGGCGCTCGGGCATGACTGTGTGAGTGTATGTGTGTGGGCTGTGCAAGGTGGGTTGGGAGTGGGCTGGCTCTGGTCCCTCCCACACACACCTCCACTGCTGCCATGGCCCAGGAACTTGGCCCTGGTCCCAGTTTTTCCCTCCCCCTTCCATCTACCTGGGGTATAGCTTGTGTTCCCGTTCCCTATCTTAGCATGTCTGTGCTCAGCGACCTCTGGGCTCCCGCCCCCGGCCACCAGTCTGTGGCCTGCAGGCCCACTCTCAGGGACCACACGTGTGTTGCTGATGGGAGCACACGTCCTGGCTCGCATGCCTGCCATGGCCCTGAGGAGTGGGGAGTCTGGCAGGAACGGTCCCCCCATGCAATCATCGGCTCATTCTCTCTGCATCCCAGAGGCAGGCCTGGCTCCTCAGTGCCCGCCACCACCAGGCACAGCTGCCAGCCTGGCGGGTACAGGGGGAGGCAGTGATTTAGCTGTCGTGCGGGGCTGCAGTCCCATTCAGGATGGGGGGGCTGTCCGAGGCAGTGCCCACACCCCTGAGTTAAGCTCTCCAAGGTTCCAAGCGGGTGTGTGCATAAGAGAGAGTTGCCAAGGAGACCTTTTGGTCTTCTCCCTCCTCTCCAGCCATCTCTCTGGCACCGGGTCCTGCATGTCGTGTCCCACCCCCGTGCACAGGGTCTGGCCCGGGGAGGGAGAGAAGAGGCAGGAGGGAGAGAGGGATTTCGAAATAAGAAAGGAAGCGAAAATGCACAGGAAGGATAGGGAGGATTGAGAAGAAAGCGCTCAACGGAAGGAAAGAAAGAAAGTGGGGAAAGGTGGGAAAGGAGAGGAGAGAGGGGAGCTGAAAGAGGAGACAGAGATAGGGAAGGACGACAGGGGTGGGTGGGGCGGGACGGAGTGGTGCGGGGCCAGGTTACCCTTGCTCCCTGAAGCCACAGAAGTCACCTCCATGGTCGCTGTCAGAGACAGGGAGAGAGCGGGCCATTAGCCTCTCTCTCTTCCAGTGACCTGAGGGCATGACCTCTCGCCCTCCCGCCTGGTGCTCTGCTTTCTACGTGCTTCTCTTCACCAGTTCACCAGTGGGGGCTGGGGATGGGCGAGCCCCAACGGGGTGGTCAGGCCAGCTCCCAGCAGCAGGACTTTCACCTCCTTTGTTCAGAACTTCAGACTCCCATTCATACAGCCTCGGGGCATGTTTGTTTTATGTGTTAATTTCTAAAGCCTCTGGCGTCTGGGTGGCTCAGTTGGTTAAGCATGTGCCTTACCCTAGGGCTAGGGTCATGACTGGGATCCCTGCTGGGGTGGGGGCTGCTTCTCCCTCTGCCTCTCCCCCTGCTTGTGATCTCTCTCAAGCTCTCTCTCTCTCAAATAAATAAATGAAATCTTTAAAAAAAAATTTCTACAGCCGAGTTAAACGAGCTAGAGATCTTGTGAGCCCTCTCCTCCTAGCCCCCTGCAGGCATTGCAATTGACCTGGCTGGGGCCAGGTGATACTCAAACCAGGAACTGAATTCCAAGGCGGACTCAGAGAACAGTACCGCAAAGTGCTAGGAGCAAGCATGGTGGTGCGTGCTTCCAGGACTCAGACAAGCAGTGTGAGGAGGGAAGCCTTCTGAGTCTCTTCATAGTAATAATTTCCCATCTCTGAGCATTTACAGTGTGCCAGCTGCTGTGCTCATCGCTCATCTCATTTCATCCTTAAACAGCCCCGGAGGTAGGGAATATTAGAAACTCTATTTTGCTGATGAAGAAACTGAGGCACAGAGAGGTTAGGCTACTCATCCAAAATCACACAGCCCATAGGTAGTGGAACCCCTCTACTCTCCCCCTGGAAAGTGCCTCAGGTGGCCTCAGGGTCACTAAGGGCTGTTGCAGCACCTTTGTGAGTGGACGCCATCTCCTGGGAAGGTCTAAAGGGTCTGGGCGGGGAGGGGGCCCCTATAGTCCTTCCCCCACTTCCCTGAATCTGCCTCTTGCCTCTGGCAGCAATGGCTTTCCGCTCTCCGTGCCCAGCCTGCTCCCACCAGCTGGGCAGCCCCCGAGCAAAGGCCTCTCTTCTCTGCCTCTGAATTGCAACGTTGGCGGCAGGAGCGGGAAGCATATTGTGTGCAGAAACAAAACTGAGTGGTTTTTCCTTTTTCTGAAGGTGGTAATGGTGCAATTAGTGGCTAAGCCATTACCCCTCCTCCCTAGCTCGCCTCCCCTCCTTCCCCTTGGCCTCCCTCCCATTTCTCTCCTGGGAAGAAGTGGCTGCAGCCTGCATTGGAGAGCCAACCCCATCATTCTTTCCCACACCTGATGCCCAGGAAGAGGGGCAGAATTGTGGAAGAGGGTACCCAGATGTCTCCAGGGGCCCCTGGACCTAAGGTAGTGAGTCAGGGACCTGCTAGGGTTGGGAATTACCAACAAGCAGACAATGTGTCCAGCAAGTGAGGTGACCAGTAAGGCAACTGGAAGGTTCAGAGGGGTGAGTTAGCAACTCAGAGGGTTGGGATCCTGGATCCTTTTATCTCACCTGGACTCCTTGTGGGCAAATGCTGGCATGAGACCTCAGCCTGGTGGGCTGTGAAATGAGCTTGAGTGGAGGAGGTGGGTGTGAAATTCTGAGTCCAAGCTAGGGTGATGGGGGTGGTCATGGTCCCGCTTTAGACCTCCCTTTCATCTTCCAGAAACTAAAAAGAGGCCTCATGTTTACATACTTCCCAGAGGCTTCCACAGCCCTTAGCCCACTCCTTCACAGCCTTCCTCTGCAGTGGCAGCTTTGTTCTGTTTTGCAGAAAGGGTGCTGGAGGCTCAGAGAGGGGCAGTGACTTTCCTAGGGTCACACAGCTCATGAACGTCAGAGCTCGAGTTGAACTCAGATCCTTAAACTCCAGCCCTTTTCCTTCTGAACCCGCCAGGGCTTAGGTGAGATCTTGGGGCCATGGATCTGCCTGCTGCCCTGAAAAGTTGAACTTGGCAGGGAAAATGGGAATGAGGAAGAGGGAATGAGGATTTCAGGGCAGGATGGCCACTCCCCTCCATGCCAGGCCATGTTTCCCTTCCCACTGCCGCCTCCGCCTCTTTCACCTTGACTTGAAGTACAAGCAGAAACTGGGACATGAGCCCCGGGAGACCAGATCTCCATGGTCCCTCTGGGGGCACGGGATGGAGGAGAGGGGTGGGGGTGAGCAGGCAGGCAGGGCCGTTCCCTCCAGAATCCTGGTGTCTCCTCTCCACTTGTCCCTCAAACTAGAGTGCCAGTGGGATGGACAAGGTGGCAGAGAACGAGAGCACAATAAGGAAGACAGAGGTAGAGGCAAAAACGAAATACAGAGGGGAGCAGAGAGACAGTTACAGACTACAGTGATCCACTGGGAGAGAGATCCCAATGAATTAGCCATCGCTTCCTGTAAACCTTAGAACCCAGCTGTTGCCAGGGCAACGGGGCAATACCTGTCTCTCCAGAGGAGATGAAGTTGCCAGGGTAACTGCATCCTGTCTTTCCTGGGGACCATCCCAGAATGTGGCACCCACTGGCCGTTACCATGGCAACTGCCTTTTTGCCCCATTTAATCCCATTCTGTCTGCTACAAGGGACCCACAGTTGGAGGTGGGGGAGGTGGGAAGAGAGATGATCACTTGTGGATTAAGTTTGTTCTTCTCCCCCTCCCCAGACCCCTCTGTCAGTCCATCACCTCGGGGGTGCCAGGTCCACCTGCCCCTAGGCCCACACAGGCCTGCAGTATTGTGTGTGGTTAGGGCCAGGGCGTCCGGGAGCAGGTTTCGCAGTGGAAGGCAGGCAGGTGTTGGGGAGGCAGTTACCCGGGCAACGGGAACAGGGCGTTTCGGAGGTGGTTGCCATGGGGACCTGGATGCTGACGAAGGCTCGCGAGGCTGTGAGCAGCCACAGTGCCCTGCTCAGAAGCCCCGGGCTCGTCAGTCAAGCTGGTTCTCGGTTCGCACTCGGCAGCACAGGCAGGCGAGTAGCCCCTAGTTCCGGGAGCAGAGCAGCAGAGCCCCAGTCCTGGTCCTCCAGCCCCGAGCCTCGCCTGCCCGCCCAGCGCCAGGATGGCCACCATCACCTGCACCCGCTTCACGGAAGAGTACCAGCTCTTCGAGGAACTGGGAAAGTGAGTTGCACCTTGGAGAGTTCTGGAGGGTGCAGGGGGTCAGCGTCACGGGCGGGCGGTGTGCACCTGCGTGCTTCCTGTGCACACACAGGGAGGAAGTCTGCATGTTTGGGGGGGACACTCGCCTGTGCAGAGTGCCCAGAGCTGGGTGTAGGCATGTTTGTGGATGCACAGATGTTACAAGGCCAGCCGGGTGAGTGTGTGTGTAGGGGTGAAGGGTTGGTGGTGCATGCCAGTGCGCGCGCGCGCACACACACACACACACACACACCCGAGTGCACATGACTGGGCACACACAGATTTTTAGAAACTCAGGGTTAAAAAGGGATCTTCCCAGGCAGCCAAGTCCAGGGCCAGAACCCCCTGCCGACTTTCTCTTGAGGTGTTCATCTGGCCTCAACTTGGGCACCTCTGATGGGGGAGAGTTCACCATCTCCCAGGTAGTCAGTCCTTCCTGACTTTAGGCACCACCAGTGACTGTGCGGAGTGGCCAACTTCGTGAAAGCACATCTCCTTCCTCCCTCCCTCCCTCCCTCCCTCCCTCCCTCCCTCCCTCCCTCCCCCCAGCTCCTCTTGGAGGGAGGGCATTGGTACAGCAGGGGCGAATAACTGAGGGACTGGTGGGGCTCCCTGGGCATGAAGAGGCAGGGAGGGGCACTGAGGCAAGTTGGGGGGAGCACTACCGTTTCAGGGGCTAGTGGTATACCAGCTCTCATCCCTTGGCAAATTTGTCCGGCCCCAGAGCTCATTTTATGCCCCTGATGACTGGTGTGGAGAGAAGGGTGGGAGGATGGGGGAGAGGAAAGCCCCTTGGGGTCGTGGAGTGTCAGGAAAGCATGCTGGATGCCCCCAGCTAGGTTGTGGAGGCTCCGGGGATGGCTCAGGGGAGGGGTACAGTTTGGAGGCAGAGTTCGCCCCTTGGGTAAAGCGGCTCCCCTGCCTAGGGCAGCAGGAGCTCAGGGGAGAGGGGCCCTGGTGGCAGATTCGTGCCGGTGTGAGGTCAGGATGTGCACACACGGTGTGCATTTTGTATGTGCTGTGTAAGGACTGACTCTGGGGTACACTTGTGTGCTCTGAGAGAGTATGCGAGTGTTCCCATGTGTGCACCAGGAGGAGGTGCTGGTGTGGGCTTCATGTGGAAGGCCTGCAAGTGTGGATGCGTGCAAGGGGCCCAAGGGGTGTCACTGGCCGGTGTGCATGGTAGTGCAGGTGTGAATGTGCGTCACTGTGTGTGCACACTGTATGGCAGGTCAGGGCCGTGTGCACGTCAGCAGGAGACTGTGTGTGAGGTCTGGGATGTGCAAATATATGTCTGCGTAAGGGTGCCTGTGTGGGACTTGGGCACGGTGGTAACCCTACGAGGTCCGGACACGCACATTTGTTGGGGGGGGCATGCACACGGGAAGGTTTATGTGCGTGCGTGTGAGGCCTGGGCCAAAGGCTCGGGTGGGAGTGTGGGTGTAGAAGGCATGTGTGAGCTCATGGTGGTGTCTGCATATGTGTGGGAGGTGGGCCTGTGGCTGTGTACAAGTGGGCTGCCTGCACACACACACACACACACACACACACACACCAGGCTATCCCGACACTCACAGGTACACACCAGGTACCTTGTACAGACACACACCCATGTGCAGACGTGTGGTCACTCTTGTGTGCAGACTTCCTGCGCTTCTGAGTGTGTTTTGTGCTGGGGGCAGGAGTGGGCAGCGGGCACGAGGCCGCTCCAGAGGACTGAAGCTGTCTGCTCAAGGGTGCAGGGCCCCTGCTCAGCGGGGTTCCCTTGCCCCCCGGAATGCCAGCATTCCCCAGGAGCTGGGAGCTGCCTGTCAGGGGGTGACCAAGGCTCGGTGCTGGGAGGGCTGCGTCACAGAGGGCAGTGAAATGGAGCTGAGATGTGACTCAGGCACTTCGAGTGAAAATAAAAGTGGTGTTCTGCCCCAGAGGAGGTGGGTGCCATGAAGCCTGGGTGCTGGAGGGCTGGGGTGACGTTGCTCAGAGAGCCTTCTCGAGCCTTCTCGACCCCACTGTCTGCCAGCACTGGGGCAGGGGCAGAATTCCAGGGGACGGGGAGCCCTGGTGTGGCCATGGCAGGCAAACCGAGGGTGGCAAGCACGGCCCGTCCGTGTCAGATCGATTTCAGACCTCTTCCTTCTACAGAACATATGGGCTCCTAACCTTTTTTAGGTCACGCGTTCCTCCAGGAATCTGATGAAAGTCCAAGTCCACATTCTCCAGAGAAATGCGCAAATCTACGAAAGGTTGCGGGCGATGTCAGGAGCTTGTAGGACCTTAGGAAGGCTGTGGATGGGCCTAGGGTGAAGGATGCTTGTACCGGGAGAGAAGGGGGCTCCACGCCTCTGATGCAGGGGTTAAAAAGGCCAGGGTACGTCACGGAGCAGCCGGGGCTCCTGCTCTGCACGCCAGGCGCCCAGTGGGGCAGGTAGGGGTGGCGCCCAGACCACGGCCCAGGCTCTGGAGCTTGCCTCCCATAGCTCTGTGACACTGGCCACATGACGGCACCCCTTTCCCCCTGTCATCTGGAAATAAAAGCAATTGCTATGGGGATGCAGTAAGATGGCACATGCGAAGACATAGTGATAAGCCTGGCGCACAGTAGGCCTTCAGCAGGGACTGCTGTTCTCCAAGGCGAGGCAGGCAGAAGCCCGTGGCTAGGGCCTGCCACATGTTTACCTTTTGTCTGGAGTTGGCCCAGCTTGGGGGAGGGGCGTGACGGGGCTCCTCTTGCGCGGGGAGAAGCCAAGCCGGGAAGATGACTGCAGGGCCCCAGTCTTCCACCGTGGACCCGCAGTCCCTGCAGGCTGGGACACTGCAGTCTCCACCCAGAAGCTGAGCCCCCATTCCAGGAGCCCACTCCGGATCACTGTTAGGCTGACTTGCAGAGGCAGCTGGGACGGTCCTGCAGGGGGCAGGGGAGCCTTGGGACATCCTTCTGCAGGGCCCGGGGCTGCCCCGCTAGAGAGAAGGGCATGCGCCTCTCGAGGGCTTCCTGGTGTCCTACTCAGTGAGGCCTTGTGACTTGTGGCCCTCTAGGAGCCCAGGGTCGGGCTGGCTACAGATGTAAGAGCGGCTGCCCCTCTCCCACCTGGTGCGCACCCAGCTGGGTGGGGTGCGCTCCTGAGCCTCCGGGGCCCTGGGCAGGGGCTTCTGGGGCCCCTCGATACTACTGGACAAAGGTCCCCCTTGGCATACAGTTCAGATAAGCCAGGATCTTGATTCCAGGTCCCCCAGAAGGTCGAGGTGGAACCCAGAGCCTAGCTCACTCACTGCTCCCTGATGCCCACCCTCTCTCCTCCCAGGAGATGCGAGAAATAAAAGCCCAGACCATTGGGGGGGGGGGTGTGCAGGAGCTTGTTTGGAAGCCGGCTGCGGAGACGGCAGCTTCGTGGCCAGACGGCAGCTTCGTGGCCAGAGCGGGTCTGCGCAGCTGAGCCAGAGCTCCTGGCAGAGCCCACCTTCTCCGAGGACCAGGATGTGTGTGTTGGGGGGGAAGGGGTCGGGTGCCAGGAGGCAGAGAAGGACCATGCCTCCTCCAGCCTTTGACATTCTCTGAGCTTTGGATCCCACTTCCAGGAGAGGTTAGGGAGGCCAAGAATGGCCCTGCAGCCTGTGTAATCACTGCATTGTACAGAAAGAGCCTCCGAAGGAAATTTTACTTGAGGGAGAGAGACTGGATAGAGTGCAGCCCACTCTTTCTCTAGAAATGGGAATCTGAAATCCACTCAAGGGCAGTGTTGGGCTGGGGGAGGGGATCGGGGGGTGAGCCAGGAGGGCAGAGTGACGGGCGGGAGCTGGCTGCAGAGCCTCCTGCCCCCTCTTACACCCATGCTGTGTGTTAGGAACTGGGCCTGGGCGGGGGGACATGGGGCCCAGAGGCCGCTCCCCACACTGAGCTACCAGGGTCCTGGGTGCTGAGGTTCCCTCAGGGGATACAAGCTCTAGCCTCCGGCAAGGGTGTTCAGCAATCCCGTCCTTCCCTGGCTGAGCTGTCAGGGGGCTCAGTGGGGTAATGTTGGGGAGAGAGAGCACCTGCGCACCCACATACCACCCAAAGATGGGGTGTGCTTTCATTTTGCTCCTAATAACCTCTCCCATTCACAGAGTTCTGGGGCCAGTGAGACACCTCCATCCATTAACTCGGAGGGAGGCAGAGGGCTTACGCACGCATCTGACAAAGCAGGCTGAGGCTGGAGAAGGCGGACGGGCCAGCGTGCAGGTGACCAGCACCCTGCATATGGGGGGGACAGCTCATGAGAGGGACCCCTCTTGCTGCGGTTTCTGAGGAATGCTACTAGGCAAGAGGGGCTGCAGCCTTCTGGGTCAGAGAATTCTGAGCTGAGGCTTATTTTCCAATCATGACTCTGCTCTGATTGACTGGGCTGCCCATGGGGATCCCCGGTCCTTTGTGAACCCCAACTTTACCATCTGTGAACTGGGGATCAGAATAACTCCGCAGATGCTGAAATGCCCCAGAAGAGGGGCTACCCTGTTTAGCCTCCTTCTGTGGAAGGCACACTTGGGAAATTCCAGACTCCCAGAACATCAGAACTGGAAGGACCAATACAGTCTATTTATAACCTAGATGGTGAAACCAACGCCCAGAGAGAACTAGCCCCAGGCCATAGGCAGAGGCTGGGTTAAAGCTAACGTTGGGGACCCGATCCTGTGCAGGGGCCAAAGACCAAGGGTGGGATGCTGGGGTGGGGGGGGGGGGGGGGGCGGGGGGCGGGAGCCTCTCCGATGTAGGGTCATGAACACTGTCACGAAGGCCGTGACCGGGGACATGTTTTGGAGACACAGTCAGCTAGACCTGGCGACTTATGTGATGTGCCCCACGCAGACTGAGACACACTGACACTCCGCCGAGCCTTGCTCCTGCCCGCCCGCCTCCCCGCGCAAGCACGCGGTGACACTGCTGCCAGCACCCTGCAGTGTGGGACCCTGGCCTTCTCCGTGCGGTCAGGGCAGCAGAGCCTCGGAACCCCGCATCCTGTTGCACCCGCGCCCCCGCACGCGCACGCGCACACACACCGGCTCCAACAGAGCATCGGCCCAAGTGTACCTCCCAGTTCGGGGAGAGCAGGATGATGCTGGCTGGGCTCCGGAGTGTCCCTCAGAGTGGGAACAGCACAGGAGCTGCCCTTCCCCCTCTCTGCGCAGGTCCCCGTGCCACAGTCCACCCTCTCCTGCACGCATGCCACCCGTG
>NW_024423897.1:22712988-22799084 GCF_017311325.1 Ursus maritimus
GTCTCTGGGGCACCGTGGGAAGCCTGCACCCCAGGCCAGGCCGGTGCGGCTCCCAGAGCATGTCCCCACCGGCTGAGGCCCAGCCCAGGCCCTCCAGGTCCTGGCAGGGTGTGGCTGCCCCCGAGGTGCCGGTACTGGAGAAGGTGGAGGGCCTTGGGGATCACGTGAAAGGAGGAACGTGTCCGTGCCTCTTGCATGGACGCAACAAGTATTTCCTGAGCGCACGCTCTGTTCCCAGCCCTGGGCTGAGCCCAGGGGGTACCACAGGCAAGACTTATGTAGTCTCTGTCCCTTGGGGCTCACAGCCTAATGGGAAGTGGACATGAGCTGAGATGAAGGGTCGGTTGCTTAACTGACTGAGCCACCCAGGGGCCCCAGAAGTTATTATTTAAATGAAGCCGGATAAGTACTATGAGCACAAACATGGAGCTCTGAGATGCAGAGAGCACAACTAGCTGGGATGGAGAAGGTATCAGGAAAGGCTCCCCCAAGGAGGTGACACTGGAGAGCTGGAGGTTGAATCAGAGTTAATTGAAGGAAGAGGATGGAAGAGTGTGCCTCAGAGTGGGAACTACACAGGCAAAGGCTCTGAGGTGTGTACTTTGATGGGGCACGTCAGCCCCGGGGAGGCTGGGGTTCCTACTCTTCTTAGGCCTGCTCAATCTTCCCCCAACTTTTGATGCGTAGGGCCTGGAAGGAATTGTAAAAGCCTTTTCTAGATTATCTAGAAGAGGGAGGCGGGCATGGTGGTGTGATTCTGGAAGCCAAGTCAAGTGAGAGAAAGCTGAGGAGCTGGAGGACTTGAGCAGGAAGAAGGGACCCCTCAGAGTGGAGGTGGGGCCTCCCCTCCCCTCTCCTCTCCTCTCTTCTCAGCAGGGGTGTCCTGAGCAGAGCCAAAGTGTAGAGGAACACAGAGGTGGAGTCCAGCTCAGCACAGGCAGGACTTCCGAATTCTCAGAACTGTTCCTCTCCCACCGCCACCCCTACCCCAGGCCCCCAGATGGACACGGCCTCAGGATGTAGGGAGCACTCTGGCCCCTGCCATGCGCGCACTCACAGCCCTCCCTCACCCTTTGCCTCCATCTTCCTCCTGCTTTCCCTGGTGAGATGACGCAAGCATGAAGTGGGAGATGGTTTAGGGGCCAGAATACCCTCAGTCCCACTCAGAATACTGCAGTGAGGAGTGCTCCTTTGTCTTATGGATGGAGAACTAAGGCCAGAGAGGGCCAGGGCCGTGCTGGAAGTCACACAAGCCTATGACGCACAAGAGTAGGGCACTCCAGCCTCTTTCCAGTCCGGCGCTTGGCCCTCTTAGCCCTTGGAGCCTCGCTCTCTGAACCTCTGAAAGCCTTCAGGGCGTGCAGGTGGATGGAGCCCAGGGAGAAACAGACCCTCCGTGTCCCGCCTGCTCTGTCTGCTCTGGCCCTGTCTCCAAGGCCTGCGAATATTTTTCGATTTCCCTTTTTGTAACCCATTCAAGAAAACCCATGCACAGCCAAAACAAGAAATATGTTGGGACTTCTGTTGGTTCAGTGTTCCCCGCAGCAAACAGAATCTTCAGGTTCCCAGCCTTCTGTGTCCCCCACGAGACTTCTGCTGGGTTGGCATGGGGCAGGCCTGTGGGGTGGGGGACAGCTCGAAGACACTGAGTCCCTGCTGCATCTTCTGGAGGCTGGCCGTGGGTGGCTGCAGCCTGGGATGGGAGGAGGGAGATGTATGGTTTCAGTAATCAGGTCCTAGAATTTTCTGCCTGTAAAATGCTGTAGTTTGTGGAGTTCTGGGCAGAGCTGCTGTGGTGAACTGGGGAGAAGAGAGAAAACCAAATAAATGGGGTGTCCAGCCCCCACAGTCCCTATCTCTTCTGATCTAGTTGCCATTTGGGGACCCGCATAGCCGTGTTTTGTTTGTTAATTTAAAAGGGCGTCGCTGCTTGAAAATAAATAAGAAAGAGAAAGCAAGTTTAAAAACGACCCACAGTTGAGTTCACAGATGGGCAAACTGAGGCCCAAAAAGGTGAAGGCATTTGCTTAAAGCAGTCAAAGGTGGGTGTTGTGGAAGCAGGGTATCCCTTTTGGTTCTCGGCTAATCTGACCCCAGCTTTTTAACTCTTCTGGAAATCTAGGAGCCCTCAGAGAATCTCATATGATCCACAGGCACTTTTCCTAGAAAAATGCATACTCATGACAACCTACAGCATTTTTATTTCCCATGGATCCCTCTACCCTAAAGTCCACAGACCCCAGGTGAAGGCCCCCTCTGATCCGAGAGGATGGGGTATTGGAGAGAGCAATGGACGATGAGTCAGGAGTCCTAAGTCTTGGCCTCAGTTTCTTCATCTGTGAAATGGGGAAAGAGTGGACCTTAATGGGAAGATGTTACTGGGCACAGCATCTCCTCATGCAGCCACACGTGGCCCACACCCTGGCCACTCAGTGGAGCTGCTCTGGCGGCCAGCCCCAGCTCTGTCCCTTCCCCCAGACATTCTGACTCCATGGGTCTGGCTTCCACACCCCCAGGTCTTGCTCTTTGCTGAGTGATCAGAATAGCTAACCTGGGTTGTGAGTTACTGACCACCAAGAGGTTCAGGATGCTAATCCTCTCACAGATAATAGGTCTGCCTGCATTTGACCAGGAACTTTCTGGAATCACCCCAGCTCATCTCAGAGGTAGAATGTTTAGGTATCTTAATTGACAGTGGGGAGACGTTCCCGGGGAGACGGGATTTTGATTATGAGCTGCCTGTCACATAGCATCCAGGCAAGATGGTGAGTGGCTAGAAACTCGGGACTGGAATTCTGGCGAGAGGAGGGGCTGTAGAGACACAGGTTTCAATCTTGCATGACGGTCAGTGGCCTTTACCATTTGCAGGGGTGGTGGGGTCACAGAATGCTTTGTGAAGCTGATGGAAACTAGGCGTCCTCTGCCCAGAATAATGCACAGACACAGAATCATTTTATTGAAATTTTAGGTGTGTTCACGACCACCCAGGACCTCCCCAGGGTTTCCCAGCTAAGGCCTGGGGGAGGGGATGGAGGGAAGGGGTAAGAGGGCAGTGGAGAGAGAACAGGGGTAGTGATTTGCGGGGAGAGGAGGCAGGGTGCCAGGGAGAGTGGAGCCACCTAGAAATGAAAGGGAGGATGGACCTCAAAGCTTGAGGTCAGTGGGGCCAGATGCCGCCTGGCGTGGGGCAGGCAAAGTAGATCAGGAGCATTGGGCTGCAGGGGCTGGGAGGGCACTGGGTGGGCGGGCCTGGCACAGCTTCCTTCCAGGGAGCCCGGAGGTGGGCACCAGATTGTGGTGGGTTCATGGAGTGTGGGAGGTGGAAAGAGGAGGCAGCGGATGTCGGACACTTGTTCTGGAAGTTTGGCAGCAAAGAGGGAGGAAGGAAGTGGCCCAAGCTGTTGGGTCGAGAGAAAGGTTCTTGGTTTTTAATTTAAAAAAATTTAGGGGAGCAGGATGATTGTTTATTTTTCCAGAATAAGGGAAACCTGTGTGTGTTTGAGGAAACAGCCAGTGGAGAGAAGACCCTAATAATTGTCAGGACCCATGACAATCAGCCCCTTAAGGAGTCCAGAGTGGAGGAGGGTTTTGTTTCCAGAAGGCCCCCATAAACAGTCTTCTGCCGGCTGAGACCCAGGGGCCTGCCCTGGGCTCTGGGCAGCTCAGAGTCAAGGTGGGGAGGTTTACTTTAGAGGAAATGGGCGGTAAGCAGTCTCGGGCAGTAGGAACCTCTTCGCGTCCCTACGTAGGAGAGACTTCTCACCAACGGCCTGGGAAGAAGTATGGCTGGGGGTCTTAATCCCCATCTTTCAAATGGGGAAACGGAGGCCCGGAGGGTAAGCAAGCTGGTAGCCAAGCTGGGTGAGGACCCAGCTGTTTCATCTCCCCATCGAATGCTCCCATGCTCGCCTGGCTTCCATGTCAGCATTTTGGGCTGTTTTAGGCCAGAGAGAGCGGTGAGCCCCCTGCAGGCTGACAGCCAGCATCTCCCAGGACACCGAGCCTGCCAGGCAGCCAGAAAGCAATTTCCCAGTGTGAATCTTGCTTTTCACGGCCCATTAGCACGTTCCTACATTCTCAGCCACACTGGACCCACTCTCACCGCGCCCTCTCCATCTGTCTGTTGGAGAGCTGGGCGGGGCCTCCCTGCCTGCTGGTGCCCACCCATAGGGGCAGGGTGCTCTGCCCTGGGGAGTACCCCCTTCCCCTCCTCACCGCAGCCCCCACAACCTCCTCTCCTGACTTGCCTCTTCCCCAGGCTTGGCAAACAAGGTCCATTTTATTTCTGATGATGCCAGCTGTTCTCATCACTTCGTAGATAATGATGCCTATAAAAGGCCTTGTTTCTTGAGCATTTACTAGACTCCAGGGACTGTGCTAAACCCACTGCATACCTTATTATATCTCACTGCACCCTTGAACCAACTGCACGGGGCGGGTACTCTTCTGATCTACACTTTACAGGGGAGGAAACAGGCCGACGGAGGTTAAGGAGCTTGCTCGTAAGTGGCTGCTCCACGGTTTGAACTCTGGTTGGCCTGGCTCAGGCGTCCCTGTCCTTATCCCCATAGAACTTCACACTCCAGTACGGCGGTCAGTAGCCACATATAGCTGCTCAAATGAAATAAAACTAAAAATGCAGTTCTTCAGTCCTACTAGCCAGATTTCAAGCGCTTCATAACCCCATGAAGCTAGTGGCTGCCACATGGAGCCACACAGAGTATTTCCGCCATCACAGGACATTCTGGTACAGAATACTACAGGTGGAAAGGGCTCTGTACCATCTAGCCTTGTTCTCGCCCGAACCCCCATGTTGCAGATGAAAGAAGGTGAAGCCCATATTGGGCAGGCCTCTGCCCAAGACCTCCCGGCTGGGCAGAGAGCTGAGATTCTGTCCCTCGAGCGTCTGTCTGTCTCACACACACACCTCCCTGGCCACATTCTGCGCTTATGGCCGCGGATACGTATTTCACACCCAGGGTGATGCACGGGTGCCTTGCCGCACCCAGAGCCTCATGGGATCTCACACGCAGGGCACTGATGGGGCTGCCCACACACAGCTGTGGGCAGACATGCCCCCTTGACCCCTTGTCACCCAGGAACACCTTTGCAGACCCTCCCCGGACCTGTCCATAGACACTCACACTGGCTTCACACACGCAGGCCTCGTCCCTTCCTCTCAGGACCCCCGGTCACTCCCTTCCACCCCGGGCTCCCCACCTTGGCCTCCTCCCCCCTCTGCCCTGTGCTGTTGCCCAGCTCCTGCCCTCCCGCCTGCTGCCCACCTGCTCAGCTCAGGGCCGGGGGAGGACTGGGCTGGCTTTTGTGTTGTTTGCCAAGGCTGCTGGGCTGTGGCCACTTGCTCCTGCAGGACAGCAGTGCAGAAATAGGCCTTTTTAAAGCAAAATATACCCAAGAGAGGAGGTTAGTCTCATTTCTGCTGCAGATGCTCCTCTGCCCCTTGTCTCCCTGACCCCCAGCACCGTGGCGAGCGGGGTGGATGGAGACCTGCGGCTGCATAGGTAGGGGTGAAGTGCCAAGTTCAATATCACAGTTGAGGATAAGTCACGATCAGACCACAGAGCTTTGCGAGCCCAGAGCCCCTGCTCCTGAGGGTCCTACTTCCCTGCCTTGGGTGGAGTCAGAAGAGCCAGTTTCCCCATCTGTTAAATGGGGATCATATTTCCAACTCCGCAGCCCCCTGTGGTCAAGAAGGAGCTTAGCAGTGCACGTGCATTTAAAAGGAGGCTACCTTCTCGGGTACCTGAGAGGCTGGTGCCCTCCGGACCAGTAGCTCTGAACTGGTTTTGATAAACTCCTCCCTCTGAGCAGCTGCTCAAAGCTATGTATTCTTGCCCCAGAAAAAAATGTACATACCTACTTCCAGAGGCACGGGATGTCCTTCAGCGGGTACGTGGCCCCTGCAGCTGCCCTCCCCATGTTAGAACCTAGTTAGGACCCCCAGTTAGGGGCCCCTGGGTGGCTCAGTCGGTTAAGCAGCTGCCTTCCCCTTGGGTCATGATCTCAGGGTCCTGGGATCGAATCCTGAATTGGGCTCCCTACTCAGCGGGGAGTCTGCTTCTCCCTTTCCTTCTGTGCTCTCTCTCATGTGCTCCAAGCACATAAATAAAATCTTTAAAAAAAAAAAAAAGGACCCCTACTTAGAAACTGGGATTTACACAAAAGCTTGGCATTGTGTTCTGAGAACGAAATTTAGCAAATGTACCTTCTCTTGTTTTATAGATGTGGCTCTTAGGTCCTCAGATCCTAGGGCAGAGCCCAGGTTCGGGGGGGCTGCCAAGAATCCCTGCAGAGAGTTGCATGCGACAGCCCCGTTGGTGCTGATGTCAGGGCATCTAGCAGGACTCCCCCAGAGGGCAGGCAGGAGACAATCCCCGGGACCACATGTTAAATGAAAATACAGATCTCTTGTGCCCCCGCCCAGGGGTTCTGGTTTGGTTCAGTCTGCATAGGGCCTTGGCATACGTACTTTAACAATATCCCCAGGGGATTCCAAAGCAGCCAGTTTGATAACCACTGGTCTAAGGTCTTTGCTTGGAATAGAATTTTTTACTTAGTTTTTTTACTTTTTACTTAGAATTTGTTTCTTGGGGCACTTGGGTAGCTCAGTCCGTTGAAGTCAGCCTTCGGCTTGGGTCATGATCTCGGGGTTCTGGGATCGAGCCCCACATTGGGCTCCCTGCTTGGCGGAGAGTCTGCTTCTTCCTCTCCCTCTGCCCCTCTCCCTGCTTGTGCTCTTTCTCTCTCTCTCAAATGAATAAATAAATTAAAAAAAAAGAATTTGTTTCTTTAGTGGAGAAATTATACCGATCCCTCCTTCACTGCCTTCCTCCTCCCACCCCTCCATCCTTCCATCCCTCCATCCCACATTAATTGGCCTCCAGCTCTGGACCAAACATGGGCTAGATGCTGGTGAGTGAGGCAGGGCTCAGCCCCTGCACGCAGGAGCTTACAGCCCCTCTCCTCCCATGCCCCTGCTCTCACTGGAGTTCTCCAACCTTTCCCAGAAGGGGCCACTTTAAACACTCTCCCCCGGGGCCTTTGGGAACCATGGCAGCCAGCTGGGCAGGGAACTGAAGGTCTTTGGGTCCATCCCCTGTCTGGGGCGGGTGGGCACCTTCGCGAGACCAGTGGTGCTCTACCTTCTCTAGATGCCTGCTCCTACTCCTAACACCCTGACATAAGATCCACTCCCCTGTCTCATTCAGTCTTTCTCACTGTGGATTCAATGCACCTGTTCCTACAAGTAACATCGACGGAGGCCCTACTGGTAGCGGACACTGGGTATCGGGGCACAGGGACGTGGACGTGATCTTCAGGAACTTACTGTCAGGTGGGAGGGACAAACAGGATGAGCAACCAAGCAACCGTGAACTTGGGCTAGATGGGGAGGGGCGAAGTGCTCCGGGAGCACGGGTGAGGGAGTCCTTAACAGGGAGGCTTCTCTGGGAAGGAGACGCAGGTCTTGCTGCTTTCCTGGGGCAGGAAGGGGGTGAGGGAAGGACAGCAAGGGTGCACACCCCAGGGAAAGTCCATTGCTGCGTGTGACGATCCACTTGCCCAGGAATTCTGGTGCAAGTGGATAGTCTAGTGCTTTCTAGTGCTTTCATACAAGATCACATTTCCTGGTTTCATGCCCCCTCCTGGTTCTTTCTTCCTCATCCCTCTCCAGTTTTCCATTCCCTCCATTCATGCCGCGCAGACATGAAACCAGAGACGCCGGGCCCAGGGCGTGTGCAGAGAGGGCGTCTGGGCCCGCCTGCAGGCTTCCTGGGCTTGGACCCGCCCTTATGCTGAGGACAGGGCATCCAAGTTTGGAGGACGTGATGAGGTGTGGCCATGTCAGGAACCTGGGTGTGGCAGGGTCCCTTGGTGGGGGTGCCAATACCTGAGCTCGAGGCCTGGCCCCGCCTACGGCTAGCTACGTGATCCCTGAGCCATCTACACCGAGCTGCACTGGAGCTCCGAGTCTTCAGCTCCACCGCTGACGTAAGGAATCAGAATCTGCATTTTAATGAGATACCCTGGTGACTCAGAGACACATTAGAAAAGGGAAACCTGCCCACAGACTTGCTTCTTGCCATTAGTCTGTGGTTGGGGTGTTCATGGCGGTGACTACGGTCAGTGTCTGGTAGCTTCGGGGCCTCCTCTGGGGGGCGAAGGAGCTGCACCGGATGACCTTTGTGATAGGGGGTATGATATCATTCCTAGATGCAAGATCAAACCCCTGCACTGGGTTTATTGGGCCAGATACCGTGTTTAGATTTTTTTTTTTTTAAGAATAAGGTGCCAGTATTTAAGAATTGGGAAATTTCACCTAAAGGTCCAGACTTCAGGTTTTTATCAAAAAATTGAACAATTTGGGAAGTGGTTCACACTCCACATGGTGGTAATCAGCGTCCCCATGCAAAGCACTGACACAGCCCTCGCTCCAAATGTTTCCCAACCACTGATACTTTGAGGATCAAGTCCCAGGCGCCTCTTAAAACATGAAAACAGGGGCGCCTGGGTGGCTCAGTCAGTTAAGCGGCTGCCTTCAGCTCAGGTCACGATCTCAGCTCTGGGATCAAGCCCCGCATCGGGCTCTCCGCTCAGTCAGCGGTGAGTCTGCTTCTCCCTCTCTTTCTGTGATGTCTCTCGCTTTCTCTCTCAAATAAATAAATAAAATCTTTTTAAAAAATCAAATAAAACAGGAAAAGATGTTCAGCCTCCCTCAATATGAGAATTACAAACCAAGCCTACAGTGAGTCACCATTTCCCACATGTCTCACTAGCAAAGATAAGAAAGTTTGAGGACACACTGTGAGCAAGGGTGGAGGAAAATGGTCCCCTCACATACTAGGGAAAGTAAGTTGGTACGATCTCTAAGCTGGATAATCTCCCATCATCCGTCATAATTACCAATAACACCTACTCTTTGACCAAATAATACCAGTTCTCGAAATTTATCCACAGACACTTGCACACATGGGAAAGGTAATTCCAATGCACACAGAGACGGTTAGTCATTGCAGTGCTGTTTGTAATATGGATGGAACTGTGGATTGAACTAACCTAATTGCCCATTGATAGGGGACTGGCTGGGTACATCCTAGGACAGCCATATGATTAAATAATGAGGAGCTCTTTCTGTTACAATATGGAAGGAATATCTCCCAAATACTGACTGTGATTCTGACACTACATGATTCTAATGCTTTACAACCTGGTGAGCCCGACTTATTTCAACTCTGGAAGGCGCACCTCTCCTGAGGCCAAGGTCCTCATAATCCGCTGGCAGGGGTGCTCCTGGGTCGCCAGCCCTGCCCTGTCCCTGAGTCAGGCCATGCAGCCCCCGTGAGTTTGAGCAGCCCTGCAGGAGGGCTCCCCAGCCAGCACGGTACAGACGCGTGAACCTGGGCCTGTCCTAGCGATGCATCTGTTGGGCCTGTCCTTACCTCCGCCCCCTTCTCTGTCCTAGGGGAGCCTTCTCGGTGGTGCGCCGTTGCGTGAAGGTGCTGGCTGGCCAGGAGTATGCTGCAAAGATCATCAACACCAAGAAGCTCTCAGCCAGAGGTAGGTGGCGGGTCCACTTCTCGCCCGCCCTCTGGGGCTCTTCCTCCCTTGACGCCTTGGGTTAGGAGCCCGACCTGGCTCTGTCCCCTGGGGGATGCTGCAGCGGGGAGATTCTTGTTCCTGTGAGTATTAGAACAGACCCCTCCCTTTTCCTTCCTTAGGGGATCTAGACTGGAGGCCACAGCCTCTCAGACAGGCCAGGCTCTCTGCCTCCCACCCAGGTGAAGGCTAAGGTGCCAGGTGGGACTTCCTTTCCCTGCCCTTCTGCCACTTGCTTCTTTGCTCATCTCCAGACCTGTGCACCCACCACTCCCTTCCCTGGCTCCTTACAAGGCTGGTCCTTTTTCAACCTTCAGGTCTCGGCTCAATGTCACATCCTTTGAGAGACTTCCCTGACCCTTACACCTGAGAGCATCTCCCCCAATTTATATCTGTTATTATTGGTTACCTTCTTGGTGGCTTTCCCCCAATTTGTATCCCATTCACTGGCTTGGTCCCTTGCTTAACACGCATCTTGACTACAAGCTCCAAGAGAGCAGGGACGGAAGGCTCTCGTTCCCTGCTATCCCCAGTACCTAGGACAGCACCCAACTCATTCCCGGGGCTCTGCCAGTGTCCACTGAGCTCCAGGTGCATTTGGCTTCAGCCACACAGGTCCGCCCTCTCCTCCCTGAATATATTCCCTAGAACAGGGACTCCCAAACCAGTCCTCACCCTGGAACCCCTGGAGAGCTTCCAGAACTCCTGATGCCTGGGCCCCACCCCCAGCAGTTGTGACTTCATCCATGTGGGGTGTGACCTGGTTTGAAAAAATCCCAGGTAATTCCGGTTGGGAAGTGGTCCTAGACCAGCAGCGTCAGCATCACCAGGAGACGGCTAGAAATGCACATTCTTGTTTCCAGACTTAAGGAATCAGGATCTGTCTTTGAACAAGGTACCCTGGTGATCCGTGAGGATACTGGAACTCGGAAAGCCTGCCCAGGAGCCTTGCTTCTTGCCCTTAGCATGTGTTTAGAGCAGTAACGGTAGCGACCATGGTCAGTGCATTGGGGCAGGTTATCTTAAAAAATCCAGTGCCCGCTCTGAATGCTGTCTTAGCTGCCTTGGGGAGGCCTGGGGGTGGAGGGAATCCTGCTGGGTGCGGCGGGTACAGGTGCAGCATGGGACACGTCATGGGAGGGGCTGGTGTAGTGGCCAGGTGTTCACCTGGCATAGCGGCAGCTGTGTCGGGGCCGGGGCCCAGCAGGGGTGGGGTTCCTAGACGCTGGTACAGGATGTTCACATGGTCCCCTGCAGGCCTCCCAGCAGGCCCCGTGTTGGACCACGTGTTGCTGCCTTTCATCTCTTTGGCTCAGTGTTGCTGGGAGCCCAGCACTTTCTCCTGGTTACTGAACTCCCCTGTAGGCAGCCAGTGTCCTGCGGGGAGAAGAGGCTGGGCGCGTGGAGGGTGGTTCTCTGAGGGCTGGGGGCCGGGATGGCACACATTCAGCATGGAAGCTGGTGTGGAAGGATGACATGGTGGAAAGTCTGGAGCCGGAGCCGGGGGCAGGGAGCCAGGGTGGGTAGGGTGGCCGCAGGAGTGTGGCCTCATGTCCAGATGCTAGGATCTGCCTTGCTTACTGTGTGACGAGGGGCAATCAGGCGGCTTCCTGTGCTTTAGGTCTCTCGTGGTCAAAGGAGATGTCCCAATCCCTGAGATACAAGGGGGCAAGATTAGAGCCATGACTCGGGGTGACTGGTTGAGGTTGCTTCAAAATGAGTGAGGGTCAGGAGTCAGGGTCCTCCCTGGAGGCTGGAGTACTTGGGTCAGTTCACGGCATTCTCAGAGCGACACCGCTCCCCGCCTCCTGGTTCTCTCTCTCTCTCTCTCTCTCTCTCTCTCTCACACACACACACACACACACACTCTGACAGGAAGAGACAGATGTGTATGGGGGACAATGGAAGGGGCACTGCCTCTTTTCTGGAAGGTGCCTAAGCATTCCTTGGGCAGTGAGGACTCTGGGCCGTGCCAGGAGGAAATCAGCAAGTCCCCTGTCTTTGGCAATTTCTTGAGCCTTTGACATCCTTAAAGGAAGGTGGCCCAGGCCTAGGTGAGTGTGGAGGGTGGGGATGGGGAGGTTCTCAGGGGAACCTTCTCAAAGAAGTCTGCCAACTGCCAATGCTTCTCTCCCCAGCGGGAGAGGAGGAGCCGAGCTGCTTCTAGCAAGTTCCTTTGTTTGCCACTCATGGTGCCTGGGGAGGGGAGCGATTTGATGCTGAATATTTGGCAACATACCCTAAGCTTCTCCTGCTGGCACTCCCAGGGACTTTGGCAGCTCCCGGCGGGGCCTGGCCCACCCGGGGCGTCCGTCCTCCCCCCAACCCCAGGGAGCTGAGGCTTCCCCTTCCCCACCCGGGTCAGCCTCTTCTTCTGTTGAGTGGCTCCCCAACCCAGGAGATATTTTTCATATGTATTTTAAAACTACTCTTTTAGATAAAACGCTCATAGTGTAAACAATTTTAAGAAGTCACAAAGACATGGAATGGAAAGTGAAAATTTTGCCTGTCTCAGGCCCTGCCAGATCCCCTTGGGAGCCTTTAAAAAAATGCGGCTGCCTTAGTTACACTCTGGAGGGCTGGAGTCAGCCGGTGAGACCCCAGCTCCCGCAGTGTCGATAGCTGGTGCGCTCAGCGGTAACTCCCTGCCGGGGGCTCCGTGGGCTTCCAGCCACAGCCTCACCCAGCGCACAGAAGACACTCATTACCATTCTAGGGGACGCTGGGCACATGGATGCGGCCGGTGCAGCCAGGAGTGAATGACGGGGGTACAGAGACCTCCACGGTAACCACTGTCCACCCGAGTGCTGAGGGGTCACTTCCCAGCTCCCTGGCAATCAGTCCCAGGACATGGGGTGAGAAGCATGGCATGAGCTAATCCAGGCTGCCCCTGAGCCTCAGGTCCGTGCTGTGAAGGAGGCAGTGAGACAGAGCCTTCCCGTCCTCCTCGTCTTATTCCCCACCCCTGCTCAGCACTCTTGGCCCCTGGGATTATTCTGCCAACCTCCCAGGATCAGGGCCCCTGTTGAGGCCTCTAGAGGGTCTGGGCATTTCCTCTTCTGAGACCTGGAAGTCTATTTTTTCCCTGGTTCCTGTGCCTCGGGCCAGAGTCACATCTGCCTGCTGGAGCACTCCCCCTAAGCCCCCCACCCTGGCTCCACTTTGCTGACGGAGCCTTCCAGGCTGCCCAGTTGTATTTCCCCCATGCTCTGCTCCGTCTTGCCCTGCCCTGCTGGCACTATCTGGCCCCAGGAACCTCACCCTGAACCTTACTTTCACTCATCCCTCCCTGCCAAGCTCTTGGGCAGGGCAGGGCCCCTTCACCCCAACACCCCGGAGGCCTGCCCCTAGGGAGGGAGGGAGAAGGTTCACAAGGTATCATAATGAGCATTAGGGGCAATCCTGGGCGGGAGGCTTCCCTCAGGCCTTTTACCATTGTGAGACTGTATCCAGCTGAATGGATTGATCTATCAAGTAATTAATTATGAGAAGGGGAAGCAATATAGTAATTTTCAACATGGGTTGAAATCCCAGCTTTGCCATTTCTTAGCTATGGGTCCTTAGACAAGCTGTTTAGTGGCTCTGGGCCCTGGGGCATGGCCGTGACTGACAGACAAGGTCTTGCTCTCATTGCACCTGCTTTCTAGGGAGGAAGACTGTAAAGAACATTAAACATGTAAATACTCTAGCAACGAGTTATAAAGAAAACGAGATAGGGTAGTGGGGAAGTGATGGACCGGGAGGGACCCTCAGAAAAGGCAGCCAGGGAACCTTTCCGAAGAGCTGATATTATGCTAGACCTGCCTGAGAAAAGGAGGCAGCTATGAGAAGACCGAGGGGAAAAGCATTCTGGGCAAAAGGCCCAGCAAGTGCAAAGGCCCTGGGGTGGGAAGGGGGTTGGTGTGCCCGAGGCCAGAAAGGTGGCCACTGTGGCCGAAGCTCCAAGGGCAAGATGAGGCAGGACCAGCGGGGCCTGGCTGGCTGTGGTGAGGAGTTTGGATTACAAGTACAATGGGAAGTTCGAAGAGTTGTTGGAGAGTTTGAAGCCAGGGAGAGACAGCATCTAATTCATATTTTAATAAGAGGTCTGTGGCTGCCGAGGACAATTGGCAGGAGTGGGGAGGGCATCCAGGAGGGGTTCCTCAGAGCTGTGGGCTCTAATGAGGCTTGACCACCTTATTGAGTGACTTTGATAACGGGACAGCTCCTTATCACTGGGCCTCAGTTTCCTTACCTACAGAACAGAGCAAGGCCTCAGAGGTCAAGAGAAACACAGTCCCTAATTTCTTTGAGGAATGTTAGAAAACAAAAACATGTCAGAGTTACAAAAACTGCTGAAGAACATATATGTTTGCATACATTCAACAAATTAATGCTTTTAGCATCGGAAGCTGCAATGTGGGGTGATTGCACTATGCACAAGACGATTAGTTAGCTGCTGGTGTTTCCGGCAGTGCGGGCTGGCCATCGGGCCCGAGTCTGAGGCTGTGTGACCCGCGTGTCCTTTCAATGCTGTCAGTGTAACTCTGCTCCTGGGTAACCTCAGGTGGCGGGGAAACATCAGAATTCTGCTGAATGTGTAGCCTGGACCAGCCTCGTCCCCTGAACCCAGAGCCCCCAGCCCCCTCTGATAGGCCCCACTTGACCGGCCCGATCTCTGGTTCTGCTGGGGATGATGGGGTTGGGGCAGGGTTGTAGCGCCAGGAAAGGGTCCCGCTGTCCTCAGTCCACTGAGGGCCCCCAGCAGCCCTGGATGGACATGCCCCTCCTTTGTGTGGGAACTAGCCTCCTGCCATCCTGGAGGATGTGGAAGCAGGCTGGGAGGCCGGGGGACCAAGGGGGATGTCCCCCAGTGTAGACAACCTCCCCTCCCCCAGCCTGTAGCCTTCAGCTGGGGAGCTGAACTATACTCTATGGAAACAGGAGTGGACTTCCTGCTTTGCTGACCAAAAAGCCACATTTCAGCATTGCTTTTGGCTTCTGCAGCCCAGAGAGGAAGGCCAGTGATTGCTCTAATAAAGGGGAAAGGGGAGCTGGCTGCCTAGGCACAAGGGCTGGGACTTTCTCCATCCTTATTGCCCTCCTTGGTGGCTGCCTGCTCTGAAGGGGCTAGTCAGAGACTGGAGTTCTAATCCTGGCTCTGCCTCGAGTGTCTGCGTGAGTTCCCTCCTATGCGCCCCGATTCCCATTCAGAAATTGGGGGCAGGTGGAGGTGGTGGTGATGAGTCAGGGCGTGGAGAGCAGTAGGGCACAGTGAAGCTCACCCCTGCAGTCTGACTGCCTGGGGACCAAGTGTGGCTTCACTGATGGCTGCAGGTGTGACTCTGAGCCTCTAGGAACGTCTGTTTCCTCCTCTGTAAAGTCAGAACGTGACAGCCCCTCCCACAAAGGGATGTGGTGAGAACAGGAGATGGATACAAAGGTGCTCTGCACAGTGCCTGGCCCAGTGAATATTCTACTGGCTCCCTTTGTATCGTGCTGGTTTTTAAAATTAAGGCATTAGCTATGGAATTGTGAGAAAAGCACCAGAAAGGAAATTGAGAAGTGCATAAAATGGGGACAGTGATGCCCTCAGTGCAGGGTGGTTGGGAAGACTGAAGGGAGTCATGGGTAGGATTGTCCCCAGGAGCCTCAGAGCGGGAGACCATGGGGGCAGATCCTGAGCAAGGCCTCTCTTCCTGGGGGTGTGGACAAAAGTCCTGGAAAGCAGGTGGGAGAGCTCCGGGTAAAGCCCCCAGGCAGCCACATACGGGTTCTAGTCTGTAGATTCTTTGGGGCTTTCTCTGCCTCTGGCAGAAGGGAAGTGGCCTCTGTGAATTAATACAGCTCTTCTCCTGCCGAGAAATATACGCTCCCCTAAAAAGGGTCATCATTCAATGGTTTAGTCTTTAATTCAATTATTTCTTGAGCACTGACTATGTGCCAGGCATATAAGTAGCATCTACTCATATAAGCATATGAGTAGATGCCAGGTGTATAACAGAGACAAAGTTCTTGCCCTTAATGGTGAAGGTGTCCATGAGACAAAGTGAGATGTGTGGCCCTGGGGCCCTGAGAACACAGAGGAGGGGTCCCTACCAGCCTGGCAGTCAGGACAGGCTGCCAGGAGAGGGTATATCTGAGGATAGGTTGGAGTGAAGGAGTGGTAGCCAGTGAAGGACCGGTGGGAAGTTGAGAGGGAAAGTTCCAAGCTGAGAGAACTGCACGGGTGGGTGAAGACCCCTAAGCCCAAGCGGGAGGTCTGAGCAGGGTCTGAAGAGATGCCATTTAGCAGTTCAGTCTGGCTGCAGTGCCGTGCGAGGGGCAAGGCTGGCGGCAGGGCGGCGGGAGCCAGCCCCAGTGGAGGGTGGTGCGTTCCAGGCTCTGCGGATGGGGCTCAGGGATGCACTTCATCTGAGAGCCCCGGAAACCACGGCCCAGAGAGAGGAAGGGACTTCTGAGGGGCCGCAACCCTGCCCCCGCCACCCCACATCTGCTGCATCCCACTGCCTTCCTGGAGACCCCCGGACTCCTGCCAGAAAGGCCGGCTTATCCCGGTGGGGCCCAGGGGCTGCCCCGGGAGGTGCCGATCCTAAGAGGCCATGAAGGGGCCGACACGGAGTGGGTGAAGTTTCCTCCCTCACCTGGGACTCAGCTGGGTGTCTGTGTTTCAGACCATCAGAAGCTGGAGCGCGAAGCCCGCATCTGTCGCCTGCTGAAGCACCCCAACATCGGTGAGCTGTGGGGCACGCGCGAGGGGTGTGGGTGGAGCCTGGCCCTGCTCCCCTGCCTGAGCTGGTGGGTGTTCTGGGCTGGGAGGGCAGCTGCTCTCTTCTCTGGGGATGGCGGCAGCAGTGATGGGAAAGGGGGTGCCTTTGATGGTCTCCACATTTCTCAGAGACCAGCTTGGTTGGGGGGAAGGTGAAGAAGGGGCCCTTCCTCCTAGCCCACGCTGCCGGCAGCCTCCCTCAGAAAAGCTGTTTCAGGAAAACTCCCGAAGCTCCGAGAGAGACGAAAATAGGCCAGGCTTGGCCTTGACCGTACGGCCCACTCCCCAAACCTACCCCAAGCTGAGTCAGCCTGGCACTGCGGCCTGCCCACCTACCTGGAGCAGCGGCCTGCCTGCCCCCCAAGGCAGGCGCCACGGTGGCCCCGGCCCCAGGCTGCAGGGGAGAGGTTGGGCCTAGACCACACATCCCTGCCTGACCTCCCCTCTTCCCCCATGCATGACTGGGGGTCTGCATCCCTGCCCATCAGGGTTCTGAGTTGGGGTGGAGAGGGGAGGAAGAGCGGTTTCTAGATAGAGGTCTGTCAGGGAATGGCTGTGTGACCTTGGGGAGGAGCCCTGCCCTCTCTGGGCCACTTTCTCCCATCTTCACAAGGAGACACCCTCTGTATCATCTGAGCATCCTGTTAAAAGGCAGATTCTGGTTCAGTGGGTTTGGGTGGGACCCAAGATTTTGCACTTCTGACGTGCTCCAAGGTGATGCCAGGGCTTCAGGTTCACAGACCTCACTGGGGAACAAGGCCTAGGGGCTCCCTAAGCAATATCCGGACTTTGACAGCTACCACGCCTTTGTCCTTGGCGAGGAAGCATCTCTGTGCCCAGAGCCGCGAGGGTTAACTCCTGCTGGAAAGAAGCATCTCCATCTGCTATTTATACCCCAAAAGGCACCTCCCCTTCCGTGTGCCCAGGGAAGGGGAGCAGAACTGTGCAAACAGCAGCCAGAGGCTCCAGGACCAGAATCGGAGGAGGGGCGGCAGGGCTGCTGGTGGCCTGCTTGCGGACTCACCATGGGGCCTAGGTGGCTCCTGCCCTGCTCAGGGCCTCTGGCCGCCCAGCGGTATGATGGAGGGGTTGCGAGGGAGCTCTGACTACAAAGTCCCATGGTTCTTAGAAAGGCTGGCAGCCCCAGAGGAAGGACGAGGGGAGCGCGTGTGCGGTAAGTGTGCACATCACAGCTGTCTCAGGTCAACGCTGCCTCCTCCCCCTCTCAGCACCTCCCCCCTTGCCCCGCTATACATGGGGAGCAGTACGTTATGGGCTCTGGGGCTGACAGACTGCAGCTCAAATCCTGGGTTTGCTGCTTCATTGCTGTGTGACCCTGGACATGTTGCCAAACCACTCTGAGGCTGTTTCCTCTTCTGGAAAATGGCGATGATACCGCCTCATGGGGTTGTGATGATTAATTAAAGCATAGCCCCATGACGGTCCCGAGGTAAGTGCTGCTCGCCTTTTTCCTCAGTCTACACCTTCCCACAAAACAACCTTAGCCCAAAACATAACCTCCATATGCAATCTCACTCGTCCGAGCCATCACGGTGTTTGGGGGACTGTGTTTCACGGGGTGGTTGAGAGAATGGGGTTTGCCCCTGGGGGCCCAGTCCCAGCTCTGCTGTTCACTAGGCGATGGAGCGCGCACGGGCCCAGGAGGGTCGTTGTGGGGCCACCCTTTACAACAGCTGGGCGGGTTAAATGAGAAATCGCAAGGGAAGCACTTAGCACAAGCCGGGTCCGTGGTAAAGTCGCAGAAATGACACTTCACCATCGTCATCATGATCAAGGCCTTTACTCCTTCCCTCCTTCCTTCCTTCCTTCCTTCCCCCGGCCGCAAGGGTAGCTGGGGCCCCACCACGTGTCAGGGCCTCTGCTGGGGGCTGAGGCGGGCACGGCTGAGGCACAGGGACGTGGAGGGCAGAGCTGAGCCCCAGACCAGGAGGATGTGGGGAAGGTCCCCGACGCTATCTCAGGGCTGCGAGGGCCCTGGAAGGAGCTGCTTCCTGAGCCTCGAAGCATCTCACTTCTAAGTGATTATAATCCGCCCAAAGAAGGGCAGAGAGGTGCAGCTGCGGATGCAGGACCTGAGAGGCGAGGCCGTGCCCGGAGGGGCTCGACTGAGTCCTAGTCAGCCTGCTCGGTGACTCCAGCCACACTAACTGGCTACTCCCCGTGTGTGGCTCCAGCCCCGAGGGGACCAGGTCAGGGAGGCCCTGGCTCAGCACAGGGTGGGGTCCAAATGTGCTGTGCATGCAGGACAGGGACCGTGCCCCACACTCTACCATCACCACCTGCTGATGGGGCCGACCCCAAAAGCCACCGCAGGGAGCAGGGGACAACCTGAGAGTTTAGCAGGAGATTGGGGGTCAGCAAGAGAAGTGAGGCTGGTCGATGAGGAAGACGACAGTGTCTTCCTTTGTCAAGTTCCTCCCAGTGCCAGGGAAGAACTGCGTTGAGGGCTTTGCGAGCGTCATCGACTAACCCCCCACAGCAGGCCAGTGGTGTTACCACCAGGGGTAGAAAAGGAGGCTCAGAGAGGCTACCTAATGTGCCCAAAGTTACCCAGCTTATAGGAGGCTGAGCTGGGAGGTGAGCCCAGCAAGACGGACTCCAGAGCCCAGGTTCCCAGCCATCATTGAGCTTCCCAAGTGGACATCAGGGGTGTGCCGTCGGGGGGCAGTGGATAGGGGAGCAAGCACTGCCCTTCAGTTTCCAAGAAAAAGACGAATCACTGCTGGAAGTATGAAAGGAATGTCAGAAATTCGTGAGTCCAGCTATAGAAATGAAAACTAGGTTACGGATTTGTTGAATCTATGGCAATATTTTAAAAAGTCAAAAACTGGCAACATAGCTCAATGACCACAGACATATCAGTCTCTACGAGGTGGTGAGACCCTTTCATACCCCGTGGCGGCTCTTGAATCTTTCTTCTCCTCTTGGGCTTTGGACTGCTCTTTCTCAGGGCAGCCATCCCTGGTGGGAAGGGAGGTTTCATGGGTCCTGTCTCCTGGGTTCTGAGCTGTGATGGTGCCCCCCCTCAGGGACGAAAGCCCACCCCAGTGCCCTTATGCAGGTGGGGGCTGGAATCCAGCCTGGGTCCCCCTTGCCTGGCTGCTTAGAGGGGCAGCCTTTTTTTTTTTTTAAGATTTATTTATTTATTTGAGAGAGAGAGAGCACAAGCAGGGGGGAGGGGGAGAGGGAGAGGGAGAAGCAGGCTCCGTAGGGAGCCTGATGCAGGACTCGATCCCAGGACCCTGGGATTATGACCTGAGCTGAAGGTAGCCACTTAACCAACTGAGCCACCCAGGCACTCAGAAAGAGTCTTTTTAAAAACTTCATCTTGATACACTAATGATGCAAGTTTATTGTAGATTAATGAGAAGACAACTTTTAAAGTATCCTCTATAAACTTGGTACTTAGAGCTAATACTGTATGATACATATTTCCATATGATATATGATGTCTGTACCTTCTCAAGTGTTTCTATACATATTGTCTCAGGTCAGGTTTCTTAGAAGTAGAGCCTGAGGCAGGGATTCAGGTGCTTGTGATCTACTGTGGGAGCGCTCCCAGGGGAGACCTGCAAGGGACGGGGTGAAGCAGGATGGAAAAAGGGAAGGAATTGACCAAAGATGTGGCCTCAGGTCAAGTCTAACTTTCACCTGATTCCAGGTGTGTGTACAGGGTGCAGTGGGGAGGCCTCTGGAACATAAATCTTGTTTTGGGCTTGTCCCTCCCTAAGGCAAGGAGATTGGCCCTTTGCACTGACCCTGCCTTCCCACATTAGTCAGTCATTGGCTGCAGGTTGCAGGTAACCTTGTGCACCAGGCGCCTCCGTCCGTGGTGGGCAATTCACCAGTGAAGGGGAGTAAACGTGGGCTGTCAGCAGCCACCTCTCCCAGAGGCTGCAGGCTGGCCGTCCCATCTTACGGAAGGGGACCTGGCCAGGGCACGCAGAATCTACAGGATGCTCGCCTCAGTACACATGTACATGTCAAAACCCAAGCCTACCTCTGCGTTGAAATGTATTAAAAAATTGAAATAGGTGAATAGATAGAGGAATGCTTAGAAATGTAGTAAAACAAGTGTAAGATTAATGATAGAATCTAAGTGGTGGGTCCATGGGTGTTCACTGGAGTGTATGTGTGAATTTTTTTATAATAAAATGTTGATTAAAAAACTAAAGCAGGATTATATAATATGCACTCTTAGGCAACCTGCTTTTTAGTTTTGCTTTACAAAATATTTAAAACAGGGGCGCCTGGCTGGCTCGGTCGGTAGAGCAGGTGACTCTTGATCTCGGGGTCCTAAGTTCCAGCCCCACATTGAGCGTAGAGTTTCCTTAAGTATAAAATAAAATATATTTAAAACATCTTGGGGCATCTGAGTGGCTCAGTCGGTTGAGCATCTGCCTTCGGCTCAGGTCACGATCCCAGGGTCCTGGGATCGAGCCCTGTGTCGGGTTCCCTGCTCGTTGGGGAGCCTGCTGCTCCTTCTTCCTTTGCCTCTCTGCCTGCTTGTGCTCGCACTCTCTCTCTCCCTCTAATAAATAAAAAAATCCTAAAAGAAATAAAAATAAAACATCTTGTAGTCATTTAGAAGTACATATCATCATTTAAGAATTTAAAAAATTTTTAATTTAGATTTGAGTTCCAGTGGTGCCTGGTTGGTTCAGTCAGTGGAGTGTGTGACCCTGGTCTCAGGGTTGTGAGTTCTGGCCCTGCATTCAGAGTTTACTTAAATAAATAAATCTTTAAAAAAAAAATCGCATTCAGGTCCTCCTCCATCTCTGGTCCCCTTCTTCCCCCCTCCCATAGTAGATACCTACACTGGTGGATTTGACGCCTGCCTCTCCAAACTTTATGTGCAGATGGGAGAGCCGTAAGCCATTGAGGGGACTCAAGACTGAGTCAGAAATACATGCATATGGCCAGAATTCTGATGGTACCAGGGCTTACAGTGAAAACAAAGTCTCACCCACCTACTGCTCCTGCTCTCCCAATTCCTCTCCCCAAGGTCCTCCAATGCCCACTTTTTGGTATCCTTGCAGAGAGGCTAATGCCATTAACAAGCTTAAATACATCTTTTTAAAAAGTACCACGCACTGTTTTGCACTTTGCTTTTGTGCCAAACAACATAATTTGGAGATGCTTCTGAACCAGGGGATACGTAACTGTCGTATGATTTTAACAGCTGTGTAATCTTCCGTTGTGCGACATGTCCTGATTCTCTGAGCACACACCCCGCTCTGTGGACGTTTTTAGGCTGTGGCTCAGAGAAGGATGTGAAGCTGTCCCGGGAGAAAATGAGGTTGGCTGGCAGGGTGCAGCCCCCCAGAGTCAGCCCCGGGCCTTGGGCCCTTCCTTCCAGAATCTCAGGGGGTAATTTTGAAAGCTCTGGGTTCCTGGTAGTCTTGCCCCTGTCCTTGGTAAGTGAGGTATGAAGAGAAGGCGGTTTCTCAGCGTGCCTAACTCAGGGACCGCTGTCCTCCCAACAACAGCGGCTCTCTTATCCACACCTGGATCAGGGCTCTTCCCCTAGGGCCACCACTGGATGAACACCGACTGTGTGCCTCATGGAATTCTCACAACGAGCCTGCAGGGCCAGGAGTTTCATTCTCATTGTCCAGGCAAGAAAAGAGAGGCTCAGAAAGGGGTAGCAACTTGCCTGAAATCACACAGCAAGCAATGAGCAGAGATCTGAGCTATTTCCATGATGCTGGCCTGCCCAGCAAGGAAGCTGAGGGTTGGAGGAAGGAAGAGGCCAAACTTTGACCAAAGCAGAGAGGGGTCTTCCATCTTTAAACCCGGGCCTCTTTTGACGAGGCCCGAGGTCAGTGAGCCATCTTTTACTTGCGTTTGTCAAAGCACCTGTTACCTGGCTTGTGCTCAGTGACTGAGAATTGTCATGTTGGCCGTTGGAGGGGTGAGGTGAGAGGGCAAGAGGGGGTAGGAAGCAGTGCCTCCGGGTTAACTGGCTGCCTGGGCCCCTCCCACAGTCCGGCTCCACGACAGCATCTCCGAGGAGGGACATCATTACCTGATCTTCGACCTGTGAGTTTGCGCCCACCCCGGGATGTACAAGGGCTCTAGGGGCAGCCTGAGCAGGGATGACCTAGCTGGGCCCCTTGGCCTCATTCCCAAATACCCCCAGGCTGGGCTGAATTCCCTCTTCCGAGACAGAAGTTTCCCGAATGTGGTAGGCCTGCCACCCAGACAGTGCAGGTGGGTCTCCCTGAAACGCCAACACACACTTGTTACTTTCATTGTCTTATTGTTTTGTTTCTATTTGTGGCCAGTGATGCTGGCTTTCCATGTCTAGTGGCAATATCAAGTTTCCTTTTGGAGTAATTTAAGTTTCGAAAGCCAGTCAATTGAGTGAAAAACAATAATGAAATGATAGATTCTTGGGTTGGCAGAGAAACTCAGTGAAGACACTGGTCCCATCTGCAAAAAGCAGTTAATCATGGGGAAGGCTCTGGCTGTGTGCGTACATGGGAAATCTCTGTGCCTTCTGCTCAGTGTTGCTGTGTGCCTCAAGTTACTCTAAAAAATAAAGTTTATGAAACCAACAACCAACCAACCACAACAACCCCAGACTTTGGGCTTCCTAATGAACCTGAAAGATACGCTCCGAGTGTCCCACCCCCTGTCCTAACTCCAGCCTGGACCCAGTGGCAGAGAAGGGCAGGTGATAGATGGGAGGGAAGTCAGTGGAAGGGTGGGCCAGGAGCCAGGAAGAGGCTTGCCCCAGGAGGCATCCCTGGGGCCCCTGGGGTTCCTGCCTTTGGGCTGAGATTCTGAGGTGCCTGGGTCTCACCCTTAGCTTCCTGGAGACTCTTCCAGAAGAGGCAACACCAGGGGCCCTCTGTGGGAAGGTGACTCTGTGCCTGTTTCCCCAGGGTTACCGGTGGGGAGCTGTTTGAGGACATCGTGGCCCGGGAGTATTACAGTGAGGCCGATGCCAGGTGAGCACCAGGTGCAGCCTGGCAATGGTGCCTGGGGGCAGGGCATCTCCCCCGCTGGCTTCCCAGCTGCCCAGGGGACGTCTGCCTTCACACAGGGACCCTCTCCTCTCTCTCCCCAGTCACTGTATCCAGCAGATCCTGGAAGCCGTGCTGCACTGTCATCAGATGGGCGTGGTGCACCGCGACCTGAAGGTGAGTGACCCACCTGAGGGGGCGGCTCCCCCAGGAGATTATCAGAATCCCTTGAATCCCCCTGAGTTGGGCTGGGGGGGTGACATCTTGCCCACTGCTCAGATGAGGAAACTGGCCACAGGGAGAAGTATCTAGGCTTAGGATGTAGTCTCCTGAGTCCCAGGCCCACGACGTGCTTCGGGCCAGACCAGGTAAGCTGTCCAGACTGGCTCTGGAGGGGTCCAGGTCCCAGCCAGGCCACCCTCCAGCTGCAGGGTCTCAGCTTGCTGATGGTGGGGTTGCCATGGCAACCTCTGCTGGGGTTGCTGATTCTGTCAAAGGAGACAGCACAGTGCCTGGTGCACAGAAACACTGGGATTCTTGTTTCTGGGTCCCTGGCAGGTGCAGGGAGAAGAAACACAGGCTTTGGGGCCCCCGGAGTCCTTCCTCTTGCCACCTGAAGGAGCAGAAGGACAGGCCTAGGCAGATGTGTGATCTAGGGTTGGTGCCAGCCCCTCAGCCTTGCCCGATCAGCACAGACTCCTAGCTCTCCTCTGCTGAGCCTCAAGGCTTCGAGGCTGGCAGCTCGTAACATTCCCCTGACTTTCAGAGCAGCACACAGAGGCCTACAGAGTCTAAGGGACTTGCCCAAGAATGTGCCGGTCAGTTGTGCCTGAGCCAGGACTGGAGCCCTGGCCTTCTGACCCCAGCCCCTGGGCCTGAGGGGGTCCGGGCCAAAAAGCCACTCAGGGCGGTTCCTGCTCCTGCAGTAGCCCCTTCGAGGTGCCTTTGAACCTCTGCTCTTTGGCCTTCGGTGACTCTGGACTCACTTCTTACAGGGCAGCCCCTTGCACCACTGGGAAATTCTCCTTCCATTTTTCTTGCTGTGGCCTGTGAGCCCCAGTTCTGCCCTTTGGGGCCACACAGATCAAGATCGAGCCTCCAGCTCAGGCCCCAGAGGCACGTGGGCAGCTTTGGGGTACCTCCTCGGTCTTCTGCAGGCTGTTCTTCTCCGTCCCCACCCAGGACAGGCCCTCCAGGCCCTCCTCAGCCTGGACACCTTCTCTGGGGACACTCCTTGGGCATCGTCCAGTAGGTCTGGGTCCCTCTCCGGGGTGCGGTGCTCCGCCCAGAAGCCCTGCCCACCTCCGCCTCTCACAGGGGAGCTCCCTATGGCTCAGTGTAGACCGACGGGCAAGCGTGCGTTCCAAGAGGGTCCTGGCCAGACGGCAGGGCGGCTCTCCCAGAGGGCCTGTTCCCATTATAGCTACGGCCCCTGCATGGGAGGAGAAAGGAGGAGAGGCAGCGAAATTTAGGCCACTCTGGATAGATTAATTAGTGGCATATTCATCAAATCAGGGCAGGACTGCTTCCGAGACCCAGGACACGTTGGGAACGCAGTCCCCAGAGGATAAAAGAGGACTTCGAGAGGGGCAGACGGAGCTATATTTGTTTGGGTCCCGCCTAGCTTTGGGCAGTGAAAGGTCAGAGGTGGGACCCTGTCGGAAGTCCAGTGGGGAAGGGGGTCAGAGGACACCAGTGTCTCCAAGGCCGCGGAACCCATGCCCCACCCCACCCCAAGCAGAGAATCTGAGTGCCGGTGCTCATGGAGCGTGTGCGGCGGGCCGCCGCCAAGAGCTCTGCACGGGTCATCGCGACTAGTCCGTGCCCCTGAGGTGGGCTCCATCCACTTTGCAGAGAAGTGAAATGGCTTGCCCAAGTTCCACAGCATAGAAGTGGCGGAGCTGGGTCAGAGGCTAGGACTACCCAATGGCAGAGTTCGTTTCAAGCCCCCCTCTGGCCCGTGCAGGGGGATTTCCTGTTCTCCGCACCCAGCAGAAGCCAGCAGCCTTGGGGCCCCTGAGGCCCGGCGGCACGTACGAGGCCCCCTGTCTCTCAGCCCAGGGTGGTTGAGAACATGGCTCTTGAGCCAGACTTTGCCTCAATTCTGGTTCTATGTCTTATCAGCTGTGTGACCTTCCTCAAGCCACTTAACTTCTCTGAGCCTTGGCTTCTTCATCTTCCTACGTATGACAAATACTGACGAAGCGCCTCTGTGTGCTGCCGCCTGCCTTAGGTGCTGGCGAGATAGTGGTGGACAGACAGATAAGGAGCGTCCTGTCCATAGAAGGGACAGATAATGAACAAGCACGTAGACAGATGGGGAAAAATTACAAATCGTGGTATCTATGAAGGTAGCAAGTTGCTAAGGCAGAGGATACCTGGGGGCTCCTCCTTTAGATAGTCATGGAGCGATTGTTTGAGGGGCGACATGAAGGGGAGAGCGGGTGGAGAGAAAAGGCCCGCTCTGTGAAGCTTGGAGAAGGAGCGAATCAGACAGGGGCAACAGGAAGTGCAAAGGCCCTGAGGTGGGAACAAGCAAGACTGTCTCAGGGAATGCTGGAAGGCCACTGTGGGACAAGGGAATAATAATGCCCACCCCAAAGGTTGTTGAGGTGATAAGTGAGATGATACATGCAAAACACCTAGCCTGGTGGCTGGCACGTAGTAGGGGCACAATAAATGTTCCTCCTTCTTCCTTATTGTGGTGACAGCTGTTCTCCCATCTCCTTGCCCCCACGTCAGCCTCAGCCCCAAACCCCGAGGAAAGGCAAAGGAGGGGACGGGTGGTGGACAAAGCCTCCTCTGTTGTGGAAGACAGAGGTCTTGGCCGCAGGCAGTCCCCTCTCTGGGGCCTGGAGCTCAGGGCGCTGGGGCTGGCACTGGAGCTGGGGGCAGGGCACCTCTGGATTGTCCAGCCACTCCTTCTGTAGGCTCAGGCCCCCCGAGGTGAGGTTCTGAATCTGCTCACTGTCCTCTGGCTCTTTCTTCCCCCGTTTCACTCTTCTCCCTGGTCCTGGGAAGCCGGAGAATCTGCTGTTGGCCTCCAAGCTCAAGGGGGCCGCGGTGAAACTGGCAGACTTCGGCCTGGCCATCGAGGTGGAGGGGGAGCAGCAGGCATGGTTCGGTGAGTGGGGGCAGGGGCTGGCAGGGGTGTGAGGGGCCAGCCTCGTGTTGACACACTGGCCTCTAGGAGCCCCCTGCCCAAGCGGGGGCAGGCGGGAGATGGCTGTTGCCCGAGCCAGAGCTCTGGGAGCAGAGGTCCCGCCGCACTTGGCCTCTGGTCAGCAGGCATCGCCCATCCTGTCTCCATGGGGTCAGGTGCAGGGACGTGGCTACCCTTAAAACAGTACACGGCTTCTCCACATGCACCCACACCACCACTGTTGGCTGGGGGCTTCCGTGTGTTCCCCTAACAGCCTGGATGCCAGAGCGAATTATCCTGATCTTACGAACGAGGAACAGAGGCCAAGGAACTTGGAAGAGTTCATGGGAGATTACAAGGGGCAGAGCCAGGATTTAAGCTCAGATGATCCAGCGTACTCAGAGGTTTGGGCATAACTGAGTCCTGTGAGCTGGCTGGGGAAAATTTCAGTGGGCGCTATCGATCCGTGGTTAAGAGCCTGGGTTCAGGCTCCGACTCTGGCACTTCGGAGGTGTGTGTGCCTTTGGCTGAGTCATTTCACCTTGCTGAGACTTCGTTTCCTCATCTGTAAAATGGGGGTGATATAGCATGGTCCTCAGGGCTGTGTGAGGAGGAAGTGAGACCAGGCACGGAATCGCTCTGCCCAGTGCTGAGCACACACAGCAAATAGTTGTAATTGTTCTTGGGATTCCTTGCTCGAGTCCTGGGGGTGCCTGTGTATTTCAAGCGATCCCCCCAACGTTGCTGGGAGGTAGAAAAGGGAGGGATCCTTAATCTCTCATTTGACAGATGAGGGAACTGAGGCCTTGAAGGAAGAGAGACCCGCCAGGGGACTTAGGGCAAAACCAGAGTTGGGGCCAGGCCTCCTGCTAGCCCAGGACCAGCTCCTAGAAGGGTGGGGAGTGGGCAAGGGTTCAGCTCAGCCTTCAGAGGACATGGCAAGGACACTTTGTCTAGAGTGCCACCAGCACTCGATAGTGGCCACGGGAGGGCTGTTAGCAGTGTATGACGCTGAGGCAGGACCCCACGGGAAGGACTCTGGGATTGACCGATGACTTCTGCCATACGCTCTGGAGTAGGGGTGGTGACAGGGGCCCTGTGCACTTGTCAACCCTGGTCTAGAGGCTTTGCTGCCTTGCCAGGCCAGAGCTTCCTGCCCTCGACCCACTCTTGAGGGCAGAGAGTGTGGTCCCCATCTCCAGGGCAACCTCATCCCTCTTCCAGCAGGACCTTGCCCTGGGTTGCTTACGCGACAACCTCTGTGTGTGTGTCTGCCTGTCTGTGTGTCTGGGGAGCAGGGTTCGCAGGCACGCCAGGATACCTCTCCCCAGAAGTGCTGCGGAAGGACCCGTACGGGAAGCCCGTGGACCTGTGGGCCTGTGGTGAGTGATCCCAAAGCCCTCTCACCCCCAGGCGCCTGCCCCTCGGGTGCCCTCTCCTTTCCCACCCCTCCCCTCTTCATCGCTCCTCCTCACAGGGGGGTGAGGCTTCTCCTGGTCCTCTCCCCAGGGGTCATCCTCTACATCCTGCTGGTTGGGTACCCCCCATTCTGGGACGAGGACCAGCACCGCCTGTATCAGCAGATCAAAGCCGGCGCCTATGATGTGAGTGTCCCTCCTCTGTCCAGCCTCCCTGCCAGCCCCTGCATCCCTTCTGGTGCAAGCCAGCACCCAGTGAGGTCAGAGACCTGAGGTGCCTCCCTCCCGCCCCCCAGTCCCCTTAGGCCCCCTGCCACTGTCTAGCTGTGGGTGGGAGGAGCTGGAGGACTGACCGCGCACGGCCCCGGCCGCATGGTTGGGCCTCTGCATGATGGCGTTTAGCCTGGGGCCCCAGAGGCAGGAGCAGCACCAAGTGGGCTGAGAGGTGGAGAGTAGGCCCCAGAAGCCAGACTCCCACACTCTCTCTCTCTCACAAATAATAACACACACACTAATAATAATAATAATAGCTAACACAACACTCTCTTAAGTGCTTTATATATTATTAGAGCTCAATCTCATACCCATCTATGACATAGGTACGATTACTATCCCCATTTTACAGATAGAGAAGCTGAGGCACAGAGAGGTTAAATAACTGCCCACACTGCACAGCTAAGAAATGGTAGAGCTGGGATTTGAACCCAGGCAGTTTGGCTCTAGCGTCCGTGTTTCTAATGACCAAGCTCTCCTGCTTTTCAATAAGCTGATTCTGTCAAGCCAGGTGTCATGTGTTTGTATCATATTTAAGCCTTACAACATCTCTAGGGGCAGCTGGAGGGTCACAGGTCTTGTCCAAAGTCACACAGCCCGGGAGGCAGAGCCAGGACTTGGACCCAGCCTATAACCACCATGATCTATAACCTATAGCCACCGGCCTCCTGCTCCCCAGAGAAGGACCAGCTTCAGAAAACCAGAGGAAGCCCTGCTTTTCCCCGGCCCCGCTCTGGTTTGTCTTGGGGACGAAGGCCCCTGCCCCCCTCTGGTTCCAGAGGGGTCCCCACATTGAGGATCCCAGCTCCTCCTGGTTGTGGATGGGCAATAGCACCCCTGCCTGCTCCCCTGCCAGTCAGGGGCTGGGGGATCGCAGGGGTGGCCTGGGGTAGGCTGGGCAAACCTGGCCCCTCTGCCCCTTCCAGTTCCCGTCACCAGAATGGGACACCGTCACCCCGGAAGCCAAGGATCTCATCAATAAGATGCTGACCATCAACCCGTCCAAGCGCATCGCGGCTGCTGAGGCCCTCAAGCACCCCTGGATCTCGGTGAGCCTGCCTCCGGGGGCCCTTTCCGGGAGCGCCTCCCGATGCCAGGGTCCAGACCCCCGCGGAGTCCTGGCCCTGCCCCCGGTCCTTCAGGCCCAGCATAGGGTCGAGGCGGCTTCAGCCAGAGACGCTGCCCTGCCGCGGTTCTCAAGGGGAAGTGGCGATGGGAGGTGTTCCGTGCTGGCCTCACGACAAGGGGTGCCACTGGCGTGAGATGTCCGGTGCCGGGGTGCTTAGCTGCAGTGTTTACTGCATCCCTGGAACAAAGATTTGTTCCTCGTAAGATGCCAACCTCATCTCCATAAGATGACCCCTGAAGGGTCCTTGGACGGGCCTGCCTCCCACTCACAGACCTCTCCCCACTTCCTCTAGCACCGGTCCACTGTGGCCTCCTGCATGCACAGACAGGAGACCGTGGACTGCCTGAAGAAGTTCAACGCCAGGAGAAAACTGAAGGTAACAGGTCCTCGCCCTCCGTAGCTCCCGGACATGGAGTAGCTTGGTTGGGTCTCCGCAGAGGCCAAGAGACTCACTCACCAGTTCTTTCCTTCACTGAGTCAACAAGCACGTCCTGAAGGCCTGCTGTCTGGGCTGGGGAGTGAGCGGGTGGAAAGGACAGACAAGGACCCTCGAGGCCGGGGTGACCATAGCAGGGCCAAGAGCCAAGTCTGGAAGGACCGAGGAAACATCCCAGGAAGCCTTGGCAAGTGACAGTTAGGCGGATGCCCCAAAGGATAAGCAGGTATTAGCTGTGTAGTCAGAATGGACAGACGTTCCAGACAGACAGAAAACTCGTGTGCAGAAGTCTGGGAGCCTGAGCGTGATCCTGTAGGGGGACTGTAAGTGTTTTGGCGTGGCTGGTGAGAGGTTCTAGGGGGTGAGATGGAACGGGGCAGGAGGCCAGGATGGGGGAGAGGCCCTGCTGCCAAGCATTGGAGAGGACAAGCCAAGAGACATGGATAGGGGTCATGGCCCAGAGGAAGCCACAGTGGGACCCAGGTGGGCCGGGGCCTGCCAGCCTCTCAAGCAAGCGGTGTGTGCTCCCAGGCTGTGCTAGCTCCTGGCCTAGAACTTGCCAGAGGCCCCATGAACAGGCAGGAAGAGTAACCGAGGAGTCCCCGGCCTGCTGGAGCAGAGAAGCCATCAGAACGCTGAGTGACAGATGCGGAGGCCCCAGCTCCTTCGGAACCTCCTCACCTACTGCTCCCAGGCCTGACATGGTGGCCCAGGAAGGGGCACGGGCCAAGCGGGTGGTGGCCAGCATGGTACCTGGAGAACTAAGTCCACCCGCCCCCAACTGGGAGTGGTCACAGAGGAAGTGTCAAACTGTCTTCAAGTCACGGACTGTCAGACTCAGAGAGTGTCCAAGTCAGATAGTGTCAGAACCAGGAGGGCCATCCCCTAGGCCCCTTGTGGAGACAAGAGAGTTTCTCTATATCGACCCTCCATGGCTGTGAGCCCAGGAGCCCCGGGAAAGACGAACTAGTGATGAAGTAAGGTACTGAGCGCCTGGGAGAAGGTGAAGGGGGCCCAGGAGGGCAGGGTCTATTGTCCTTGGCCTTTGGGAGTCCCCACCAACAGGTGTCCCCAAGCCCTTCCACCACCTTTGGCCAGGACAGTGGAACCTATTAATATCTGCTGCTAGGATGGCCCTGTTCTAGGAGCTGTGCCAGCCAAGGCCCAGCTCGCCCCGACCTCCCCGGGGGAGGCAGGCATGGTCTCCCGGCTAGGGGGTGAGGGCAAATGGAGGGTCAGGGCAGAAGGATTTGGCTTTGTGTCTGAAGGCAGCACCTGCCTCCCCCCCCATTTCTCTGTCTCTCCTCTCCCCCTCACCTCCAACTTCCTGTCCCCCGTACCCCCTCCTTGTCTTTGCAGGGAGCCATCCTCACCACGATGCTGGCTACCAGGAACTTCTCTGGTAGGTGGTGGGACTCGAAGTCCCAACTACACCCTGCACAGGTCTGCTGGGAGAATTGTTGGCTACCTGTGGGGCCTCAGGCCAGGGGCCTGGGGAGAGTGAGGGCTACAAAGGACCCTAAGACTGGGACTTAGGTCACCTGCACCCAGAAGTGCCGAACCCAAAAGGTCAGCAAGCCAAAGGCCTATGAGGAAGGGTTAGAGGTTGAGTCTGGCTTCCCAACCTCACAGCAGTGCTGGGATTCTCGGGTTGGGCCGGCCCGAGTGGGAGGCCTCCCGAATATCGGGGTATAGGTCCAGTTACTCCTAGGCCCAGGGAGTAAAAATACTCCTGTTCCCCGCCGGTACTGAGCCCCGCGCTAAGCAGTCCCCATGCTTTCGCTCAGGTGGCCTTTGTGACAAGGCAGTGGGGGCCATTGCTAGGCAGAGGGAGGCAGAGACGCTTTTAGTGTAGCTTTGAGTTTCCCCAGAGCAAGTGCCCTTAACCAAGATGGGTCTGGCTTGGGCCAGAGCCGGCTGGTGAAGGCAGGGCGTGCCCAGCGACCTGCAGTATGTCGCCCCAAAGAGAAAAGGAAGGGATTAGCGTCCGGGCTTAGCCAGAAGCTCCCCTTGGCACATTGGAGAGCGCCCAGGCCAGCGCCTGCCAGAGGCTTCTCTCTGGGGAGACCGGACAGCTGACGGGGCAGCCGAGCAGATATAGCAAAGCTCACCCGAGGGGCCCTCTGACGGCCTGGGCCGGCCAGACGGGGCTGCTGGGGACACGTGACCAGCTGCACAACCAGGGCTCGGCACCGGGAAGCTACGGCTCTGACTTTGCAGAGCGCCCACCTGCCCGTTTAACCGGCCGGAGGAAGGAGACCCAGAGGTGGGAAAACACGGGAACTTCAGAGGTGGGCTTGGCCCACCGCAGGGACCCACCGCCCCACTCTCTCCCCAGACAAGGATCCTGCAGTTCCTTAACCTGAAAGATGAGCCGCCCAGACAGTCAGAGTCTTTTTTTAACCTCTGAAGTGCCCCTAGAAACTCTAGTCCAGAGCTCACAAAATGGTGCCCGTGGGTCAGTTCCCGTCTCTGGACAGGCTTGTGGGACCAGTGGTGTTTTAAACACAGTGGTGTTTTTGAAAAGAGTTTCCAGCCATTAAAAATTAGGAGATTTCACAGAAACACCCAGATTTCTGTCTTTTCTTGAAAATTAGAACATGTGACCTCATGGGACCCGCAGTCCTATGGTCGTGGGCTGGAGCTGAGAAAGCCCCCTTGAAGCTGGAGGGGTGACCCTTCCCCCTGTCCCACTGCACACCCCAGCCCAGCCCATGAAGCTCGTAGAGGATGGACCGCCATTCCTCTCAGCTTAGGGACCCAGAGACACCACCCCTGCATTTACTCTGCAAGAGGGACTTGTCTGCAAGGGTCGCAGGTGGACTTGTGAGAGGGACTGGGAGGCTGGGCCAGCATGAGCCTGTCCCTCTGAGCCCCTGGGGCATCCATGTCCCATGCTGCCCCCTCTCCCCAGGCTCGCCATCCCCAGGCCACCGGGAGAAGGACTTACAGTGGCCACCATTTACTGAGGAGCTACTGCATGGTCAAGGGCTGTGCTAAGCCCTTCCGACATCTCCTGTCTCCTTTAACGTGAGACATCTGAGGTCCGAAGCAGCCAGATGCCAGGCTGGGCAGGGCTGAGCATTCATGCCAATTCCTGGCTGCGGCCCTCACCAAGGGCTCTGGCCAGGAGGCAAGGAGGGAGGGAAAGAGGAATGACAGAGGTGGGGCCTCCCTGAGAGCCATTGCTCTGCTTTCCCAGCCACCACAGACACCGCCCGCCCTAGCGCGGGGCTCTGCAGCTGGAGGGTAGGGAGCGTCTGTAAGGGATGGGCGCTCTGGCAGGGGTGGGCCCCGGAGTGGGGCATCTGCTTCTTCTCACCGGCAAAACAAGGCTCGCAGCTGTCCAGAGTGAGTAGGCAGGGCTGACACATGACCTCGGCAGCAGCATGGGGCTAAAATTAGAGCGGGCCGGGGCGGGGAGGGAGCGGCCAGCCCCGGGCCAGGCAGCCAGGCCTCCGGGTTGGCCACCACCAGCGCGGGTTGTGACCGGGATCCAGAGGGAATCCCCAGGCTGCAACAGCAACCCCACGGGCCTGGGACGCGTTTGTCACCCCCTGGCAACCCATGGGGCCAGAGGGGCGCACTCGAGATTGCTGAGGACGGGGGAGCCCAGGCCCACCTCGCGGGCCACCGGCAGTCCAGGCCCCAAGGAGGAAGGAGGAGCAGAAGGAGGAGGTGTCCCCCCGATCACTGAGCCGGCTCCGTGCTCTCCGCCTGCCCACCGATGCTGCTGTTCCTCACCCTGTGGGCCTTGGTGCCCTGCCTGGTGTTGGTAACCCTCTACTTTTTCTCCTCCGCAGGAGGGAAGAGTGGAGGAAACAAGAAGAACGATGGTGTGAAGGTAAGCCCCCGGGAGCCCGGCAGGGCCTGCATCTGGCAGCCTTTCCGCCGACCAGGCCTGGCTTTCAGGGCTGGGGCGAGACCGGGGCCTTGCTGATGGTGTTCTGGCAGATGTGGTCGCTCGTGCAATTGGGCCGTCCCCAGGATTGGGGGAGGGGGCAGGGGCGGGGGAGGGCTGAAAGTAGATGGGAGAGACAGGTGGCCTGGGGTTGGGGCGGGCACAAGGAAAGGAGCAGGTCTGAAGGAGATTTCTGTGGTTCTCTGGGATGGGAGGACTGGCAAGTGAGAGGGTACAAAGAAGAGACAGAGCTGATCATGAGGGGTGACCTCCTCCTTCCCGAGTGTGGGCTGGCTGGATTGGGCCCCCGACCCAGTGTGCACCCCAGTCCAACCCACAAAGCCCATGGAGGATGGATAGCCATCCCTTGTGGCTTTGGGATCCAGAGGCACCCACCCCTGTCAAGGCCTGCCAGTTCGGTGCCAAGAAGCCCCTCCTCCCCTGACCCAGGCCTGTCCTCTGTCCCCACCCCTGATGCCCGAGCTATCTCCTTCCACAGCCCGCTGACCCCTCCTTCCCTCCTTCCCTCCTCTCTCTTCTCCCTCTGCTCTCTGGGGCCTGCCCCCGCTCTCTGCAGCT
Organism: Ursus maritimus; assembly: GCF_017311325.1. Lineage (NCBI taxonomy): Eukaryota > Metazoa > Chordata > Mammalia > Carnivora > Ursidae > Ursus > Ursus maritimus. The sequence goes on from NW_024423897.1 coordinate 22,747,222, forward strand.
CCCTTCTCCCCTGCCACTGGCTTGCCTTGTGGGTTCTCCTCTCTTGAGACCCTGCCTTTTTCTGGGCTCAGAGCCCTGCCTGGCCAGGACCCCAGGGCTGGGCTATGCCCAGGATGCTGGAAGGTGTGGGATGCTGTCCAAACACAGCCACCCAGGTGGGCTGGTGGCTTCATGGCTTCATTGTAGCAGTATTTATGGTCTCAGGCCACTGGCTTTGGTTTGGGGGGTGCACGGGAGGGGATCTGGGCTGGCTGGCTGAGGCCAGGATTTGGACCTCCCTGCTGCTTTGAGCCCTCTGGGGACTTGAGTTTCCTCACAGGTACAGTGGGTAAGGTGGGAGGGGTGTGGACTCCACGATTTCCAAGATTTAAGCTTTAAAAACAGAAGAGAAAAAAGAAAAGAAAAGAGAAAAGAAAAAGACCACTCAACCCTATCTAATCACTTTTCGTTCTCATCTTGGGTACTTGAGGAATACAGAATTATTTGGTTATCAGCCAAAGTCAGTGGTTTTCAAACGGAACTCTTGGAGCCTGAAGGTTTTGGGGAGGCATCCTTAGCAGCAAAAGGGGTACAGTGGGATAGTAAGGGGGAGGCTGAGCAGAGAAGGTTCTGGGCTTCTCGCACCCTCTGCAGCCAGAACAGCTCCGGGTAACAGACATCATAGTGGTTAGGGAGCCAGGCTGGACTTTGCAGCTGGGAACGTCGGCTGGTTATCGGAATCCCTTGAGCCTGTGTTTCCTCATCCGGGCCATGGGGGTAAAAGGGATTCCCACCTCCCAGGGCTGCTTGTGCGGATGAAGGAAGATAATGCGTGTTGAGGATTTAGCAGGGGCTGCTGGCATGGGATACATGCTCTTGAGATGCTAGCCAGTATTGTCTGTTGTGTTCTCTAGATTGGACTTCCAAGTAAGGGTTCTTTGAAAACAAAGTTTGATCGAGGAAGTATTTGGAAATACAGATCTAAAGCCATCCCAGTTGATAAAGTTAACACACGCTTATCCCAAATCCTAGGACAGAATCCAGAATTGAGTTCGGGCTTACTTGCTGTTTTGGGTTACCCATGAATCAGACTCTCTCCCTGCTCTAAATGGAAAGGGTAATCGGGGGATGTGCAATTTTGGGGTGGTCCAGTTTGGAACAGCTGGGGCCCTCTCGGCCATAGCGTGTTGACACTGGGGATGCTGGGTTCCCTGGGAAAAATCACAGTTGGGCGATATAGGGCAGAAGGCACATGGGGCAGTGGGCTGTGGTCCAGGTCAGTGGAGGAGGAGGGAGCAGACGGAGGGTTACCCCGTCTGCGTGGCTCTTAGGTTGGCCCTGGCAAAGCACTGCCACAGAGCCACGGGTGTGAGCTCAGGGCTTCCCTCAGGCTGGGCCTTGGGACGAAGCTCTCTTCTGGCTCGTCTCCAGGCAAGGCCAGGAGGCAGAGGCTGTCTGAGGGCAAGGACATCGCAGAGCATGGTGGAACTTTGGCTAGCCACTGCAGGGCTGACCAGTGGGCACAGCTGAAGAAAAAGCCACTCCTTCCCGTAGCATCAGGATGGACCCTGGGTGACTTCTCAGGGTGGCTCGGGCGTGGATGATGAAGAGAAACCAAAGGCCATTCCTGGCCAGACTGTCTCTTTGTAGCTCAGCTTCCTGCCCCGTTTGGGGGGTGGAAAAGGAGAGAAGCCCAGCAGGAAGATGAGAGTAACCAGGGACCTGCCCAGGATTTGGGGAGCCCGGCATACAGTTTGTTGCTCTGGGGGTCCAGTCATGTGTTTCCCTACGAGTGATGCTGGACCCCAAGTCAAGGAACGTGGGCTTGCCGGGCCCCATCGTCCCCTCCTTTGGAGACCTGGGTCAGCAGTCCCGCCATCTGTGCAAGGGGAGAAGGGCACGTGTTTGCTGGCGCCAGCGAGAGGCTCACGCTGGAGTGGGCCTTGGGGAGTCACGCCATGAGTTCCCTTAACCAACACGCGTTCAGGCCCAGTGGGGAAGTACGTATTTTTCTCTCAGCTGGTCCCTGCAGAGCCCTCCACCTTCGCTGGAGGGAAGATGGGCTTCGGAGAGCAGAGATACAGAGTACTGTACTTTATGGGCTTGTAGGGGCTTCGCGAGGCTAATTTTGACCCTACTTAATTTCTACCATCTTTGCTAACCCTAGAACCATGCTTCTACACGTGGTTCTGAGAGATGTGACTCTACTTGTGGTGAAAGACCCTGGTCAGTATGGGGTTATTATTAGTATCATCATCATTTGTGATCCAGGGAAATCGAGTCTTTCTGTTCCCAAGGAGCGCTGACCCCCCTCCCAGCCACCTCCTAGCCTCTACTTCTATGAGGAGCGGCCGACTGCTCCCACCCCTCACCCCACTCACTGCCCCCTGTTGGTGTCCCATCCGTGCCATCGTGACTCCTCTCCCCCATGTCCCATCCTGTCACTGTATGTCCGACTCGATGCAGTCTCTGCTCTGTGTTCCCTCTTCGTGTCCCGCCTGGAACCCTGGCCCCCATGTTCCTCAGGTTTCTGCTGACAGCAAGCTGAGGGCCTGTCCCCTCCCGTGTCCATGGTGCCTGGCCGGGCTCCAGCCAGAAGTGAGGCCCACCCTAGCGGCTGGCTGCAGGCTGCTGGCTGTGGGGGTCCCACCATCTACCCAGCTGGGGCAGAGGCAGGGGCCGTGAGCCTTTACGCCGGGAGATGCCCGGTGAGCCACTTCTGCCACTGGGGGCCCTGGAAGGAGAGTACAGGATCTTGGGCTCCTGGCCCTAGAGGTTCCTGAATCTTGGAGTCAGAAAGCCCAGAATTAGACCTAAGGATCCTCAGAGAATAGCCAGTGCCTCCCCCAGGGCAAAGGCCCACCCTGAGGGCATGTCCAGTCCGTCCCCCCTCCCCTCCGCAGTACAGCAGGGAGAACAGCCTCCAGGCCGCTCCGATGGAAGGCGAGCGGTGCAGAGCAGTCAGGCCGCGGTGTGTGGAGTCCTGGACAGAGGAGAAAGCCTGCACGCAGGGGTTCCAGCCCCCGCTCTGCTACCAGCTAGCTGAGAGGCCTCGGGCATCACGGCCCATCTCTGGGCCCCCGCCTCCCATCCGTGCAATGCGAGTGTCAGTCTCAGACCTGCAGCCTTCCCTGAAAGCGAGTCTTTACGACTCCTAGCCTAGAGTGAGAGAACGAGAAGACAATGTGTCCTCTCTCTTTCTCCCCTTTCCTTGGTTCCACGGCCAATAATACGGGTGAAGCTGGAAATCCTCCAAAAGCTGGACTAGAAGGGCTCAGCTGTGCGTCTGGCTGTGCCTCAGTTTCTCTGTCAGCCTAAGGGAGCTGAACAGGCCTGTCGCTGGGACGCTGGGACCACAAGGAGGATTTCAAAGGCCACTTAGAGGACTGGTTTCCACACCCGGGGCCTGCTTTGAAGTCACCTGGGGTTACTGTTTAAAATGCAGACGCCCCACCCCAGACCTAGTTACCGAACTCCTTGAGGGGGTCTGGCTATGTTTCTTTTCGACAGGTTTCCCAAGTGACCGTGACAGTCAAGCAAACCAGGAGCGGGGTTCATTTAGTAGACACACATGGGGAAGCTGGGAGGAGGCACTGGGCCTCATCTCCAGACCTGAGCACGCTTTAGGCCTGCAAGAGCTTTGGCTTCCAGAGGCCTCAGGCAACTGGCGTCCAAGACCCAGGATTTGTTGCCCCCGTCAGAGATTGGTGTAGAGGGAGCCCTGGTCCAAGGGAGGCTTGGCCTGGAGCTTGTTGGTCGAAGCGTGAGCCCCAGGCGGCTGTGCACGAGGCCCCCAAGAGCTTCAGGCGGAGAGAGGACTGGCCCTGCTAGGGCGGCCCTTGCTGGTGGCCCTGACTTCTTGCCCCAGTGCACGCTGGCAAGGGACCGTAGAGGATGACCCCAAGGCCCATCACCCTTCCAAACCTCACCTGTCGTTTGTTTCTTTGCTCCCTGCCGTTTCTCTGCTCCCTGCCGTTTTCACGCTGTGTCTTTTCCTGTCCCATCTCTTCTCCTTGTTTTTCCAGAAAAGAAAGTCCAGTTCCAGCGTTCAGTTAATGGTGAGTGTCTGCCGTCTCCCAAACGCCGGTAAATGCTGGGCCTCAAACCCTCGCTCCTGCCTGCCTCCTGCAGGCTGCACTGGGACCCGGGGCGGGCAGAGGGTGCTCAGGGCGTGCTTGGTACGTGTGCCTCGTGTGACAATCTGTGTGTTGTGTGTGCGTGTTGTTTGCGTGTTTCTGTTGACACCTCCAACTCCATGGCCCAGACCAGCCGCCTGGCTGCAGACCTGAGAACCCCCTCAGGTATGAAGGTTGATTTGAACCCCATCCCACGTCCAGCCCTTGGCTTCTTGCTGCTCCCCGCCCTCTGCTCTGGAACTCATCTCAGGGCTTGGTTCGTGCCAGTGGCGGCGCGGGGGGCTTGGTTTGGCCAAAGGAGTGGGCGCCAGAGAGGCCCTTCTTGAGCTTCTCGACGCTCCCCAGGGCCCGCCGGTGGCAGAGGGGCCACCAGCCCCTGCCTCTGTCTCGGGGTTCCCGTGGCGGCATGGTGGCCCACATCCCTCTTCTTCTGACTCCATGGCTGTCTCCCCCGGTTGTGTGGTTTTTCTCCCCCTGAAAAGCCCAGCCTCTCTCACGCTGGGCCTCCCCACCTCTCTCTCTCCCTCTCCTGCCAGTGTGTGTATTCCTTCCCCATTCTGTGGCCACCATGAGCCTCTCTGCTCTTCCACACCCCCTCTTCGCTCCCTCAAGCAGGCGGGGCCAGGGAGCCCTCCCAGCCCTTCCAGAAAGGCCAGGGTTCTCCTCACATCCATTCCTTCATCCGCGCCCCCCGCCACCAGCCACCTGCTTAGCTGGGCCCTTCCCCTCCTTAGGCTCGGAAGTCTGGCAGGGTTTTCAGGGAAGCATCTGGATGGCAGAGCCGGTGAGGCTTACAGAAACCGGGCCGCAGCATCAGGCAGCTGGGGGGCAGCCCCCAACAGGCCGTGCCTCTTCCCGCTTGCCAGCTAGGCCTCACCGCCCCCCGTGTTCTCTTCGGCAGGAATCTTCAGAGAGTACCAACACCACCATCGAGGACGAAGACACCAAAGGTAGGGGGGGCCTTGCCTTCAGCGTCTGGGCCCCCCGGGGCTCCCGGCAGGCCCCCTTCACTGACAGCCCCGGCCTGAAAGGGCCCCGGGGCCAAGCTTGGGTCCCGCTCCTCCGCAGAGCACCTGGCTGTAGGGCCTGGCAGCCTGGGCAGGGCCACCGCACGGCACTGTTTCCCACGTGAGGTCCTCGGTCCGCGGCGGTCCGCGGACGGACTTTGCTCACTGTAGGGCTGTGTGCGCGCTTTAGTACCGTTTTGGGAAACCGTTAACCTATTCAAGTCACAAATGTATCATAGTGGCATACATTTTCTTTTTGAATTTTTAAAAAAGGAGTTGGTTTTAGGGGCGCCTGGCCGGCTCCGTGGGTGGAGCGTGTGACTCTTGAGCTCGGGGTCGTGAGTTCAAGCTCCATGTTGGGCATAGAGCTTACTTTATTTTATTTTATTTTATTTTATTTTATTTTATTTTATTTTATTTTTTTAAGATCCTATTCATTTATTTGACAGACAGAGACAGCAAGAGAGGGAACACAAGCAAGGGGAGTGTGAGAGGGAGAAGCAGGCCTCCTGCCGAGCGGGAAGCCCAATGCAGGGCTTGATCCCATAACCCCGGCATCATGACCTGAGCCAAAGGCAGACGCCCAATGGCTGAGCCACCCAGGCGCCCCTAGAGCTTACTTTAAAAATAAATAAATAAATAAATAAATAAATAAATAAATAAATAAATAAATAAATAAATAAATAAATAAATAAATAAATAATAAACACGAGTTGATTCTAAAAACATGAAGTGATAAGAGGAAGGGAAGGGAACGCAAAAATTCAGAAAATTCAGTTGACTAGAGTACAAGAAACATTGACTAAGACCAACCCCCAAATGCAGGGGTTACTGTAGCCAGTGGCTGACAGTCCCCACAAGACTTCAGATGGCGGAAGGAGCAAAACCCCAGATAACTGTGACCTGCTTAGTAAGAGGGGAGCTAATAAAGGACAGTAACGGGAATCGTGGCCGCCCTTTGGGGGCACTTGCTGTGTGCTGGACCCAGTCCAAGTGCTTTCCATTGACCTGAGCTGCGAGGTAGGTACTGTGATCCAGCCCATTCTGCAGTCTGGGAAACAGAGGTTGAGTAAATTGGCCCAAGGTCCCCTAGCTCCTAAGCGTGGAATTAGGATTTGAACCCCGGGCAATGTGGCTCCAGGGCCCTGTCTCATAACCGTGGCTCAAAGGCTTTGGTGCATGGCCAGAGGAGAAAGGATGAGTGTATCCTTCTGCTCAGGGGACACCACACCCTTGGACGAGTTAACGATGTCCTGCTGTCCCGCCCGCACCCGCCGTCCTCGTCCCCCAGGACCTGGACACTAGCCAGGGCGGGGGTTCTCACAGCGCATGTCGGAGACCCATAGGGCATCTCTGCAACTTAGAAAAACACCACTGACCTGGGGAGATTGCCGCTGGACCAGCGTAGACATTTTTCCATTTAGATACTGGCCCCTAAAAGAATACATTGAAGGGGCAAAGAGCATTTTATTATGTAACAAATACTTTTGCACGGTGCCACATTCTATCTCTAAAGGCAGTTGGGCACACCGAACACCATGACTACCGTCCCAACTCTGCCCGGATGGAGGCCTTGGAAGATCGGCCCCACCCCGTGTGTGTCCCTGTGCGGTCACTGCCAGCCGGGCCGTGGGGGACAGTCACGCCATCGCCACCACCCTGCACTAGAGCAGATCAGTCTTCCATGATGGCACTAGGGACGGCCTTTAAAGACCGATGATCCTGAAGAAGAACTCCCCATTGGGGTCAAGTGCATTCTAAATCCCTCAGGTGTGATTTTCCAACCACATTCCCAGCCCTGCCCCTGTGGACTCTGAGTCCATCGGTTTGTGGTGGGCCAAGACATGGCATTTCCAAGACTTTCCCCACCTTCGAGGCTCGCTGTCCTCATGATAAGAGGCACTGGGATTTTGAAAAGACCCGTTATGGCCTCATAATGCTGGTCTCAAAGCGGACAGGGGTTGTAGAGGTGAACTGGCTCTGTGTTTCTTCACTGCAGTCCATTTGCTGGGTGACTGTGGACAACTTACTCGACCTCTCTGAGCCTCAGTTTTCCTTCAGTAAAGAGTTGATGATAATAGTATCAATCTCAGAGGACTGCTGTGCGGATGAAATGAGTGTCTGCGTATAAAGTGGTTTCACAGTGTTTGGCGCTGGTAATGGTTTAATAAATTTTAATTTCTTTTTTTCAAACTGGAGCTGATGGCTGAATGACAGGAAGCCACATGAAATTTTCTCGGAGCATCAGTTTTACTCAAAGATTATTTTAACACAGATATTTATATGTTAGAAATATTTGGAAAGGAATGCAAAATTTGTATGCATTGTAAATGTAAATGTGACCCATTGAAGACATTTCCACCTGGAGAAATGGCTCTGGGTGGCATCCCTGAGGCCCCACATCTGCTGTCATTAGCCTCTGCTCTAGAGAGATCAGGATGGGAAAATTTGTGGAATCTTAAATTTTAGTTCACCTGTGCCCCTTTTACAGAGGGGCATCTGAGGCCCAGAGAGAAAGGGCACATCCAGGTTATTAATGGCAGAACTGGGGCCCCGTTCCCTGCCTCAGTTTCCCGCAGGTAAAAAGCCATGTCTGATAGAAGAGATGCTGGCTCAGCCAGGAGCTTCTTCCTGTGTTTGGCAGGAGAGGAGCCCTGTGCCTTTCCCAGCTTCTTCAGGCCTCAGAGAAAGTTTCAGAAAAAAATATTTTCTGGTGTTAATTTGTTAAGTCTTCTCACTAAGTGAGAATAGCAGCTGTTGGGGTAGATTCTGACCTAACATTAAAGTTAATTAGAAATGTCATCCTCCAGGGAACATTTTCCCCTGAGCAAAGAAAAAGACATTAATATTTCAGAGCATCTCAGGCTTAATGCATAGGCCTCTGGCCCTCAGAGCTGCAAGGACGGGGCTTTGCCAGGCTTCCTTCCCACTTCCCTACCTCCGACTGGTCAGCTCCATGAAAATTAATTTCCTCCCCAGCCCAAAGAGCTGCCTCAAAATCTAGACAGAGACCTTCTGGGAAATACCAGCCAGGACTGCTGATCCCATCTTGGCCTCAGCACACTGTGTGACCTTCAGAGAGTACCTTAACCTCTCTGGGGCCTCAGCTGTCCCATTTGTATGGGAGTACTCCTAGATTGAATGGGTGAACACCTGGCAGATGAAAAATGCCAGAGGTTGCCGCTGAGAAACTGCTGAATGAATCTCTCACACACAACAGGACTGCTGAGGACATGGAAGAGACCCAAAACCTGAGTGAGTTTCTCCAGATCTAAGGAGCACCAGATTCCCAGATCTTCTGTCCTAGAGATGAAACTACTAGGGAGATTTCTGCCCACTAGACTTCCGCTGTTGGCAAACTTAATGTCCTGAGTGGGTAGAGGCACAGCCAAGTTAGGCATTGTCTCTGGATGCATTAATAGAGGTATAATGTCCAGAATTGGGGAGGGGATAGAGAGTTCTACCCCAGACCCGATATTCTGCAATATTCAAGCCACACTGAGGATTGTGTGCTAACACTCAGAGAGGCATTTAAACAGCTCAAGGACCCTCAAACAGTGGATGGCCAGCTTAAGTCAGATCCTGCAAACCCTATCCTGGAGGCTTTCAGCCCTAGAAAGAGAAGACTAGTAGAGGGAGAGGGCATAGGGTCTGGGGAAGCAGGTGCACACTTTGGGGCCCCAGAAGGCAGAAAGGGGAAGAGAACTATAACAAGGCGCTTTCGGTGGGGAGAGTCTGACTTAGAAGAAGAAGGAGGTGGGTGCAAAGGGAGAGATGCCCAGCAGTGTGTCAGGCCGCCCGGCAGGCTGCAAGCCCAACGTTCCAACCAAGACGGAACCATCGCGTCTCAGGCTGCTGGGAAGCATCCCTGCCATGGCTAGAGACCAGGGGCTGTCCTCAGGGAGAACTTCCAATTCAGAGATTTCCAGATGATAATAATCATGTTATTCATGGACTGCCAGGCACTGCTCTAAATGCTTTATATTATGCATCATTATTGACATAAATCAGTTGATAGAAAGGGCTTGGAACAGTAGCTGGTTCTCAGTGAGAACCACGTATGTGTTCATTACTTCTACTGATGCACCCGTAACTCAGTCCTCAGAACCACCCGGTGAGGTAAGTACTTTTAGAAGCTCCGTTATACATACAGGGAAACTGAGGCATGGGGAAGTACCTTGCCCAAGGTCACAGTTACTAAGTAGCAGAGTCGGGATCCAAACCCAGGGAGTCTGGCTCCAGAATCCATGCCCCTGACCACTTTCCTAGCCTCTCTGGGACGGCAGCGAGAAGCAGCCCACGGGAGTTAGGGCATGCATTAAGCACAGGCTGGTGGAATGTCGGGCCGGAAGGAACCTTCAGGTCTGTGCGGAGGAAGCTGGGAGGCTGCACAGGCCTGCCAGGAGTGTGTGGAACCGCCCTGGGTCATCCCGCTGATTCTGCGCGGAAGTGGGGTGAGGTGTCTCCTGGCAGGGGTGGGTGTCTCCCTGCCCTCCGTCTCCATGAAGGAAGGCAGAGTTGGGCAGCAGGCCAGGCTCTTGGGCTCCAGGGAACAGAGACCCCCTGGCGCCTTCGTAGATCCCAGCACACAGGGCGAAGACAGCAGCCTCAGGCCCTGGTTCGGTCCACCCCGTGATTCATTCACTTCTGCCTCCCCTGCCCCCGCCCCAGACAAGGCCGCAGAGTGAGCCCGCGGAGCTCACGGTCCACAGGCTCATTCCCAGCCCCGCAACTCTTAGCAGAGCCAGGAGAGAAAGAATTAGCCCCTCGCTGTGCTACTGACCCTGGAGACAGGGACTGTTCTGTCTAAGGAGCACCCACCATGTGCCAAGAGCCATGCTGGGCACAGGGCCCCTGCCCTGAGGACAGTGTGACAGGCGTTGGAGCCGCAAACTCTCGTGGGCCTGGTGGGGGCGGTCGGCCCACCATAGCAGACCCGCCAACTGCTCTCACTTGCGGTTTGCTCACCTCTGATGTGGAAGTGACAGCCACATGAAGTCGAGCCGTGAGGTTTCCAGACGCTGCAGGCTGAGCACACGGCATAATGCCTGGTGGGCTTGCTCGTGCAGTGAGGAAGGCCTGTGGGGCCAGGTCTGTTCCAGGGCCAGGCGTCCAGTGCGGCAAGGGCAGCCACGGCCCAGCTTCCATGGAGCTCGGATCTGAGCTAGGAGATAGACACGCGTACGGGCCTAAGGGAGCATGGGGGGTGTGGAGGTTCTGTGGAAAAGGCCCTGGGCTGGGAGCCAGACTCTGCACCCAGGTGTTCTATGTCCTTGGGCAAGTCAACCCCTTCCTGGGCCTCCATTTCCCCCATAGTTTGCAAAGGAGGCCGAGTGCCTGGTCCCCGCGGGTTCTTTCAGCCTGGATGTTGTAGGATTCTGTGTCCTCTGGGCCTAAGGTGAGCAACCCGGCATCAGCTGGCGTGGGGTGGCACGGGCAGCGGTGAGGAAAGGGACAGGGGCGGGGCCTCAGCCAGGCGTGCTCCTCCCCCTCCGTCCCAGACTGAGACAGGGCAATGTGCCCATGTACCTCACCAGACCGCTCTGTAGGCCAGCCAGCTGACGGGGTTGCAAGTGAAGCTTGGGCCTGTGGGGGGGAGAGCCCGCCCCAGGGAAGCACGCCAGGCTTCTGGTGGGACAGTCCTGCCCAGAGCCAGGATGCCTGGCTCCGAATTCCTCCGCCCCCGAGGCTCAGTCTCCACATGCATCAGGTCGGGGGGCGCGGGCCTTGCTGGCCTCCCGGGGTATCTGTGAGGAGCAGGTGTGGTCACCTGTGTCGGAGGAGACAGGAAGTGGCGGCGCTTAAAATGTGTACCTACTGTGTGCCAGGCGCTTCTGCCCACCACCTCCTCCCCCCTCATTACCTCATCACTGGGGGGGAGGGGGGGCTGTCGCCTCCGTCGGGCGGCCCAGGAAACAGCCTTGTGGCCTCGTGGCTCAGCTTGGGAGGACCTGCACCGGGACTGACGTGAAGTCCGTCTGGTACTCAAGTCTGGGTTGGGCCCTGAAGGGATGAGAGGTGGTTGTTTCCATTTCACGGCTGGGAAAACTGGGGCTCAGAACAGCACACAGCTAATGTGAAAGCTGATGCCTAAGCCTCTATCAGAGAGACCAGGGATTCATCCTGTTCCAGGGGTGGACAGCGGACGCCAGGTCTCAGCAACTGGGATTCGTTATGCCTAGAAAGTTCTGAACCCCTCAGTGCCTGATTCCTACAGGCCCCCAAATGGAGCAAAAAGCTCACTCAGACCTAAGGGATGAGTAAGCCCTAAGACCTGCCTTCAGGGCCCCAGTTTGGCTGCTAGGGACAACTGCCGCTGTTGGCCCGGTTTTGATTCAGGCAGCAAAGCAAGGGGACGGAAGGAGAAGCGTATTTTGCAGTCAGCCTGGCTTCCCCTCAGGCCTAACGTCAGAATGTCCACCAGGCGTGCTTCACCGAGACAAAGGCTGCCAATCGGGACCCTGGCTCTGCCCTTTGCAGCTGAGGGAACTTTCCCACCTTTCTCTATCTTTCTGGGCCTCAGTTTCTGCTTCTGTGAAATGGGAGTAATGATACCTATCTCCCAGCGATAATGGGAGGCTAATGAGACCGTCTCCACGAGGCCCTCAGGTCCTAGCGTGGGGTCTGGCACACACCAGGGACGCAGAAAGTGGTAGCTGGGGCTTCGTTACTATTACTATCACTTCTCTGTGTCTCCTCCTGCCTTACAGTGCGGAAACAGGAGATTATTAAAGTGACAGAGCAGCTGATTGAAGCCATAAGCAATGGAGATTTTGAGTCCTACACGTGAGTCGGCTGGGTCCATTCTGCATGTCCTGCCTGGATCACTGTTCAGGGGGTGCTGATGGCTAACTTGGGGGTCCTTGTCCCTGACCCTCATTCACTCTGCATGTGCCGTGAACCAGACTGAACTCATATTTCTGTTTTGCATTTAGACTTTATGCTTTAACGAAGCTTTCTGTTCACAATACTGTATCTCGGTCCTCCCTCTTCTCCTCCTCCCACCCTCCTCATCTCTGTTCCCCAGGAGGAACTCCAACAAAACTCCTTTGCTTCCCCACTACAGCATGGGCCTCCTCAGGAGATGAGCGGGGAAGGAGGGGAGGGAGGCGGGCCTCTCCTCAGACCTGCTGCACGGGCCTGCTCCTCGCCCTGGACCTCCTCAGGCCTCTGACCTCAGGCTGGCAGGGGCAGGCAGGAATCCATAGGGTGCGTCCTTCCGTGAGCAGGGGTGAGCAAAAGAACCTCAACAGAACCTTCAATCCTCTGGGGAATAAGGCGGAGTGTCCAAAAATAACAGAAAGTGAAACAGATGGTAGGAGACGTCCCCTACCCACCTGGACCAGCCTTTCATGGGTGGCTGTGTGCAAAGGCTGGGCTGGAGCGCCCCCTAGTGGCCACCCACACACTGCCTGGTCTGGCCCGGAAGCAGGCCCCGGCCTGTCCTCAGCCCACCCCAGGGAGAGGGAGGATTCTGGACTGCGGCCTCAACAGCTCAGCTAGGGCTGACAAGACCCCACATACGCTTTTTGGTGGACAAAAGCTGCCAACTCAGGCCGAATAACCCTTGCCTGTTGGGTTCAGGTGAGGTCGAATAACCAAACTGGGATTTGGGTCTTGGGCAGGTGGTTCCCGGTTCCCACCGGGCCCAGGAGCTTAAGTTTGTCTCCCAAAGGCTTGGCAGGCCGGGTGCGTTTTAACTGTGGGAGGGTTTCAGCAGCAGCAGGTGGCAAAGCCCCAGCAATCTACTGCCTCTGTCGGAGGATTAAGGACTCTGGAAGGTGCAGGTGTGAGACTGAGGCTGCATGGACGCGTGTGTGCATGCACTTGTCCACACGTGCACGTTTGTGACTGTGTGCATCGGGGCGTGCGCAGGCGTGTGTGCACACGTGCATCTGGGTAAAGCCGAAAAGCATAGAAACATGCCGTTAAACGGGTCTTGCCGCCAGCCCTCAAGACAGCTAAATCAGCCACGGAGGAGCCCAAGACTATCTCTAGAAGGATACAGCCAGGGAGGGAGGGAAAGAGAGGCGGTTTCTGTGGACCCCACCACCCCCCCATTCTGGGGGGCCATTTCTGGGGACTCCCCTCCCACCTCTGTGATGTTGCTTTCTCTGGCACATACAGCCTACTTTAGGTTCTGACTTGACCTCTGGAGACTGTGGTCCCCTGAGTCTGGCCCCGTGTGTAACCCTCACTCACTGAGCCTCAGTATCCCTAGGTGTATAATGGAGTTGGAGCAGGTGGTCTCTGAGTCCCTTCGGAGTCAGGGACCCCAGAGACCTCCTGGAGAGGGGCTTCTCCGGTGAGGGTGCTCAGTCTCCCCGACACTCAGAGCTCAGACCCCCAACTTTAAAGGCAACTGACGGGTCCTGAGCATCTCATATGGTCTGAGCAGAGGTCCCAGCCCGTTGCTAATCCATTTGGAGAATCTGAGGTGCTGAGTGGAGAAGTGAGCTGTCGGGGTCATAGGGACAGGAAGTCAGGGAAGAGCAGGGTTGGAGTGCCCTGCACTCACCCACCACAGTGGCCAGCTCAAACAACCCTGGGCCCAGTACCTGTCCTCCAGTGTCTCCGGTTCCTCCCCGGCTTGGGAATCCGGGCTTGTCCTGAGGTACTGCCTGTCCTTGGCCGCACTGTCATTGTGACGGGGGTCTGTGTTGTGCCCCAGATTCCAGAGGCCTGGGGGTAGAGGAGACGGTTTTTTCCTTCCACCACCTGGCTGTCAGGGTTCCCCAGAAGGCTGAGACCGGGAAGGGAGCTCTGAGCTGAAAGTACATGCCTTCCTTCCAGGCATGACTTCTGGAAGGCTATTTTCCTCATGTTACAGAAGAGGAAACTGAGGTTCACACTGAGAGCAAAAGGGGCACCTTGAAAGAAGCAAAACCCACCCTGCAAAATGCACCTGCTCTGTGAGCAGAAGTGACTTTCGTGTGAAGGAAAAGGTCCTCCTCCCAAAGAAGGCAAACCGGGAAGAGCCCCTCTGGCCCCGCGGCCCTGGGTGGGGGGCTGAGATTTGGAGGGGAGTACACAGGCTGAGTTACCCGGCCAGCGCCTGGGTGCTGCGCGCCGCGCTTCGCGGCTCTTCCTTGGTCATGTTAAGCCACTTGCTGGGGGTCTTATAACCGGTGAGTGGCAAGACCAGGACCCGAACCTAGGCTTCCCAGTTCTAAGTGGCGCCCCCTGGTCGGCGGTGGGCGCCTCACGGTACAGTTCGCAAGCCCGTTCCCACCCACCAACTCCACTGATCCTGTGACATGAGCGCAATCACTCCGACGTCACAGGCCCACCCTCCTCCAGTGCAGGCCCCTGGAGTTAGAGGGTGGCCCCAAGAGGCCACCCCAACCCCTCTTTCCTCTGACTTCCTCCCCCTAGGAAGATGTGTGACCCCGGGATGACGGCCTTCGAACCTGAGGCCCTGGGGAACCTGGTCGAGGGCCTGGACTTCCATCGATTCTATTTTGAAAACCGTGAGCAATCCCTTCTCTCTGGGGTGCCTGTTGTCTGCTCTCGTTCCATGTCCTGCCGGATGGCACAGCAGGGTGACGGGCAGGGCCCCCGGGGCGGCTCAGGAGCCAGCGAAGAGGAAGATCCCGTATGGACAGGGGTTGGTACCATCTTGGTTCCCTCTCATAACCTGGGCCCATCCCACTGCCAGCTGTCCCTCCTGTGGCTGAGGATGGGGACCTGGGACAAGTGTGGCAAGCCCCCCAGCCCTCTCCTGCCCCCGCCCCTGCCCCTGGGAGGGCGTGGGCAGGGCCTTTATTCTCAGTTTACAGAGGAGGGAGCCCTTCCTGCCTGGACATGTACCCGCGTTACAGCCATCTAGATGCCTGGGGCCACCCCCACTGTCCCTCTGGTCACAAGCAGGCCGGTGGGCTGTTATGCCTGTGGGCGGGCTGTCCGGGGAAGAGGAGGGGACCTGAGCTCACACTGCTGTGCCCCTGCCTGTTTGTCTAGGTCTCTGTCCGCATGTCCGTCCTTCCTGGGCCTCTCCTCTGCAGGAGAGACCCTGGCAGCTTTGCAACCAGGGGCTGTCAGCGGGCTGAGGCTGGGCCTGACCTAGGGCGCTTTCTGCCTGTGTCCATGTCTCACCTTGGCCAGGGGTCAGACAGGGACGAACCAAAGCACGTGCAGGTCAGACTCACGTAGCTCAGGACTAGAGGAAGGCCCTGAGAGGTGGCATACCCAGGGCACCCCAAAAGGAAGGCATATACCATTGAGGCTCCGCAAGATGGCTTCCGGTGCCTGTGGGCACCCCTTGAAACAGCACTGGTCGCACAGTGAGAAAGCCGGTCCCTTTCTAAATTCTCTTTCACTACGTCCGGCTTCATCGGGGGAAAGGCTCGGCTGGACGCTAGTTAAACACCTCTCTCGCACTGCCTCATTTACCCCCTCATCCAAGAGAGAACAGTGTCAGGCTCGGATCCCTTGCAGGCAAGAGCATGGAGCCAGGGTGACATAGCTTTATTTCGTGGACACTGGACTTATGATTAAAGTTGTATTCTGTGATACTGGTTGCTCATTATTGATTGTGCTAGAAAGTTTTCTTTTAAAATAAATTTACATAAATTAATAAAGTGTATTGATTCAAGGAAGTATTTTAATAAAGTACAGGTAGACGGCAAAAACAAAGGTGGCGTTTAAGTGACCAAAATAGGGTCTAGTCCCGCTCTACCTCACCCAGAAGGGGAAACTGAGGCTCAGAGAGAGGAAGTGACTCCTCTGCAGGATCCCAGAAAGTCAGTGGCAGAACCCAGTCCTGACTCATTCCGTCCCATCCCTGCCCCGGGTGGCCCCCTCTCATCTGAGTGTTAGCAGTCCCCAGCTGTCCACTCCTCTCTTGCCTGCACCCAATCGGACTGTCCTGATAGGCTAGAGGGACCCAAGAGCACCCCAACAAGCTGACGAGAAGGAAACTGCCTTTTCCCTAAATCAAACTCTGATGCCCCAAGGCTAGCAGTGGAGGTTAAATTTTCATGTGAAGAGAGATGGCTGGACCCCAAGTTTTCCCCATCACCCTGGAGCTCCGTGGCTGGTCACCATGGCCACCTCTCTACAGGTCTGTCTCCTGGAGGTGCTGGTTTTCCAGAGCGAACTCCCCAACCCCCACTGAGCAAAGACCAGACTGAGCTGGCTCTCAAGGCTCAGACATGGCAAAAGGAAACTAAACACACAGGGAAAGCTGCACTAGCTCTTGGCCTGCGTCCAGGCCACGGGCCCCCTCCCGACGCCAGCCCCTTGGACTCCAGATTTGGATGCCGAAGGGCCCATGAGTGCAGGACCTAGAGCAGCTCCCTGCCCTGGGCCAAGTCCCACCATCCTGTCTGTTTTCTCTGCTGGAACAGGCCGTTTCTCCCACGCTCCCTGCAAGGGTGGATGTCTATTCAGAGACACTGCATTAGGGTGGCATTTCTTTACAAATGTCCCCCAGGACCCCAGCCCTCGCCGGCAACAGCAAAGGCCCAGGGCTGGAAGACCCTCGACAATGCTGAGCTCGTTTGTCTCTTCTGAGAGTATTCTTTTTTTAAATAATAACTTTTTATTATATTATGTTAGTCACCATACAGTACATCCCTGGTTTTTGATGTAAAGTTCCATGACTTCTGAGATTGTTCTAGATTGTCCTAATTCAGTCCCATCTGGAGACTGACTTCTTTTAGGTTCTATTGCGTTTCTCTCAGGAAGGGGCCCAGCTTGGGACATGTCGGATTGCTTCTCTGGACCTCAGTTTCCAGATGTTTCATGGATGCGTTGAACTAGACGGTCTTGAGTGCCTCCAGCCCTGGTTGCTGTCGAGGATGCTTACGGAGGCCTCCTTGAATTTTGTAGGAGGGCCACTGGGTGACCTCTGACCTCTGAGGTCACTTGCAAGCCTATAATGCAAAAGCTCTACATTCTCTCGGAGAACCCCAAATTGTAATAATCTGTTAGTCTACGTATGTAAGACTCCATGACTTGGTGTTCTGCAGCCAAAGCCCAGGTACGGTGTGATGATAATATTAGGGCTGCTTTCAGTAGTCCTGGGAAAAAGGACATTTTACACTGTCCAGGAAACCCATGGCTCACAAACCCGGCTGGTCATCCGAATCAGCAGGTGGGGAAGGGGAAGGAGGCTTTTGAATAGTACGGATTTTTGAATTGTCATCTTCAAGAGAGGAGATGGGCAGTGTATATTTTAAACTGGTTCTCTGTGGGATTTGGATCTGTATTTAGGCTACACTAAGAGAACGCATGAGGGTTCCCCTGAAGCCTGGGACCCTGGTGACCCCTGTCCAGCCCCTCCCTGGGTCATTGTCTTTCTGTGCTTTTGTTTTCTATTTTGCTGAAAAAATGGAGAGTTCCTAGAACCAAAATAATTAATAATAATAACTAATAATAATAACAGTGGCTCATATTTTGCATAGAGAAAGCTGGCTTCAGGTACTTTTCTCAGTTTTGTCATGGTTACAAGAGTTATGCATTTCTGCCTGACTCTGGAAAGCTCCATGACCTCACCCCATGACCACCAATTCCATCCTTACGATTCCAAGATCCTAGGAGTCTACAATATTACTCAGGCTTCCATAATTCCGTATGTTGGGAGTAGGGGCAGCAAGTCGGGGGTCCACTGGCCGGACCTAGACTGCAGATATGCTTCATGGGCTTGCACAGGGTTCTACGTGTGAATTAGAGGCCAATAATAAACATGAGGCATTTTCACGTAAAAATCCAGATTTCTAGAGTCTCCTGAAACATCAGGTGTGGCTATGTGGGTTCCACTTACAGCTGACCCTTGAACAACACGGGTTAAAACTGTGCAGGTCCCCTTATACACACATTTTCCCCAATAAATACAGCACAGCCCTGTCAGTGTACTTTCTCTTCCTTGTGATTTTCTTAATAACATTTTCTCTCCTCTAGCTTACCTTATTGTAAGAATATAGCACATAATACAAGTAACATACAAAATATGGGTTAATTGACTGTTGATGTTATCGGTGAGGCTTCCAGTCAACAGAACGTTATTAGCAGTTAAGTTTTGGGGAAGTCAGAAGTTATATGTGGACTTTCAAGTGTGCGGGGGTGGGGGGGGCTAACTCCCCCCCCCCCATGGTTCAGGGGTCAGCTACTCAGAGAGCAGCCACCAGGGAAGCTGTGGACAGGGTGCCCTCTGTAGGTGGGACAGGGTGAGCTCTTCACCACAGTCTCCACCACTCCCTATCACTCACTCCCTGACCCAGAGGCAAAGGGTCCGCTGCCAATTTAGCATCTTATACTCCGCTCATCGCCCTTGTTTATGTACTTGGTTGGCCTCTGTAGGAAACTGGGTTTGAGACTCTGGTCTAAGTTCATCTGATTCTACAGTCATAGCCCTATAGCTCTGTGTGTCTGAGAGACTGATTCTAAAATCCCATTCCCCTGTGTTTAAAGAATTGGCATGTCTGAAATCCATTGTCTCTCAGCTAGGATCTGCTCTAGCCGTCTAGAAGTTCTGCCTTGACTCCTAGCTGAGCCCTGTCACAGAGACCCTCCTGTGGCAATGAGGCCAGCAGGGGTGCCTCTGCTGAGAGGGTCGCTGGGAGATGGGGAAGCGAAGGAAGGGACGCAGGAGGCCCCCAGTTGCATCTCCTCTGCCCCCTCCCGTCCCACCTCCAGTGTGGTCTCGGAACAGCAAGCCCGTGCACACCACCATCCTGAACCCCCATATCCACCTGATGGGCGACGAGTCGGCCTGCATCGCCTATATCCGCATCACGCAGTACCTGGATGCGGGCGGCATCCCCCGCACGGCCCAGTCGGAGGAGACCCGCGTCTGGCACCGCCGGGATGGCAAATGGCAGATCGTCCACTTCCACAGATCTGGGGCGCCCTCCGTCCTGCCCCAGTAAGAGCCCCTTCTTCCTGCCCTCTGTCATCTGGGACGGTCTAAAGGAATGGGGTGGCGTCAGTCTGGAGGGGGCCATGCTGGGGAACTTGGCTGCTCGAAGGCCATGGGGTGGGGGCTGGAGGACCACAGGGAGCAGACCAGACCTGCAGGTTCCCTGGGGGGTGGGGGAAGCTAGGTGGGACCTGAGGAAAACAGGACACCCTCAGAAGCAACCACATCACCCACCGCACATACCGTTTCTTACAGTTGAAGGACCAGGCTGGGGGCCCTGTACCGCAGAGATTTACTCTTCGTTCATGGAATGTGGCTGCTGGTTCTCCCACTTGGATTTTGCTGGAACTCCCCCAATCACATCACCCCACTACCACCATCATCACCATCACCGTCACACCTGCATCAAGAAAACCTGCCTGCTCACAAAAGCTATCACGACTTCTGAGCAAATGGCACATCTCCCTGCCACCACCTGTCACTCTCGCTCTGCGTCCCCTGCCAGGGCGGGGTTTCCTGAGGCCTGGGTGCCCTGGGTGCCCTGGCTGCTGGCTCTGAGGACTCCCCCTCCTGGCTATCGTCTTGGCCTGGTCTTGCCTTGGCTGTAGGCCAGAATGCCCAGCTGTGTGTCCCCCAGGGGCCGAGGAGAGCGAGGCACGGAATCAGGAGGAATGTGGCACCCGCCCCCCATCTCCCTGTCTCTCCCTTCCAGGGTCCCTCCAGCCCCATGAGCCAGCCTCCCCTGTGGGAGAGGGTGAGAGAGGAGCAGATGCCAGGAGCCCCCACTTCACACTGCCTCCCCAGCTCTTCTCCCATCCTGCCCCATCCTCCTGTCCGTGCGGACCCTTCCCCCTCGGTGCGTGGAGCGCGATCCCCCACTCTTTCCTTCCGCCTTCAGCTGATGTTTACCTCCCACAGTAACGCCCATTCCACCCTTCCATCCGTCCTGGAGAATTCCAGCTTCATCACATCGGAGGGAGAGAATCTGATTGCTTTTTGGGGGCAAAGAAGGCAACGTTTAGGTACCACTTCTCCTTGGACCGCATGCCCTTTTATAGCCAGACTTCTGTGTGTTTCGTAAATGGGTTTTGCGTTCCTGGATATTTATGTAATAACTAAACCTCTCAAATTATTGTGAGGAGGGTCGGGTCGGGTTGGGAAGGGAGGTGGGAAGAGGGGTGAGGGGTAGGTTTTTTCTGTTCTAGGTCTTCTTTTTTTTTCCTTTTTTTGTTTTTTGTTTTTTTGTTTTTTAATGTCATCTCTGAGATGCACTCTGTCACCTGTGGTTATCTGGGGCCGAGATGGACTCAGCCCTGGGTGGGGGAAGAGCCTCGCTGACATTTTGGTCCCAAGGTTCCTTTCAGGACTGTAGAAACACCAGATGTTAGTGCTGAAAGACAGCAAATCAGGGCAGAGAGAGTGGGGGAGGTTGTCAGGACAGAAATATCTTTTTTTTTTTTTTTTTTTTTTGCTTGCCTCCCGAACTGAGGTTCCTACTAGGACGCTTCCCAGCTTCCCAGGATTTCATCCCACCACATCTGTGTGTGCTCCCCCAGCCCCCCCTAGTCTTTGGGGGTTCACGAGCATGTGTCTTCATTGCCTCTCCCCTCCATCAACTGCTGTTCCAAGCAGAGCACTGGTATTTCTCCTCTTCACGCCTCATCCTGCAGCCGTGGGTTCGAATCTCTTTCTTTTCCTTCTNNNTCCCTCTTCCCTGGGACTGACTCTGGCGTGGAATGCCTTGGCTCATCACTAGATCTACTGTCTGCACTGTTTTCTTTGCATGACTTTATATGCAGTAAGTATGTTCAAAAAAAAAAAAAAGAAAAGAAGAAAAACACTCAGCAAAACCAATCTACATGTTTTGGACAAAAAAAAAAAAATAGAGGTTGTATTCTCAGTGTCCGACTCGGAATTATGTTGCCGCCTCTCTGTGCTTTTTGGCCTCTGTGTGGCCGTGTTGCCAGCATGAGATACTGTCCCCTCTGGAGGATTTTAGGGGAGGAAGAGCCGCATCCCCAGGGATTTGGAGGAGGTTCTGGTTCCCCGGAACCTCTGGGGAGCCCTGGGTGTTGGCTGGAGGACTGGTGGGGATGTTCGATCCAGGACTTTCTGAGTTTTCCCTGATCATGAGAGGTCTGCTGGGCCCTTTTCTCAACAGCTGCTGTCCTGGGGACAGGCGAGGCAGGCTGGGCTGGGGCTGCAGGCCAGGAAAGAGGCTGCCTGGGCTTCCTGCTCTCCAAATTGGTTGATCGCTGGCCTCTATCCTTGGCAGACACCCTGCTGCCGAGGCCCAGGGGGCAGGCACTTGGCCCGCCCCAGTCCAGAGGGCTTCCCAGTAAGGCCCAGTGATCCCAGAGTCCCAGCGGCAAAACCGCCTGCCTCCCTCGTGAGCTGCCGGCTCGCACAGCAACCCCTAAGCCCCAGGTGAGGGTGCGGCCTTCACAGGGGATGCTGCATTACCAAGACCAAGTCTGGTCCCTTTCTCAGCCTCAGTTTCCCCATCAGTTAAAGGGTTAAATATTCCCGCCCAGTCTATGTTGCAGGGCTGATGGGGGATCCAACAGGACGGTGAAGTGAAGCCCAATATACCTGTGAGAACTGACAGGGTTAGTCACTGGCTGGACTCCTGCTTCGTTCTGGGACTGGCCAGCCCCCCTCCATGCCCCCACCTGCCCCTCATTCCCCTCTTTGGTGCCTGTCAACTGCTTATCAGCAGTGGACTGCGGGGAAAGAGCCATGCTTTGGGGGTTAGTAGGATTCCATTCCCAGTCCTGACCAGACTTGCTGTGTGACCTCGGGCAAGTCCTTTCCCTGCTCTGGCCCTGGGTTTCTCCACCAGGCGGAACTGAGCTGAAGGACCCCAATGTCCTGATTCTTATTTGCTGACATGCTTCATGCCTCCTATCCACTGTGTCCCATTCCAAGTGCCAGAGAAATGGAGGCAGGGCCCCACCCCGGGAGGAAACGGCCCCCACGAGGAAGGCCACTCCTGTGGGTGGGTAGTCAGCCAGTGTGGAGCACAGGCGTGACCCCGAAGCAGCACGCAGGGGAGGCTGGCCGACAAGCGGCCCGGAGCCCACCCCTACCAGACAGTGAGACTCTGTTCCTCTAGAACATTCTGTAGATGCAAAAAAAATCCAGACCTAAGACCAGACCTGGGCTCCAGCATGCAAACACCTCTGTAGGAAAGCATTCCCCCAGGACCGTGCGCACCGTGGCGCTGGTCCTGGCCTCCTGTCTTCCAAGGGGAGACCCTTTGGGGGATGTGTTTGTCAGACTCCCCGTGCTGGTTTCTCTGTTACTATTTGTTTGGGGATTTGTTTCAGTTCTTTTCTTTTCTTTCTTTCTTTTTCTTTCTTCTTCTTCTTTTTTTTTTTTTTTTTAAATATGTGGCTGTGAACTTGAATGACCACTGCTCAAAACTTCTGCTATTGGGTGGGAGGGGGGAAGAAGGGGTGTCTGTTTTACTGGTGTTTTCAGTGCAATAAATAGCTACCAACTTCTGCGCACTTGCTGCTGTCTCGTCTTGGTCAAGCACCGGCGCTGGGTGTGTTTTGTTTCTTTGTTTCCTGTTCCAGATCTCGCCATTTGCAAAATAAAAGCCAAGGTCTCCATTCTGATTGGGCCAACTTGGTCTCATGCTCAAGGCTGAGCCAATTACAGTGGGATTATGTCTGCATCCTGGGCCCCAGCCTTAGAGCGGGTTGAGGCCAGTTTTCTCTCAGGCATATGAGGGGCCCTTATCCAAAGCAAGGGTGGGGGGGTGGACATGGGTTGCCACAAACAGCCAGCAACAAAGTCTCCTTCAGGGGCCCGGGGCAACGTTCATCTCCCTAGGCCTTGGTTTTCCTGTAAAATGAGAATTTGTTCCAGAAGTCCCTCCACACCTATTCTCTTCCCCTAGCCCAGCCTCACAGACAAGCCACCAGGCCTAAGGACTCCTGGAGACTGGTTCAGAGAAAGGGGTAAGGGGAGAAAGCCCTCAGTACCCACACATTATCTATGGACTGGGCCGGGGGCCTTGGGGCCAGAGAGAAGGATGCCTCCTCCATTGAGGAGGCAGGGAGGCCCCTGCCGCAGTAGAGGCCAGTTTGGTTCTCTGCGTCTAGGCTGTCCAGGCGGAGCCAACATGGTGATGCAGAGGCTTTGGCCCTCGGGCCACGACAGGGTGACCACCTGTCCTGGTTTGCTGACACAGGATTTTCAGTGCTAAACCTGGACGGTTCCAGACAAACCAGGTGAGCTGGTCACTCAGCCATGCTGCCGCCTGTTACCTGAATTCCACAGGGGGGATGTGCCTGGTGGAGCCTACAGTCCCCTCTAGACCGTGCTCGGGGTGTCTAGGACTCCAGAGTTCCTGCACCAGCCACTTCCAGAGTCCATCCTCACTGTTGGTGTGCAGAGGGGCCACGAGGTGTGTGCCCCTTGCACACACACGAGGACCTTCACAGTGAAAGCAGAGGCCAAGGCTGTGAAGGGCCATGAGCACGGGCCTCAGGGCTCGTGCTGCCATTGCAGATACTCGCCAGCAGGTGGCAGCACAGGAACAGGTCACAGGCAGCACCCAGGCCCTGAGCCTGGAGCTCCCAGTCTACTTCCAAGACCTACCCTTTAACTCTCAGAAAGTACCAACTCCACCCAAAACACTACTATCACCTGCCAGGAGCACGACCCTTCAAAGTTCACAGAGGGCTTTCACAATACCTCTCGTGTCAGAACAGCCCTATCCTGAAGAGGAAGACGGTGAGATCTAGAGGCAGAGAGGCTTCCAGCCAGACGGAACCAGGGCCTTGGGGTCCCAATCCGTGTTTTCCTGTCTCTGAACGGCCAGCAAACTGTGACTGGGGTCTTAGGAATCTCCTCTCTTTGACCCTCTGTCCCTTCCAGCGACCGCCCGCAGTCCCTACCTCCCCACTGCCCATTTACTACGAAACCCACTGGCTCCCTCCTTCTCTTGCTCAGTGCACAGCAATGCCCCCTCAGCCTTCAGGACACAGCTCCCCTTGGGGAAGCCTTCCTCACACTCTCCCAGCACATGCTGAGTTAGGGCCCTGGGTGGGCTGACCCAAGCCCTGTACCCACCTCACCAGAGCACTCTGGGCTGAAGGCACATAAGCAGGAGTCTGCAAAACCGAGCGCTCCTTGAAGGCGGAACAGCATCTCTCCCTGCTCCCCACGTGTGCAGGGGCTAGCAGCGTGCTGGCACGGAGTAGGATGAGGGCTGCAGGGATGAAGGAGGATGGAGAGTGCAGGGGTTGAGCCACTGGGCAATAACAGCGGCTGACTTTTGCTGCACACCACGGACCTGGCACGCCCTACTCTCTGGCGCGTGCTCACACGGTCCTCAGGTTGCCCCTCCACCAGCCACTGCTTTTCTCTTCCTTTCTTTCTATGAGCAAAGACGTTGTAGAGCAGAGGGAGGGAACCTGACCGGGATGGCCCAGGGTGTGAGGGAGGGGGGTGGGTTTTGGAATTTCAGCCCCTCTAAACACCTGCCGGGGCCTGCTGCAGCCAACTGGGCTCTGAATAGGGCCCAGTGATGAGCTGGACCTGTCTTCTGTCCCCAGAGAGTGAGAGCCATGCGGTGAACCAGAGTGCAGGGTGGGCTGGGGCGGGGGCTGGACCTGGAGGTGCGAAGTGTATTGGAGCCAGAGGAGAGCAGGAGAAGCATGGCAGGAACTGGGGGTGCTGGGGAGACTTTGTGCCCATGCTCAACAGAGTGAAACGGGGGGGGGGGTGGAGGCAAAGCAAAGGCTGAGAGCCCAGAACAGTGGCTCAGGTAGGGGTGGGGAGAGACGAGGCTAGGGAGGAGGCTGTGGGAGGCCAGAGTGTCAGAGGGTGTCCCAAATCTCCTTTGTGGTGGATGTGCTTTTCCGGGGTACAGGCGGGTCCCCAGCAATGGAAATGGCCCTCCGGACTGGGCCACAGTAAATCTTTTAGGAAGGTGCTGAGAGTGTTTGCGCAGGGCAGGGTGGGGCAGGTCCAGTCCTGTGGGAATGGCCCCTGCTCCTTGTCCTTCTTCCTGGGACGGGCTCCACCCTCCCTTCTCCATCTGGACCTACCAAGTTCTCAGAAGCCACTTCCCTCTGGGCATCCTGGCCCCACCATCCTTTCCTGAGCTTTGGGCCACAGCTAGGAGATGGATGGAGCTATCTAGAAGGAGACTACCCTTTCACCCAAGAAAAAGGGGAGAATGATATCAGTCTCTCCCAGTGTGACCTTGAGTGAGTTACTTTCCCTCTCTGGACCTCAGATTTCTCGTTGTTACAATAAGGGGGCTGAGCCTGTGGTCCCCAAAGATGGGAACGGTGCTGGCGGCTGCAGAATCACCTAGGGAGTAGGCTAAAAATATGGATGTGTAGACCCCACCGTCAGAGGACAGGACGCATGAAGCCTGGGCAGGCCTCCAGGAAGCTGTAGTTTCAGTGAGCAGTCAGTTTGGGAATTCTGCGCCAAGCACCCCATTCCCCAGTTCCCACAGTTGCACTGGGAGCTGGAAGAGCAGTTATGAGCCAGCCCCACCCCAGGCTTCCCGCTTCCCCATCCACTCCCCTGACGTAGCTAGATCAATATTGACCATTGGCCCCTCCCCGGCCCCTGCCTCCTGCCACCCCAATTCCTAAAACTCTGTGAGACCCTGGCCCTGGGTCAGCAGAGTCAGGGTCAAAGCCAGCCTTGGGGCCCCGGAGGATTTCAGTGGCGCCCCACTCCGACAGTGTATCCGGACCTCCTGCTGCTTTGGCAGGACCTCCCTGCCCACTGGAGAAGCCATCCGAGCTCTTAATCGTTAACTCCATCCAGCAAGAGGGGGCCAATCCCAGAGCCCAGCTCTGAAGAATGGGCACTGCTCCCCTCTGTGGCTCTCCAACCCATCCATTTTACGGATGGGGACACTGAGGGCCAGCCTCCAAGGCACCTGCCATGGAGCTGGAAGTTACCAGCTCCCCTCGGGCTTCCATCGTTGCCCCTGGCTCCAAGCACACCCATCCCACCCTCCTTCTCCCTTTGCTGGTTGGCGGCAGTAGCTGGGCCTCAGTTTCTTCATCTGCACTAGGGACAGCGGGCTCGTGAGAACCATCCCACCTGCAGGGCTTCTACCTGCCACAGTTTGCAGTAAGCACTGACGGTGTCGTTTTTTAAATTATGCACTGAGAACCTGTATTATCCCATTTCATTTCCTGCCGGGGAAGCCATTGTCCACATCTTCCATCTGAGGACACCGGGGGTCAGAGATGAAGCAGCAGAGCCAGCTGGGTTGCCCAGCCAGTGGACAGTGAAGCCAAGACTGGGCTCCGACTGGCAGAGTTCAAGCTTGCCTTGGCTCCTGTTGGCTATCGTTCTCGAAGGGAGGCTGCTGACAGATACTGTGGACATCAGGGGAAGAGGCTTTCTTTCCCTCCAAGAGAAAGTGATCCTGGATGCGGCGTTAGGAGGAGGCCTCAGCGTGGCCAAGGGGGGCGGGCTGCTACCCTGTCCTGGGGGAGAAGGTCAGGCCGCAGGAAGTCAGGCGAAGACGGAAGGGGAGTGGGGGGGTGGAGTGCTGGCCAAGGATCCACGGGCGGGCAGGCAGCCCTGGACGCCCTTCCAGGGCAGGACCAGCGTCAGCAAGGCCTCAGGCCCCAGAGGGAGTGGCCTGGAGCTCAAGGAGCCAAACTTTCCATGAGCCATGGGCAAAAAATGAGTCTGGAGAAGAGTGTCCACCGCAAAACCGTAGGCTCAGCAACCCAGGGTCACGTGAAATTCAGAGGGGCTGGGGCTGTCTTAACTCTTTGCTGGCTGTCCCTAGAACCCCCAACATGTTGCTTTCGGTTGCCGCTGTGCTGTGCAAAATTGTGAACGGGCACCGCGGATCCCCAAGGCCACACAGCCAGGGAGGGGCAGAGCTGGGAATGAACCCAGGTCTGTGTGGCTGAGCAGCGCTGGCCCCCCACCACCATGCCCTGCCATGGCCCCAGGTGCCTTGGGGTCCGGGGAGAGCGCTGGAAGTGTCTTAACTACACAGAGATGAAGGGGGTTGTCTCAGGAGGCTGTGAGCATCCCATGCACGCTGAGCTGGGCTGTCACAACTCACCAGGTGTAGGGCTGAGCCAGGCTCCCTGAGGACCCCAGGAGCCCACACCTGGTGGGGAATGGAGGGCGTGTGGAGGATGGCTAGGAGTCCCATGGGTGAATGGGGAAGACACTGGAGCCTGGGCCTGCTCAGGGTACCATACATGGTGAACTTGGCTGGGGTGGTAAAGGGGACCACAGGGGGCAGGGCCTACTGAGAACCAAACACAAAGTAACCGTGTGACCCCAGTGTTGTCTGTTGACCCTGACTTGACCTTGGGAATATGGCTGACTCTGATGGTGTAGAGCCCTCTCCCCTGCCCGCTCCTGCTCTCCTTCCTCCCTCAGCCTCTCAGATATTTACTCGCACAGATCATAGGCTAGAAGTGACTGCGGGTGGTCAGTGCCCCATCTCAGCGCTTCCCAGTGCCCCCCAAGAGAACACCATCTCTGATGGGTCCTAGAACATTCCTAGAAGAGGAATGAAGGGCCCCAGGGCACCCTCTCCACACTGGAGCCAAGCACAGATGCTGCCCCCCAGCTCTTCCCTGCCAGCCTCCCCAGGTCAGGGGGCCATGGACACAGAGATCAGCTGAGAAGGGGAGCAGAGCATTGAGCGGGGGTGGGGACCCCGGGCCTGGCCTCAGCTCCTGTACGTTCTCAGCATGGGCCAGGGCCCTGGTAATGCCCAGCCTCTGCAGAGCCGTGGGCCTGCCAGCTACCCTAACCGAGCCGCGCTTGTCAATCAGCTGCTCATGTTTAAATGGGGAATGTCTCACAAAAATCCAAACTTCCAACTTCTCTTAAAAAGCCGGGGTATCTGGCAAGCTGAGCCCATCCTTGTGAGGGGCAGCCTCCCCTGAAGAGGCGTGCTTCCTTCTCTAGCGCCCCACGCTCCCCCCCCACCCGTCTGACCTCGTCTGACTCTCCCCCATGCTCGCTGGGGGCCAGCCACCACGCCCCTGCTCACACCTACAGCTTCGCTCACCGGGCTGCTCCGCTTGGCTCTGCCAGCACTGCGGTTGTCACCTGCTAGGGCATTCTAGGGTTCCAGGCTGGGGGTCTACTCCCAACAGGGCTGATGTCTTCCTTGAGCTGCCCTCTATGCTGCCATGGGTTCCTCCAGCCGGGGGGTCCCTGGTCCCCAATCAGTTCCCACTGCCGTCGGCCGGGCTGGGTCTGTTCTGAGCCAGGGTGACTTGAAGTCAATAAAGGGACGGGCATGGGGGCCGTTGGGAGGTGACGCTGGTGGCAGAGGCGGGAGAAAGGTGAGGTGGCAGGACCAGTTGTCTGGCAGCGGTGGAAATGGGACAGACAGGAAGATGGGGCAGCAGGACAGACAGGAAGATGGGGCCAGGGAGGACAGACCAGGAACCTCAGGGCCCGGGCGCTGGAGTGGTGAGCGAGGGCAAGAGCAGCCAGAGAAAGTAAGGCAGGGGCACAGGAAGTGAGGCAGGGGTAGGGTGTGAAGCCGGTAGGCTCCCTAGACTCTTGGAATCCTCCGATCGCAGACTGGGAATATGGGAGAAGAGAAGCCCAGACTTCTAGGTTGCCCATTCTGGACGCCCAGGACCGCAGGCTGCAGCCAAGAGGCTGGGCGAGGAGTCCTCATAGGACCATGGCCGTCCTGGGGCCCGGGGCTTGTCCTAGAGGGAGCCGGGAGGGCCCTGAGGGGACTTCCTCTTGGGATGGGGCCACGGAGCTGGCGCCGGGCTCTATGAGCAAGGCTGAAGCCTGCCCCCAGGGTGTGGGAAGAGGCATCTTGAATCGTGAAGGCCATTCTTGCGCCCTCAGCAAATTAGCAAACCCATGCTCTTCCTCCATCTAGAGCCCCAAACAAAGAGGAGCAGGAGGGGGCCTGGCCCTTTGTTAGGGGAAATTAATAAATATCCGAAATATGCAGCAGCCCCTCCTCTCCACCCCCAATCAAAGCCTTCACAAACACCTGGGCCTCGCATTTGAAAGGCCCTGGGGCTCTTTTATATGGCCAGGTCCTGCCAGGAGGGGGTGGGTAGCACCAGGAAATTCTTCCAGCCTGGGAAACTCAGGGCTCCTCCCAATCCTGGTCTTCCAGCCCCAGCTACACCTGCTGGTGAGGTCGGGGAGCAGCTGGAGCTGGGAAGGGGAATGCCAGCCACCCAGGTGTGTCTCCCGCTCTGCCTGCCTCAGCTGGGTAACCCTGAGCAAGTCTTGCCCTTTGAAGGGCCTCAGTTTGTCCGTACGTATAACAGGGGCTAAGTGGCTTCCTCATCTTCGGGGCCCTTCCTCAACCCCATCCCCCCAGCACTGCCACAGAAAAATGGGACAGCAAGTGTCAGAAGCCAGGAGAGCCAGGAAAGCGAACAACTGAGCCTCAGTTCCCTCATCTGTCCAACAGAAGCTGGAAAGCCCTGTGCTGCCCACCCTTGTTCTCAGCAGTAAGGAGAAGGGGAAAGAAAGATGACCTCAGTGGTGTTTATTAACAATAAACCAACAGAACATGGATGGGTTGGGGAGACGGCAGGAGAGAAAGAGGGCACACAGGCCGGCCCAGTTGCATGAGGGTGCCCTGCCCCCTGGGGCATGTTTTCATGATCCACCCTCCTCTCTCAGGGAAAGAGGGACCCCAGGGCAGCCCCTCCTGTGCCTGGGACTGAAGATGCTGAGGCCTCTGGCCACAGGCCTGAGGTGCTGGCTGCCCTTGGCTCCCTGCCTCCAACCTCATGCCTGGGCCCAGAGTGGGCAGCATCAGGACAGACAGCCATGTGTGCGGACCACCTCCGAGTCTCTCAGTTGCCTTGGTTGTCCACAGCCAGGGCCAACGTCCCAGCAGGGCCAGGAGCTGGAGGAGACATTGAGGGCCACCAGAACAGCGAGAAGAGAACGGAGGGGCTTTGGGTCCTGACTCTGAGCCTCACTCCCACCTCTTCACTGTGTCCTCTGTCCTTATCATGCCCACGGCTGCCACACCGGAGGGCACGGGCTCCAGGGAGGGAAGCCGCGGGCCCTTCTCAGAAATGTGGGGTCAAAAGAAAATACATTAGTTTCTCTGGGGGGGGAAGAAAAGTGTGGGGACCTCATCCTTTTCCCACCCCACCCCCTCACTTAGGCCAGCAGTCCCTCGCCTGCCCTCCACAGGCCTCCCACCTCCACCCTGGCCCCTCTAATTCACCCTGCACACTGACCCTGAAAGATAGTCTATCTAAAGCACAACCAGATCATGCAAACCCCTGCCCCCCCCTTGTCCCCTGCTCCCCCTCCCCCCAAGTCGTCCTTCCCACCTGGACCCTGCCGTAAGCTGGTAACACCTAGGTCTCTGCCCTGTTCTCTGGGGGGGGGCACTGGAGCTACACTGGGGCCTCCACGCCCAGCCCCCCTCTTCCTCTCTCCCTCCCACCCTGCCCATCCTCCAGGGCCCTCAGACCCCACCTCCTTCAGGAAACCTGGCCCCGGGCAAAAGAGCCCACAGGGCTTTTCTCCCACTTCACTTGCTAACCCTCAAGGCCTGGGACCTTGTGGGCCTCACTGCACCTGGAGTGTCCCTGCCCAGCTCAAGATTCTGCCTGTTCAAAGTGTGTGGGGGCAGGCTCCCCTAGAAAAGAGAGGAGTCTGGCTCTGAACAGAGGAGAGAATGATGCCGGCTGCCACAGAAGACAGGGAACTGGTTGGCCAGGAGGCCTGGGGTCCGGTGCCCTCCGCCATGTGAGCTTGGGCAAGTCCCTCCTCCCTGGCCTCAGTTCACCCACCTGCACGATGAGGACTGAGCTTGGAGTGGGTGTGTGTGCGTGTAGGGAGAAGGTAGACAGAGGAGAGGCAGAGGCCACGAGACAGGACTTGCCCTGGGGACAAGCATCGCCATGGCGACCGCCCATGGCCTCGGGCCTCTCGGAACCCCGCGGGGCAGGTCTACCCTTCCAGCCTGGCCGGGCCTCCCCTGGCCACCTGGCTCCCGGCTCACATCATAGACTCCTCCTCCTCGGCGATCTCGCGGTCCACCTGGACGGCGGCGTTCTCAAAGCTGGTGACGCCCCCGTACTTGCGCATGTGCACCACCAGGGGCTTCGGCGACTGGCTCCCTGCCAGCGTGGCCACGTACATGCCGGTCCTGTTCTCCTCCAGCGACGGGCCCCAGTCCATGGCCGGTCGGCTGGCCTGCTGGAGCCGCTGTGGCAGAGCAAGGACGGCAGTGACAACGGCGGGCGGCCGGGCACCCGCAAAGCCCTCACCAGGTCACCTGTGTCAGCCCTTGCACCAGTCCCAGGGGGTGGGGTGCTGAGGGCAGTGCGCTTCCCCAGGGGAATGAGTCACATGCCCAGACAAGAGTCCTGCTCGGCTACTCACACGCTGGGTGGCCTTTGGGCATGGGATTTAAGCTTTCCACGCTCGGTTTTCCCCTCTGTCACCTGGGGACCGTGACGCCTTCGTAGGGTCGTCAGCAGGCGCTGAGCTAGAGCACCGGCAGGGTTGCTGGGAACAGGCTACGATTACCTGCCGGCCAGTCCAGGGCCACTCTGGGTCCCTTCCCCTAAATGCTGAGTCCTAAGCAGCTGGGAGCTTTGGCGAAGAGCCAGGAGCCGGGAGCACTGAGGCAGGATTGTCACTGACCCTCCAAGTTTCTCCTAGTTGGCCTCGTTCTGACGCTGATGTCTGACCTTTCCCTCTCGAGCCCCAGTTTCCATGGAAGGAGGGAGGTGACTAAGATCATGACTAAGTCTGGACGTTCTAGGGTTCCTCCCTTCCCAAACCACATTCCCCAAGCCCTCTGTGCGCCCTGTGGGGAGAAGAGCCCCAGAGCCTTGGAGGAGGAGAGACAACCAACATTAAGTGGAGCCTCCTGGGTACAGATTCAGGGAGGACAACGTGTGCAGGGACCTTAGCCCGGGGCCCAGCACGGCCCCACACGCAGAGCACGGTGACCCTTACTGGACTGTTGTAGAGCGGGTGACCCCCTGCTCAGAAACCTGCCCGCGGCTGGTCATTTCACTTGAAAGAAGAGCCGAAGTGCCCACCACGGCCTCCATGGCCTGGCCCCTGTCTACCTCCCCGACCTCAGCTCCTGACACTCTCCCTCCACCCACACCTGCTCTGATCCAGTCTTGCCGACCTCCTTGAGGCCTTCAGACATGGCAGCCCCTCCTGCCTCGGGGCCTTTGTGCTGATTGTCCTTCTGCCCGGAATGCTCTTCCCTTAGATATCTACCTAGATCACCTTGTCGGTTGGGTCAGCTGTCACCCCCTCACAGAGGTCTCCCCAGCCACCCTGGCCAAAATACTTTCCCATCATTCTCTATTCCTAAACTTTGCTTTTGTTTCATTTTTTTATTATTTTTTAAAATATAGCACTTACTACTACCTTTATGTGTGTGTTTATTGTCTGTCTCCCACATTAAAACCCAAGCCCCCCTAGAGCAAGGACTTAGAGTTCCCAACTGAACAGGGGAGCCTAGACCAATGCTTCTCGACCCGAGTACTCTGGACATTTTGGCTGGAGAGTCCCTGTGTAAGAGCTCCCTGCACACCGACGGGTGCTTACCAGCATCCCTGCTCTCTTCCCCCTGGAAGCCAGTAGCATCCCCTGTGCACACTACCCTCTTATGACAAGCAGAATGCCTCCAGACGCTACCAAATGGCCTCTGAGAGCAAAATCACCCCCACGAGAATCCCTGATGTGGAACAAAACATTCACCGCGTCCCAGCTCTATGCTAAGTTGGGCTTCTTCAACCCTTACAGTATCCCTGTGAGAGGGACATTAGGACTTTCACCCTCCACCCCCACAGATATTATCTGGAAGTAAAGTTCGGCAAGGTTTGTCAACTTGGCCAAGGTCACGCGGGTGACAAGTGGTGATGCTGGGATTTGAACCCACGCAGTCTGACTCCATCCTAAACTTAAAAGACTCTGTTTTTCTGCCCTTCACAGTTCTCACAACATCGATGAGCTTCTTTTCTTCTCACAGCAACCCTTAGGGGAGGGATCACTGTCCTCACTTTCAGGACAGAGAAAAGCAGCATTCAGAGAGGTGCATTAACTCGCTTAGGGTCACACAGCTGGCAAAAGGCAGACCCCGGATTCCACCTAGTGTGTCAGTGCCGGAAGCCCTGGTCTCTGAAGGTGGTACTCGGGAGCCGGGCAAGGACTCGTCTGCAGTGCCCCCCACCCAACAACACGGCCCTTTGCCTGGCTGTTAGCGGCTGCGGCAACAGGGCAAGAGGGAAGCGTAGCAAGGCTTGGGAACCACGAACTTCCAGGGGGCTGGAGCCCTCTACCCTGAGCAACACCCCTCTCCTCCTTTCCTTTGCGGACACCTTGGCTCTCAAGCAAGGAGACAAGTTTCCTCGAGCCGTACAGGTGGGGCTCCCGAGGTTGAGAGAAGGCCAGGGCTTTGCCGCAGTCACACAGCGGCTGGAACCAGAGCAGTGGCTGGACTCCAGGACGGCCCTGTGGTCTGGGTGCTGCGGCCACAACCCCTGTCTGCTCTGAGCCTCTCTCCAGGTGCAGGTATGAAGGGGGGTGAGGGACACCTGAGGGCACAGGGGAGCTGTGTGGGGAATGGGAGCAGTAAGGTGCTGGCAAACAGATTGAGGGGTGCAGGAGGCTTGATTTGTAGCCAGTTCCAGTGGTATAAACGTTCCCATCAAGGTCGATTTCAAGTTATCAATGATTTAAGAACCAGCTCACAGCATCCCTGAATATTTAACGATTAGCTCTCATGAGCGAGTAGCAGCTGGCTCCGGCATTATCCCTGATGGGATATATGGGCTATGTGTCGGGGTCCCTAGGTTCTCTCCAGGGTACCTAGCAGTCTCACTCAGCTCTGCTCACTGTGACAGCCTCTTCCCACCAGAGGGACTCCACACCCATGGCCTCAGAAATACAGAGAGTGCAGTGAGACTCAGAGAGGGGCCGAACATTGCAGTGGTCACACAGCCTCACCACACACCCACTGGCCCACTCCCCTCTTTTGAGACTGCGGCTCCCACGCTCAAACAGCTTGCAGTCTCTGCTTTCTGGATCTCTTCACAAAGCCTGGCGTGGGCAGGGCTCCCACCATCAGCCCATTCCCGGGTCACACATGGGCTGCAGCCCACCCTCTGGGGTCCCTCAATCTTGCCTTCTGACCCTGAGTTCCCACAGGGAAACTTTGGGCTGGTGACCAGAGTTAAGTCCTGACCCCTGCCCGACTCACAGTAGGACCCGGGACCATTCCCTTGTCCTCTCCCCAAGACATGTGGGCACTGGCCGACACCAGGGGTCTTTGGGTTGTGTGCACCCCTCAGGGGCCTCCCATGGTGCTAGGGGCCACAGGGCAGGACCCGAAGCCCCCTGAGCCTGCCTTACCGCAAGCAGGTCTGAGAGGAGTCATAGCCCAGGCTACTGGTTGGAAAAGGCTGTGAGGCCCTGGGTAAGGTGCTGGGGCAGATGTTTTCTGTTCTAGTAAGTGGGCCCAGGGCAGGGCCCGGGGTCAGGAAGGCCGGGGGCAGATGAGGGCGGGCCAGACTTACCTCCCAGAGCGAGCCCTCCTCCCGAAGCACAGCCACCAGCATGCCGGCGGGGATCATGAGGCAGGACAGCAGGCCCATCAGGATGCCCAGCAGCTCGGCCCAGGCCGGGAACCGGTAGCTGCCATACTCTGAGGGCTGGTACTTGACGATGCTGTACACCAGCAGGGCCTGCAGGCGGCGGCCCCAGCATCACAGCGGGCTTTGGGCAGGCCCCAGGGCTTAGGCCGGCCCAGGTCTGAGCTCCCTGGAGGCCTGAGAGAGCTCAGCCCAGAGCCGCCCAGGGTCAGAGATAACCCAGTCCTAAGCCATGTAGAACCGGAGACAGCTCATCCCCGGAGCCTTTGTGAGGCCTGGGACAGCCCAGCTCGGAAGCACCCAGTTCCTGAGACAGCCTGTGCCTGAACTCCAATTCCAAGGCTGAGAAAACACAGCCATGCACCAACATACCAGCCTAAAGCCCCAGCCCTAAGGCCCTGAGGCCTGAAAAAGCCCCACTCATTTTGCTAACCACACTTGGGGCTAGGCCCAGCACAGCTACAGAAGCTGGGGGCATCGGGGCGCAGGGGAGTAGGCCCAGATCCTGGTGCCCGCCCCGCCCTCAGCTCTGACACTGGCCCACTCTGGGCCGGGGCAGCCCTGCCGGACTGCATGCTCAGAGGGCGACGCTATTCTCAGCCCTGGGTCCCATCCCTCCTTCCCACCGGTTACCAGGAGAGTGGCCGGGGACAGGAACAGCCAGCAGGCCCTGAAGTAGAGGCCCGGCTTGAAGCCCAGCATCATGTGGACGTCCCGGCAGAACCGCTGGATGCCTGCACAGGGGAGGGGAGGAGAGTGGCCCCGCCAGCACCTCCCACAAGCACCAGCAGCACCCCCTCCACCCCCACTGCCCCCACTGGAGACCCTGGCCCTTGGGACCAGGGACCCAGGGCAGGGGGACTCGAGTGTAGACACCCATCCTCCCCCTGTGGGGAACGGAACGTCAGCTCCCTCTCCCACGGCCCCTCTCACCATACACCCTGGTGACGGCGAGGCACGTGGTGACCACCACCACCATGAGCCCGAAGCTGGCGCTGTAGTCGTCCAGAAGCACCAGCCAGTACATGCCTCCCTGGAACACAAGTCACAGCGCTGGGATCCCCTCACCACAGTCTTGTTCCCCAGTGCCACCCCCGTCTCCAGGCAGGAGGCGGGCAGGAAGCAGCCAGGATGGTGGTGACAGCAGGATGATGACCATGTGACCGCTGCCTACCTGCCGAGCCCTTTACGCACATCATCCTATTGGAGCCTCACATTTTATTGGTGGGAAAACAGGCTGGGGAAGGCGAAGCCACTTGTCCTGAGGTCAACCCGTAAGTGCAGGAGCCAGGCTTGAAGCCAGGTCTTCTCTACTTTGAAGCCAGGATTCTGGGTCATAGGCCAAGCTGCCCTTGGGTAGAGGGCCTGGGGCGGGCTGGCTTCCTCCCAATGAGGAAGCAGCAGGTAGCCCAGGGAACAGTCAGATATTGGGGCAGGCGCCTGGCCTGGCCTCCGCCCCCTGGCGGCCCTCCGTCCCTGCAGCGGCACTCACGTCGGTGGTGAGGACCAGCCCCATCAGGTACATGGCCACGCAGATGAGCCCCGAGAACACAGCCTTCTTGGGCCGCAGGTAGTATGGGAACTCGTCTGTCACAGCTGTCACAATGGTCTCCAGGAAGGCAAACTGGGGGGAGGGGGGGGGGGGGTCAGAATTCACAGACACATGTGCACAGACACGCAAACTCACACAGAGATACACCACACACAGACACACAGCTACGCCATACACACAGATGCACGCACACACAGACACACGTCATACATGGACACACACGCGCGCACACGCCCCGCAAGGGGCCCACTGGCTCAGACAAAGCTCACCTGGCTATCCAAGCCAAGAGTCAGGAGCATAAAGAAGAAAAGGAAGGACCAGAAAGGCGACAGAGGCAGCATGGTCATGGCCTGTGGGTAGACGACAAAGGCCAGGCCGGGGCCTGGGCCGAGGGCACAAAGGGTCAGCAGCCTGGGGCACGAGGTCGGCCCCCACAGGCACACTCAAACACACACAGCCGCTTCCACCCACGTGGGCACACTAGTTCAGACAAATGCAGAGATGTACCCTGACTGCACACTTCCCACACTTAACTCCTAGGACCCAGGCCGGTACGCTGTCGGTGCTCAAGGAACACAGGGTGACAGAATCGGTGAGTTGATCGCGAGCACAGGAAGAAACATAAGACACTCTAAAACCTCATTTGCATCCACTTAGGTATACCATCACTTACACAAACAATCCCACTAACACACGTACTTGGACACGTCCACTGGCACAAGCCCCTGATTCACATCACCATCTGAACCCTCGGTTCACTTGCATAAGACATCCTGACATGGGAAATGACTCACATGGACAAGCAAGGCAAGTCACTAAGATGCGACAGAACAGAAGACAATGTCGTGCATTCACGTGCCTGCAGACACAGGCTAACGCACACTCCTTTGCCCTCCCACCCCCTTTGCCCTTGGACACCCAGAGACCACGCGCACTGGATGAAGCCACCCATGACCTGGCCGGTGCACACTTGCTCCCTCGCCCGGCCCCGGCTGTGCCCAACACACACCCTCACGCCCCAGGACTGGCCAGCCTGCCCACCTGCTTTGGCTACTTGGTCCACAGGCACACCCAGCTCCTGAGACATGTAGCCCAGCACAGAGAAGATGGCGAAGCCAGCCAGGATGCTGGTGATGGCATTGCCCAGAGTGACGATAAAGGTGTCCCTGCCGGGGGAAGTCCAGGCACACAGGTCCAGGCCAGAGCGAGCTGGCCCCGCCCTCACCCCACAGGGCCTTCCGTGGCTGGCCACTCTCATCCCTGCTCCGGCCCCCGGGTCTGGGAGGCTGCACTGACCTGTAGATGTTCTGGTGAAACGTGTTGTAGGAGGCAAAGGTGAGGAGACCCCCGAAGCCCACACCCAGGGAGTAGAAGATCTGAAGAGCGGCTTCGACCCACACCTGTGGCAGGGAAGGACGCAGGTGGAGAGCAAAGACAAGGGGCTGGCACACCACGGCCCTGTCCAGAGGGCCAAGGAAAGAGGAGGGAGGAGGTGGGGTGGGAGCTAGTCCACAGGTCCAGGGACAGCGTGGTGGAGAGCCTGGCTCAAAGTGACATGGGCTGGGAGCAAAGCCTGTTCGAGCACTTACACGGCGGGACTCGGTAAGTCCCTTTCCCTCTCAGTTTCCCTATCCAGGATCTAGATGATGGCTAAGCTTACCGGATTCTGAAGGAAGTAGTGTCTTATGTAAATTTCCAGTAGACCCTTATTGACAACAAGCCCGTGGAACCCCTTTACTTCCTCCCTGGAGTTGGAGGGACCTGGATTTGATTCCAGCTCCCCCACTTTGTGGCTGTATGGCCTAGGCAAGCCACATCACCTCTCTGATCCTCGGGTCCGTCCTCTGTCGTGCAGGGACAGGAACAGTAGCTCCCTCACAGGGTGGTGGTAAGGACTAATGACTACCTACGTGCCAAGGGCTAGGGTTACGCAGTCAGCAGCTTATAAGCTGCTAATAAGAAATTTAGCTGTCGGCACCACTGTTTCTGTCATACTAATGCCCTCCTTGGGGTCTGGAGTCAGACAGATCTGGGTTGGAATTCCAGCTCTGCCGCCCCCTAGCCATGTGATCTTAAGCTTATCACTCTTTCGGGCCTCAGTTTCTTCATCTGTAAAACGGGAGAATAATGTCTACCTTTTTTTAATGTTTATTTTTCTTAGTAAGCTCTACACGCAATGTGGGGCTCAAACTCATGGCCTCGAGATCAGAAGTCGCACACTCCTCTGACTGACCCAGCCAGGCACCTCAGAATAATGTCTACTTTGTAGGACGGTGAAGAATAAGAAATGAAAAAGACTTAGAGTGTTGAGCACAGGATCTGGTACGGGAGGCCCGCCACAGGGAGGATTCCTACCCATTGCCCTTCTTTTCCCCAGGGAGCCCTCCTCCTTCTATTCCCTGGCTCAGGCCTGACCCCTCCCTCTGCACCTCAGCCCTGAGGGCCTCACCTTGGAAGACAACAGGTGGTGGAACTGGGGGGTGAGATAGAACTGGATGCCCTTCCAGGCCCCCGGGAGGGTGACTCCTCGGACCAGCAGCATGAGCAGGATGAGGTAGGGGAACGTGGCCGTGAAATACACCACCTGCGACGTGGTAAGTGGGGATGGAAGGCAGGGGTGACCTTCCTTCCACCCGGCTCCTCTTCCAGAAGTCCCCATCTTACCTAACTCGCCTCCCCAACCTTTGGGGAGGCCAAGCAGAGAACACCCATCATCCATGATACTTCTCTTTCCCTCCCCGCCTCCCTTCCTCCGCACATGGATCCCTCATTTAAGTCCCGTCACTGCTTCCCAAGGCGTCCCCAGCCCATCCACCCCCTCCAGCTCTGCTGTGCCCCGCTCCGGGCCACCCTCGGCCCCTGCTTGGAGGCCCTGCCTAGGGTCGATGAGAGTCTCCCCCTCCCTGGGTCCACTCCCCTCGCCCCCAGCCCATGCAACCCACCCTGCGTGGTCACCTGCCACTGTGCATTCCCAGAGCCCCCTCCGTCCTGACTCACAGACCCACCTTCCAAGCATTCAACAAACACTCATGGAGCCTCCTCAAAGCGCCAAGCACTGGGCCAGGATACAAACTTGAGTAACAGAGAGGTCCTGTCCTTGGCCAGTTTCCGGTCTGGTGAACCAGCCTGGCCACCGTCCATCCTTACCTCCGCCTCTTTCTCCAGGCGGTGCCTCCGGCCCCCACCCCCACTCCTACCCCCAACCTCCTCCCCACTGACATCTTTTCATCCTCTCAGGCTCAGGCCCTGCCCTGCCGCCTCCTCCAGGAAGCCCTCACCCCTCCCAGCCCCTCAGGCCTCTAGGACCTCGCAGGCCTCACCTTGCCCGAGGACTTCACGCCCTTGAGGATACAGAGGAACACGATGACCCAGGCCAGCAGCAGACAGAGGCACAGGTTCCAGCGGATCCCCCCAGGGCTGCCAATGCCCCGGCTGCCTTGGATGTGGAGGACGTAGCGGCTGTGGGCGATGAAGAGTTGAGTGTCCTCTGGTCCCCCTGCCACACTCCGCGGGCAGGGCGTAAAGCTGTGGCCAGCCAGGTTACGATTACTGGCGGCGTCAGCGTCACGATTACCGGCTGGCATTCACTGAGTTTGATTCTGCAATAGGCTGGTGGCACAATTGACACCTTCCTTCCCTTAATCCCCGCAATGACCCTCCGAATGCTATTACCGTGCCCACTTCGAAGAGAAAGCACCAGAAGCCCAGTGCATTGTGTAAGGTCACACAGCGGGTCAGTGAAGAGCTGGGATTAGAACCCAGGGTCCACCTGACACCAGCCCCTGGACTCAGCCTTCCGGGTGCACGCTGAGCCCCCCGGGGACACTGGCCCATTCCTGCCTCCTCCTGTCCCCAGCAGCTCGGGGGCCCTCCCAGACGGCCACTGGGCCGCCGATGGCCTGACCTCCAGTACTCCTCGCTGGGGCTGACGGTGCTGGTGAGGTTGAGGGGCAGGGCCCCGTTGCCGTCCTTGGAGCCTCTGTGCTCAAGGCAGAGGTCCGTGTTCCACCAGTTGCCACAGTGCTCCCAGGGCAGGCTGCTGGTGAGGGAGGCGAAGAGGTAGAAGAGGACGTAGGCGATGATCGCGTTGTAGTAGATGGCCACCAGGCCCACGATGAGCAGCGTGGCCGCGCCGGCCCCTGGGCGTGGGGAGAGGCGGCGCCCTCAGCTCGAGCCTCCCTGTGGGCCAGGCTGCGCCGCCTCCGGAAGCCAGCCCCTCTCCGGGCTTCACTTCCCCCTCTGCCCAGAGGCTGGGGCATGCGGGCAACCTCCCTGCCTCCCCCGGGCCCAGGCCCCTGCCAGGACTAGAAGTCCTCACCTTTGAAGAGGGGGCTGATTTTCCAGACGGCCAGGGGTCCCAGGCTGGAGAACTGGCCCAGAGAGAGCTCGAGGAAGAAGAGGGGGATGCCACAGATGGCCAGCATGAGGAAGTAGGGCACGAGGAAGGCGCCTGCGTGGAGGAGGAGGGCGGTTGGTGGGGGAAGGTCGCAGGTGGGTCGGCTCCCCTAACGCCCAGCTCCAGCCCCGCCCCTCTCCTGATGGCAGACACCTGCGACCCCATGGAGCACTTCACCTGTGGATTGGGACGGCCTTTTACACCAGACCACGGAGGGCTACGGGGGCTGGTGGGCTTTACCCTCCTGTGCAGCCCCAGTCCCCAGAGCAGGGCTGGGCTCAGAGCAAACGCTGAGTGAATGAAGGAATAGATGAGTGAATTCCCTGCTGGAGAAAGTGTAAACTTCTGGAATGCCCTCGGGATCTGGCCCCAATCTACCTCCCTGTGTGTGGTCTCTGCTACCTTACGCACTTCTGGCTGCCACCAGCGGTCCCATGTGCCCAATATCCCTCCCCATTTGCTTCCCCTATTGACAGCCAGCTCCTTTAGAAGACTGCCCACCCCTGCAGGGCTCTGGAAGGGCTGTCAGTCGCACCAGCCGCCCTACCCCCTTGGGGCACAGCTCCCAAGGCAGGCCAGTTAGAGGCCCTCCCTGCGGTCCTCTACAGCCGCACCCAGAGGGAACAGCTCTGAGGCTCAAGTCACCATAGAGCTGTCTGTGGCCATCCCCCACCCAACTGCAAGGAGGGAGCCGGTCACAGGAGAAAATGAGGTCAGCACCCTGAGAGAAACACAATTGGGAGCCAGGGAAAGGGAGAGCCGACGGAACCGTGGCCATTATGGAGTTCCTAGAGCATCAAAGGCCAGCTCCAGTCCCACGCTTCCCGGCCACGGCAATTCATGTTATCCTCGCCTCATCCCCTCCTGTTTGGATTTCTGCCGCTCTGCCAATAGGTGCCTCTTGCACGAGCTTGGCAGAGACGGGAGGAGGCTTCGAGGGTGGGCGGGGGCCACACCAGCTCTAGAGAAGGTAGTCCTGGAGGTGGAATGTTGGGTCAGCCACCGGGAGACCTTGGACAAGGAACCTGGCCTCTCCGAGCCCTGGCTGTCACGTCAGGACAACCGTGCCCACCCAGGAGGGCTGTCATCAGGGTTAAAGGCCTGGGGCTGGCCGATGGCCAGTGCTCAACCCCAGCTATTGTCAATGAGACTCAGAACAGTCACTTGATGGTGAAGCAGGGACAACAGAGGATTTGTTGAAGATGGGACAGGCTTCGTGTTTGTAGTTTGAATGGAAGGAACCAGGAGAGGAGGACAGATCGAAAATTCACAAGTGGGAAGGACCTGGAGGGGGCGGGGAGGAGGGGGGATGGGAGAACTTGGAGAGCACGGTGGTCACTGCCAGGCAGGTACAGCCTGCTGTCATGAAGCAGAGACAGCTTCTCTGCCCATCACTCAGGGCCCGGGAAGTGCCTAGGCTTCAGCGGACAGGTGAGGAGGTATCCACGCTGGGCATGAGAGAGGAAGGAAGGGTTTGGGTGAGGAAAAAAGACAAGGCAGAGAGAGCTCACTTCTCCCGGCCCCATGTCACTGCTTTCAGTGAATCCTGTTCAAGGCCACATAGGAGATGGTGTCCAAGGCCACTGAAAACCTCAGTCCTCTCCAAGCCTTGGCCTGCTAGCCTACACACCCCTCCAACAGGCCCCCGGCCCCTACCTCCGCCGTTGGTGTAGGCCCGGTAGGGGAAACGCCAGACGTTGCCCAGGCCCACGCAGTAGCCGATGCAGGACAGCAAGAAGTCCAGCTTGCCCGTCCAGTTCCCCCGGTCTGCGGCAAAATCCACGTCCAGGTCGACATCGCCCTGGTCACTGGGGGTCATCAGCAGGTCTGGGGTAATGGGCTGCCGGTAAAAGAGACTAAGAGGTGAGGCCAGGTTGGAACTGTGATACAGCCCACCCCACCCCCAAAATAAGAAGATGAAATCCAACAGGGCTGAATGCAAAGATACTCTATGGGTTGAGAAAAATCAACTGCCCTTACCTGGGCTGACATGTCATATGCAGGAGCTCCTTGGGGTGGCTGGTCACTCCAAACTTAGGAGGCCAGCAGGGTGGCTCAGGCGCTAAGAAAGCCACCTTGATCTTAGTTTGGTTAACACAGAGGTCAAATCAAGGGGTGGTCCTAGGTTGATGACGACGATGACGACGACCTTAATAATAGTTACCATGTCTTGAGCTCTTATTATGTGCTCAGTGCACTAAACGTTTTACCTGATTTCATTCTCAAAACAACCCTATGAGCTAAGTACTTGTCTAAGCGCCGTTTCAATCACGAGGACCACTGAGGCTCAGAGAGGAGCCAAG
This sequence comes from Ursus maritimus, assembly GCF_017311325.1. NCBI lineage: Eukaryota > Metazoa > Chordata > Mammalia > Carnivora > Ursidae > Ursus > Ursus maritimus. The sequence continues at coordinate 22,790,064 of NW_024423897.1, forward strand.
GTTTTATAAAGTTAGCTGGTGGAGAGCTAGGTCTCACACCCAGAGCTTCCCAGCATGGAAGCCCGAGTCTTCAACCTCCAGTGCTGGCCTTTTGCTACTCTGTTCCGGGCACCGTATTTTAAGAAAGACACAGATAGCTTGGAGCATGTCTACAGGGCAGATGGCCAGACAGGAGGGTGTCTGGGAGAAGCAGTCACAGGACAGGGGAAGAAGTAGGGGCCCCCAGCACAGAAAGAAGAGGGCTTGGAGGGAACATGGCCTCCCCCGAGGGAGGAATTCGATTTACGCTCTGGTGGCTCAAGGAGGTCTATGGAGGGCTGCGAATGTTTGTTCACGAGCAGGAAGAGGCTACTGAGTTCGGATCTCTCTCACAGAAGTCATAATCTTCTTGTCACTGCAGGAGAGATGCAGGCAGAGAGGGGAACGGAAGCCAGCTGTCCCCAAGATCCCTGCCTGCGATTCAAGGAGGGTGGGGAAGTCCACTGGGTCTTCTCCCTCCAGACTGGGGCTGGGAAATGGAGGCCCTCCTCCAGCTGCTTGAAATGCTGGCTAGGGGATGAGTTAGCACGTCTATGAGCTGCCCAAGCTGAGGGCCTGCAAGGAAGCCCAAAGATACCAGGGTAACCTTCTAAAATTCAGAGAGCAGTTCCCCCAGTGTGTCTCCTGGAATGGGTCAGTAGAAAGGGACAGCCATGCCCTTCCCGTTTGCCTCTGAAATTCACACCAATGGCAGAGAAAGATGGAGCTGCAAAGAGGGCCAACTGTCCGATAACATCAGAGTTCTGAGAGAGGAGAAAGGACCCCCTGCTGAGGAATGGTTGTGAGGTAACAGTGATATCTCTGGACTGGGAGTCAGGAGTCTACAGTTCTAGTCCCAGGTCTGTGCCACTTCACGGTGTGACTTGAAAGAATTTTCTGAGCCTCAGTTTCCCCATCTCGACACTGAGGGGATTGAATAAATCAGTGTTTCCAAAAATACATTCTTTGGGATGTTCATACATGCTCAGTGTAAGAAAAGGATTCTTGAGTAAAAGAAGTTTGGGGAACACTGGGTTAACACAAAGCAAAATAGTTTGCTGCAGGACTTGTCAGGTCATTTAATGCACCAATACCCACTGCGACTGACTAGAATAGACAGTATTCTGCAATTCTATTTAAGAAAAGGGTTTAAAAAACTAGCATGCTGAGATTTACTCGGAGAAATGTAGGTCTATCTGTTAGTCTTCTGGCTCTGCTGGTCTGTGAGGCAAGCTTCACCAGAGACTCTGTTGGAGACACTTGTGGTGGTTGAAGACCAGATCGGATTCTAGCACGGGGACTCGGTAATCGACTACTGATCAGATATTTTTCCCCCTAAAATTGTCCTTCCTGGCACTAGCCAAGTAGGTGTCTACACACAAATTGGGTGGTGACAGAGGAGGCTTTGCAGGGATTTTGTCCTACGAGCATTGCCGGGATAAAGACGGTGAAAGGAGAAGAGTGCAGGTGTCATAGGATGGAGGTGTCCAGGCGCAGTGACAGGGTCGGGGCAATGGGTTTTGGGGGGGTGGAGTGGGGGTGACAGTCTTGGGTTGGCTCTCAGGGACAGTGGCGACCACGGTAACGATCCTGCCTGAGGCTGGCTATTGGCCAGAGGGGCAGTGGTAACAAGGACAGCCTGGCATAATTATGGGTGACGGCGATGCTGGCGATAATGTGAACAAGCCGCTTTTCCGGTAATTGGGCTCGCGGTGATCTCAGACATGCTGGGCTGAGGGTAGCAGCAGCCCCCAGACCTACCTGAAACCCGCCCCCGCCCTCTGATGCCCCTTTCCACAAGGTTCCTCCCCAGCTGGGTGAGCATCGGCCCTCTGGAATCACTCCCTGCCAGGTGAGCTCCAGGTGAGCTCCAGCTGACACTGGCCCCTGATACGGGGTAATGTGGCAGGCTGGTCACCCTGTGAGCCCCCCAGCCCTGTTCAGGCCAGCCGGCAGGAGGGCCCAGTAATGAGGTTCCTCTGATCCCTCCTGAGAAGCTGCTGCCCTTTCTCTGCTCACAGAGCAGTCCCGGCTCTCTGTTTCCATGGTGACAAGAGTTCCAAGAGCAGGATGCTGCCAGCTCTCCTGTCCCCCACCTCCCCCAATCAGAGGGAAGCCTGCTTCTGCTCCAGGGACAGAGGATTGGGTCCTCCAAAGATGAACCAATCCCAAGACCACCTGGAGCCCCCAACCCCACCATGGGGTGAATCCCAGGAGGCTGGCACAGAGAGGATGTGACTGGCGGGGAGACAAGTAACCAAATCAATGGGGCAGGGTTGGAAGCTTAATGAGTCGCTTCACACTTCCGCCTGGGTGTGAAGATCCCACCCCCGATTCCCCCACTGCCTATCCCGAGTCACGCAGGAACATAATCCCGAGTTTGTCAGACCTGCACCCCCTCTTTTAGGGACCAAGAGATGTAGGTCACCAGCAGTGGCAGGTGCTGGAAGAGGTTAGCCTGCCCCAGGCCAAGGCTCTCATACCTTCTTCAGGATGCGAGAGACAATAGAAATCTGGAGTCCAACTTCATCATTGTGCTGATGAGGAAACTGAATTTCAGGGAGGGGAAGGGATGAGTCCAAGGTCAAATAGCAAGTTAAGGGCAGAGCAAGACCAGAATCCACACCCCTGACTTTCAGCCCAGTGCTCATCTCCGAACAATGCTGCTCCTTTGCTGATACCTGGCATTTCCTCCCTCCCTGCCCCTTCACCTTGAGACCAAGGGAGAGGACACTGAGGCCAGGTGGCCCCACCCCTGCCCTGGTGGTCCTAGGTCCCTCAGCCTATCTTTAGGAAAGCAGCAAGCTGCATCCCCCATGTCTGTTTTCTTTCTCCTTGTCTATACAGCGGGGGTAACAAGACCTAGCCCCTAGAATTTGTGGAGGATTACATGAGATAAGGGTTTATAGAACACGGCCATTTACACACTTGTGTGGCCCTGTGGCAGCGAGGGGCAGGAGCTCTTGTGGGGAGGGAGAGGAAAGAGGAGAGAGGAGGAGAGTGGAAAAGAACGGCAGGCAGGACCCAAGAGACCCACAAATGGCCTCAAGAAGTCATTCATGTCAGTGGATAAAAAAGACCCACTTATCATCGCGGTTCCACGCCCAGCTGCACGGGGGGCAGAAGGCTTGGATGGGGGGCAGGCGGAGGGGTCAGTAACACCAGCCCCTGGGAGTTCTCGCTCCCATCTGCATCTACCAGCCTCTGTGGGGTCACCACATCCTCCCACCCCACTCAGGGACAGTGGGGACTGCTTTGGTGCCTTGATACTGGAGCTGGATCGGCAAATGATAGTCCCGGTTAGAGAATGGACTTGCCCAAAGTCACAGGGGAAGTGACATCTGCAGAGATAGTGCCCAGGAGTTCTGACTCCTTGGCTAGGACTCGTACTTTTAAGCCAAAGCAAGAAAACTTGACCCAATACCCTCCCTCCCTGCCCCCCCCCCCACAGGGTACTTGGCTGGGAGATCTAACAGGAGAAATGGGGAGGGGCTGCAGTCTCAGCCCAGGGCTCCAGAAGCACAGATATGGCCCCCTCTCTCACGCCAGCTTCCACCCCACCCCCATATCCCTCGGGTCTCCCATTTCCTTCCTCCCTGCCTTTGCCTCCTGTCAGCCCTGCCGGTGGGCAGCCTGGGGTCTTAGCAGGAAAGCTAAAGCTGGTGGGAGGAAGCAGGTGGTGGCCTCCCGCAGGGCAAAAGCCGGGCAGGAAAGACAGCGTCCCCCTGCTGGTTCTCAGAGGCTGCTTCAGTGCAGAGCGCGAGGATGAGGACCAGGGCGGCACCCCACCCCCACCCCCGAAATTAGTCCAGCTCAAGGCTGGCGCTCAGCTATTCTAACACCCCCAGCCCCAATCAGTCCCTGGGGGAAATGGGTGGGGGACTGGGAGGGGGCGGGCGCCTGGCCCCTGCCACCCCTACCCCATGCCTCTTGGGGCTGCAGACACCTGTTCGAAGGACCTGGCCCAATGAACCCCAGCCCCATCACACAACACCCCGACCCCCAGATTTGAAAGGCCTTGTCGCCACCCTCCACCCCCTGAGGGCCGTGACCCCGCCCCTCCTTGCAACCTAGCTCAGCCCGGCCTCCCCCAGAGCTCCGAGCCGGTCCAGGTGCCCTCTCCGACCCTCCCGGGGCTTGGAGGGGGGCGGACCTCTGCACCCCTCCCTCAGGTGTGCCCCCGCCCCCGTGTGCGCCCCCGTCCTCCTGTCCTACCTTGCGCTGGTGAGCTCCCTGGAGCTTCTTCATCTTGGAGGGCGGGTTGCCGGGGCTTGCGGGCTTGGCTTCCCCTGAGAGCAGAGAGCGAGCGAGAGAGCCAGAGATCGCGCCGCCGGCCGGCCGCCGCGACTTTGCCCCGGCGGCTCCCGCGCACCGGCTGGGGGGCGCGGGCGCAGGCGCTGCCGTCTGTCGGCTGCGGGCGTGGGGCGTGGGGCGTGGGGCGCGGGCTGGGCGCTGCGAACGCCCTGCTTCTCCCTGCGCAGCCCCCGAGGCTGGGGAGGGGTGCACGGCTGCGCCCGCGGAGACACCCAAACAGACGGGCTGACGGACGGACAGCCGGGGGATGCGCGCGCCCCCGCACGCAGAGCTGCGATTGGAGGGGCCCCGAGCGCGGGAGGAGGGGGGTCCGCGACGGAAACCCTCGGAGGTCTGGAGGCCTCGGCCACCGTCTCCTGAGTGACCTTGGGCAGGTAACCTGCCCTCTCTGGGCCTCCCTTTCCCCAGCTGGGCGATGAGAGAGGCAGGCCACGTGCGTGGACACTAAGGGCCGGGTCCTGGGTTTCAGCGATCCAGGGCCTCCTCTTCTTTGCTGTGTGACCTTGCCCACGTTACTTAAGCTCGCCGCGCTTTTCCAGATGAAAGAGGCCCTTTCATCTGGAAAATGGGGATAAGAATCTTACTCCCCTTACAGTAATGTGAGGAATCTGGGGAGATCGTGCACGGAAAACATGTAGTACAGGGCCTGGCACATAGTAGGGGCTCAGCTGACACTTAGGGACTATGAGTTGCCCACTCCTACCACAAAAGGAGCAGGGGCCATGAATCAGATATGTATTCAGTCGTCCAATCTACCAGTATTTATCATTCCAGATACCGGGCTAGGTCTTATTGTTTCAACACAGTGACCTGGAGAGACAGACGGCATCATCCCTATTTTATGGATGAGAAAACTGAAGCAGAGAGGTTAAGTTCCTCACTCAAGGTCACAGAGCTGGTGGGCGAGACCAGAGACAGAGCCAGTCCTCATGGACCTTCTTGGTGGTCTGGAACATTTCTCCTTTCGCTGGGATGGAAGAGACTCAGGGAGGTTTGGGCAAGAGTAGACGGGGCAAGCGGGACCATGCTGTTGTGACGGCTTGTGACTTAGATCATGAGCACAGGTCCCTCTCCACCAGCAGTGTGACCTCAGGAATGTTATCATTTCATGTCTCTAAAATGAGCCATCAGAGACGCCGTGCCTGTCCCACCTCTCAGGGCGTTGTGAGGGTCCGTGTGAACCTGTGACTAGGATGGGAAATTATTAGCTCGAGTGTTCATACCCATTGGTCTGGTATAGGCTAGTGGACACAGCATATGCTTTGTAACTCGTGCCCCTTTCACTCAAAAGTGAACCAGTTCAGACACTAAGTCATAGGGTTGCCCTACCATCAGCCAACACGGGAAGTCTTCGGGGAGAGTGAGGATAAGGGCCTGCTGTCTCTCATACCCCTGGAGCCTGGAAGGAGGCAAGAAGGGTTTAAATCGAAGCCCAGGCCTGGTAAAGGGCCTGGTTGAGTCCTGGGCCCACCTCTCCTCACCAGGTCCCCCCGGCTGCTCCTTCCTTTAAGCCCGGCCTCAAAGGGCAGGCAAGGGGCTCTCCAGATGCAGGAGAAAGGAGCCCTTTGGGCGTGAATATGAAGGGAAGGAGCATTCATGAAACCCTACTGTGGGGGCGCCTGGGTGGCACAGTCGTTAAGCATCTGCCTTCGGCTCAGGGTGTGATCCCAGGCTCCTCTGCTGGGAGCCTGCTTCTTCCTCTCCCACTCCCCTTGCTGTGTTCCCTCTCTCGCTGGCTGTCTCTCTCTGTCAAATAAATAAATAAAATCTTAAAAAAAAAAAAATGAAACGCTACTGTGTTCATTGGATGAAGGCTTATATCCAATATCGAATTCGTAATTCTTTCCAACAGCCTAGGAAGACAGGTTTGTGCATCCCCATTTTGTGCCTGAGGGAACCGTCTCAGAGGAATGAAATACCCAAGGCCATCCAGAGCGGAATCTCTGGGCTTTGGAGAAGGCAAAAGCCCGTGGCTCCTGAATCCAAGAAGGCCCAGGCAGGACCCCCCTGCCCCTCCCCCAGGTCCTGTCACCACTTCTCTCACAGGACAGGCTACAGCTTTGCTGAACAACCCCGTCATTAGACATATGGGTTTCATTAGACCCTATGGAAGGTCCAGAGAACCACAGGAAGAGGGAATAGAGGTGAGGCATTGGCTCAAGAGCCCTGGAAGACTGGCCTCTTTACGGCCCCTTCCCAGTTGTGCCTGCTTCCCCCAGATTCAGCCCTGGGGGGAGCCAGCCTTGGGGTAGCGGGAGGGAATAGGACTGGATGGGGTGACCATGGAACATCAGTGGCAGTCACTGGGGCTGTGAGTGCAAATGGGTCCAGACTCACACTTTTCAGATATGGAAACTGAGGCCCAGAAAAGGCAGGACAGAAAGGAAAGGAAAGGAAAGGATAGGAAAGGGGAAAGGAAAGGAAAAAGTGAAAGAAAAGGCAGGACTTGCGCGATCACTACATGCGACAGAGGCGGGGTTAGTCCTGGCATCTACGAGTCTGACTGCAGCCCTTGCAGGAAAAGTCTGGTCTTCCTCAAACAAATAAAACCCCAACATCTTCTAGAAGATATTGTCCACATAAGCCCACCTGCCCACTGAAGCCCCAGTCTTATGATCATACAACTGGCCACGAGTTCAGCCACCAAGCACATTTGACATCATTCCTTCTCCCTTATCCCAGAGCAAGTTTGGGTCCTACTGGGCAGAATAACTACTTAGGAATCCTAACCAGTAAATAACCTATCTCCCTTACCCCCTTCCCACCTCTCTCTCTCTCTATTTCTCCTGGTCTCACATCAAACCAGAATGGAGATGTGTGCTGATTTAAGGAAAGTGTTAGATGAAAATGTACTTCCTTTTATTATATAGGGAGATATTTTTAAAAGCATATAAATAAACATTTTTTATTTGCTAAAATGTTCAGACTTTATCGCTGCAGAGCATGTGTTTTGTTACACCAGCGAGTGGCGACTGTGAAAAAGGAGGAATCCGACTGCTAGTCCATCTGGTATGATTCAGAGAAAGTGGCTCTGGAGCAGCCGCACTGGGACGGGCTTGCCCTCCAAAGACGCCCTGTCCTAGGCCTGCTCTGCTCCCTGGCCCTGCCTCCCATCAGCTGGGCACCCCATCCCCCCGGAGCCAGGCTGGTTTCCTCGGAGCTCCGCAGTCCTCCTGCCCCCATCCTAACCCGTTACACACGCATGCACACACGCGTACCCTGGGCGGTAGGAGACCTCCCCTATTCCTCACGCTGGGCTGAATCCTCCCCTCGCGCCGAGCCGTGGCCCTCTCTGCTCTGCCCGCACCGATCCCTTGGCAGTCGATAGGATTGGCTCCCCTACGGACTGAGGCTTTCGGCATGACATTAGGGGTCTACGGGGGAAGTTGCATGCAGAACATAGGGCTCATGTGCATGTTTCTGATTTGCTAGAGGCCCTGACCAAGCCATGGGCCTCTGAGGACCAGGCCAAGCCCTATCGGACGTTTGTCTGGACCCCTGGTCTCCAGCCCCAGCTCAGGCCCACCACCTGGGGGAGGGCGGCGTAAAATCGCCATACGTAAAACAGAAGCAGCAGCAGCTTTCCTGACAGGGAGGCTGGACTACCTCTTAGCACTGGGTGGGCTGCAGGGTCTGACAGGACATGAGGGGTCCCTTTCCTGAGCCTAACCCCCGGGGCTCCAGGGGAACTCTCTGAGTGATAGGGAACTCACTATTCACAAGGCAGCCCATGATGCAGCTTGCAAGTCGTTTGAGACCAAAGTTTCCTTTTTCCTGGAGCTCGGACACCAATTGACAGGTGAGCACCCGCCCAACTTGTGGGTGCCACCCAGCCCCCTGAGCGCCCATGTGGGCAGCAGCCGCAGCCGACCCAGCCTGCCAGGCCCGGCTGCTGACCTCCCGCCAGACAGAGGTTTTCCTGTGGCTGGGGACAGACTTCCCAGGCCGCCATCTGCCCTCAGTACTGGCCGGGGTGGGGGGGAGTTAGAACAGGAGGCAGACCTGCCAGCGTCTCACTCTTGGGCGGCAACCGCCCTGCGAGCAGGTGGCTGAAACCCAGCACCTACCTGTGCTAAACACAATTCTGTGATGGGTTCAAGGATTTTATTTCCATTTGACAAATGACGAGGCCAAGGCTCAGAGAAGCCAAGTGACTTGCCTGAAGTGTCAGAGCTGGGAGGCCGTCAACTGGAGGCCAGGCCATCTGACCCTGGAGCCTGCTGCCGAATGTTGAGTCCCCCCCGCCCCGCGGCATCCCCACACTCCGGAGCACGTGGTGTTCGCTGGGGCGTTGGCAGGTGCTCATAGGGGGCTCCCGGGTAGCAAAGCATGGAGAATGCTGGATTAAAGAACATTCAAGGGGCTTCTTTGCTGCAGGACTTGTCAGAGCCTTTGATGTGTTAATGTAGCCCTGGGACTCTCAGAGAAGGGTTGAGTCTGCAGGACTTCCCAAACTTACTGGACCTGAGTCACATTTCTTTTCGGTAAACAAACTCCTCAGTTTTACAGATGGGGAAATAGGGCCCAGAGAAGGGAAGCAGTTAACCCGGGGTCATACAGCAAATATTTTTGAAGCTCAGAACACTGTATGCACTCCCTGCCAGCCCGCCTCCCGCCAACGCTCTTCCTCTGCTCTTGGAACCATAGTCCTTTCCCTGGCGCCACCTTGCTCCCCCCCCCCCCCCCCCC